>NC_071622.1:28490553-28810053 GCF_014839835.1 Dryobates pubescens | reverse complement strand
TCCCACAGCCAGAAGCATGGGCTGTTTGTATTATGGTCTCTCTTTTTACTTTCACACAGAATCACAGAATGGTAGGGCTTGGAAGGGACCTCAAAGGTTCATCCAGTCCAATCCCCCCCGCTGCTAGAGCAGGATCACCTAGGGCAGGTTACACAGGAATTCACCCAGGTGGGTTTTGAATGTCTCCACAACAAGGAGACTCCACAACCTCTCTGAGCAGCCTGGTTTTTTTTCCCTGTGTTCATATGGAACCTCCTCTGCTCCAGCTTGCACCCATTGCTCCTTGTCTTATCACTGAGCAGAGCCTAGCTCTGTCCTCCTGACATTCACCCTTCACATCTTGATAAACATGAATAAGGTCACCCCTTGCTCTCCTCTTCTCCAAGCTAAAGAGACCCATCTCCCTCAGCCTTCCCTCATAAGAGAGATGTTCTGCTCCCTTCAGCATCTTTGTGGCTCTGCACTGGACTCTTTCAAGCAGTTCTGTGAGGCCCTTCTTGAACTGAGGGGCCCAGAACTGGACATGTGGGCATGGTGGCATTGGACTGATGGTTGAACTTGATGACCTTTTCCAGCCAGAACAATTCTATGAGTTTCTACACTTACAGCACATTATTTCACAGGAGAATCCATTTGCAGCAGATGCCTGAAGATGCTCCTAGGAAGGCCTGGTTCCCTCCTTTCACCATTTGATCTAGTCCATTGTCCAAACAAATCCTGAACAGACACTGGATTAAGTGCTTATGTCCCTCCCTGTTTAGCAGTGTGCTTTAACTATGAGAGATGAAAATTCAGTGTGTTTTACACTTTCAATTTGCTTGTCTCCCTGGGGATTTTGAAGTGAGAAATGGTATCTCTTCTGCATTACTACACCAGGCTCATCCTGCAGGGTTTGTTCCTGTGTTTATATTTCATGTTCTGCTCACACACACAAGAAAAATCTTCCTTAATAAAAGCCAGATCTAATGTATTTACCACCTATGGCCACTTGGTTGTCTGTCTTGCAACCCTTGACGATTCAAGGGCAGCTGAAGCAGCATCAACTCTGCTCACAGGGCAAAGCCTTTACACTTAACCTGACTTCTCTAGCAAGGGTGTGAGCTAAAGTCAACAGAGTCTTTCTACTGGCTTGAGTAAGTGGTAGATTAGATCTGTAGTATGAATACTAAGATTGGCTGAGATGGAAGGTTTTAGTATGTAAATTTCTTTTGTTTCTCTTCCATAAATGGCAATGAGCTGTGCTATAAATAAAATAGTGAGAGACTTGCATTGTAGGGCTCCTTTTATCTGCTGGCTTCAAAGTGATTCCAAGTTTGTATGAAATTGCCAGCTTTCTGGGTGGAGAAACTGAGGCACACAGAAATCAACTTCAAAACAGCATGGTGCAGCAGCAAGACTGAGAATAGCACTGGGCTCCATGTTCATTCATACAATATCCATACCTGTCATTAGTTTTCAACTGTCTCATATAGAACTCTGAGTGGTATTTTTTTGCCTGAGTATAGCATTAGTGAGAAGACAGGGAGAGCCCTGCCTAGAGACTTAGTAAATGCACCATTTTAAGGTTCAAGAAGTGATGGTCTCATGTTTCCATTCTATGTGTTTTTAATGTCATAACTAAAAAATATTATATAAACCACAGCAAAAGCTATGAAAACTGGAAATGTCTTAAGCTGTTCCTTTCCAATTTTCCTTCTTTATTGTCTGTTTTTTCCCTTTGTCCATAGTAGCTTCCCTGAAGCATGTTTCTTATTTCTGTTTCTCAGGGCTTGCTCTTGGAGTTGCAACTAGACTGATGTACAGCCACAAATCATCATAGGCCAGAAGATTTGTGCTTTAGGCTGGAGAGAGTCTTGGGCTGAGCTGGTTTCACAACCATCTGACTGAATGGAGAGCTTGCCAGTTTCTTTTTAGGGATTATATTCTCACAAATCGGGGTTGTTCAGTGTGGAGAGGAAAAGGCTCTGGGGACTCCTTGGAACAACTTGAGTATTTGAAGGGGGCTACAGGAGAGCTGGAATGGGACTACTTACAAAGATAGAGTGACAAGGTGCAGGGTGATAGCTTAAAACTGAAAGAGGATCAATTCAGATTAGGTATTAGGAAGAAATTCTTCCCCATGAAGCACTGGAACAGGCTGTTCAGAGAAGGTGTAGAGGCTCTGAGAATGAAAGTGTTCAAAGTGAGGTTGGATGGGACCTTGAACAACCTGCTCTAGTAGGAGTTGTCCCTTCCCATGGCAGGGGGGGATTTGAACTAGCTGTCTTTTAAGCTCCCTTCCAACTCAAACCATTCTGTGATTAATAAGAAATGGAAACAAGCTGGAGATGTGCACAGAACTTGTAGGGCAAGGAGAGCAGAACAGCTTTGGTGTGTTTTCACAGATGAAACTTTAATTTCAGTTTGTTTGAAACTTTAATTTCAGCTTGTTTGGAAATGATTGCTTTAAGCCGTCCTTTGCAAGCTAAAGCAACTTGGAGTGATTACAGTTGGCATGAAAGTGCAGATAGCATTAAAAAAAAAATCAAACTCAAAGTCTTACACCTTCTCCAGCCCTGGCTGGGTCTGGCTGTATTTTGTACAAGTCTTCATGTGCTGCTTCTGTAATAAGGAGGAAGATTTGGTCCTAATAATTAAGGAGAAAATTGTGAAGATTCTCTTTGAAAGTACAGGCCCAAAAATGTGACTGCTTGGCATTAATTTTATATTGAAAATTGTGAAGGAACAGGAAGAGTTGTAGTAACTCAGTGTTTGGTGTTTTTCTCATAGCAGTCTGTTGTAGCTGGAGGGGATAAATTTTCTCATGGGACAAGAAGTTTGATTTCTGGGGATGTGATCTTGCTGCTTAGTACTCAGTACACGAACAGTGGTAATTGACTTATGTTTTGCCACTTTTGTGCTTGTAGTTCTTGTCTTTGACATGGTGTCTGCTTTGATAGGGGCATGTTTGCTCTAGGTGCAGACTGCTGGATTTTATGGCCTCCTGTTGTTCCTGGTTCCACACTGTTTCTATAGAGCAGACGCAGGATAGTTGAGCAGTTGTAGTTGTCTCTAGTATAGTGCTTAGACAGGTGGAGTATTTGTGTTATGTTTTATTTCCATCTTTTGTAGAAATAATATAAAAATAATATAAAGATAATAACTTTAAAATATTTGATTATCAATATCTAAATGTCAGGGAACAGGAGGATGGGGCCAGACTCCAAGTGGTGCCCAGCAATAGGATATGGGCACGGGGCACAATCTGAACAGCAGGAGAAAATTCTTTGGTATGAGGGTGCTGGAGCCCTGGAGCAGGCTGCCCAGAAAGGTTGTGGAGTTTCCCTCTCTGGAGTGCTTCCAAAGCGCCCTGGCCATTGTGATCCTGGGCAAGCTGCTGTGGGTACCTCTGCTTTAACAAGGGCTTGGACTGAATGATCTCTAGAGGTCCCATTCCAACCTCTATGATTCTGGGATTCTGTTACAGAAAGCTCCCTCCTGCTTAATAGAAAGGTGGTTTTAATTTCTTCACAAGTTAATAATTCATGGCTTTGGTTCTGTCTGTACAGCTATTAGTGAAATGTGCTGTAAAGATCTCCCTGATTGGTGAATAGAAAGTTGTTACCTATGTAACCATGTGGAAAGAAATGAAAAGCACCTGCCAGATCCTGTGTGATGCAGGCCTGGCTGTGTACCCTGAAAGAAGTCTAGGAAATGGTATTAAAGTGGTGCACTGGGACTGGCTGATAATCCAGCCCTGAATCAAATTTCCAGATTTCACTTCTTGTGACGATGGTATTCCAGGACTGCTTTATGCGTTTTCCATTTGGCCATCAAGATTTGCTTTCCTTACTGCTTTTCTTCTTGGCGTCGATCGTTTACAAATTACAAATCCATAATGTGACTGAGTCAAATAGATTCCACCAAACATCACAAATGTGGTATTTTTCATAGTGGAAACTTAGGCACTCTAAATGCCAAGGTTGAAATTAAGTAAGAGCTTAAAAGCTTGACCCAGAGTCTGTTGGGTCAGCGTAAAGACTGACTTTGAATTTTGTCAGGCTTTGATCAGATCCTAAGGAACCTACAATTTATCAAGTTATTTCCATGCTCTCTTTTTTCTTTTCTGGAAGGTTCACAGAGGAAACACATTTTGTTAGTGACAAGAGTAAATCTGAAAGATGAATGGAGGGGAAAAAGTATGCACACGCCAAGGGCTTGCTCCTGCTCTCAGCAATGCAGGTGTGGGCCTTGGTATCTTGTAAGATCAGCTGTGCTGCTGATTTTACAAGAGATCCTGTGATTTACACGCTGTGCTCGGAGCAGGGTCAGCCTCCCTGATGCACACCTGTGTACCTGGGACCCAGGCAGGCTGCACTCCATGTAAAGTGCAGGCATTCTTCCTACATCTATTGTTTGCCGTTATGCAACTGATCTGAAGAACATTTAGGAAGAGTTTGCGATGTGGCAAGCACATTAAAAACCAAACAAATACAGAAAGTAGACCTTTCCACTGCCAGTCTTCCTGTACTGTCATTCAGCTCACATACTGGAACCTCTTGCTGAAGTCCTGTGTAGAGGTAGGTTTTGGCATAATCGAGAATATACAGTGGGAAATGTTGCTCTCTGCAACTCCCTGAAAAGAGGTTGGAGGGAGGTGGGAGTTGGTCTCGTCTCTTTAGTATCAGGTGATAGAATGAGAGGAAATGGCCTGAAATTATGGCAGGGGAGGTTTAGGTTGGAGATTAGGAAAAATTCCTTCACTGAAAGAGTGGTCAGGCATTTGAACAAGCTGCCTGAGGAGGTGGTGGAGTCACCATCCATGGAGGTGTTCAAGAAATGTGTGGACGTGGCACTTGGGGACATGGTTTAATGGCTATAGTAGTGCTACGTTGATGGTTGGACTCAATGATCTTAGAGGTCTTTTCCTTTTTCTATCATGCTGTGAAATCTGTCTGTGTAGAGGGGGGAAACTAGTCAAAGAATGCCTGTCTCTTGACTTCCATTAGCTGGCACTCCCTGTGTACCTGTTGAGTAATAGTGCTTTCATGTAGACACCATTTTTGTGCTTCTCTTTCAAGACTTGTCTCTGGCAATGTCTTGATGCAAGGTAATGATGCAAGTGGTGCAGAAAACAGTTTGAGCTAGTGCTTGGGAAAGGCGTGGAAAGTCTTAATACCTAGCAAGTTCTCATGGATTTTGTGTCCTGTTTTGGGGTAGCTAATTATTTCTGCAAATATGAGTAGTAACATAATCTTTCTGTGGTGTTTAGGAAAGAACTAAAATGGCTGGGTTACCTTCTTGCTCTCTGCAAGTCCCTGAAAGAATGTTGGAGCTGGGTGGATGTTGATCTCTTCTGCCTAGTAACAAGTGATAGGCCTTGAGTTGCACCAGGAGAGGAGTAGGTTGGATACGCGAAGAGACTTCTTCATGGAAAGGATTCTCAAGCATTGGAACAGGTTCCTCAGAAAGATGGTTGAATCCCCATCCCTGGAGGTGTTAAAAAGCCATGGAGAGGTGATGCTGAGGGACTTAGCAGAGTCAGAGAATGGTTGGACTTGAAGATCTTAAAGGTCTTTTCCAACCAAAATGCTTCTATGATTGTGTGATACAGAGCAGGTGTGGACTGCTGGTGTAGGGCCAGAGATGTCCATCTATGCAAGTACTTATGCTGCATGCAAAGTTATCTATGAGAAAGAATTCACAGTAGCCTGTTGGCATGCAGGTGTGAGGTATTTTTGCTTCTTCCAAGTTGGCAGACTTTAGCGACTTACTTCAAAGGTAAACCCATGTCTTTATTCCTCTACGCTTTCATCTCTCTGCTAATCCATAGGTTTGGGAGACTTATCCCGTGACTAAAACACAGAAACTGTTCTGGAACATGGAAGTGTGTAGAAGGGGGGGTGAAATTAAAAAATGTTTTATTTCTGTCTTGAGAGAGAGATTTCTCCTCATTTTGACTGAAGAATGGAGATGGAAAGCATCATGAAAACTTTGTCCTGCAGAGGTCTGCACCACAGATAACAAACCCTTTGATCCTAGCCCCTGTCTTTGCTTGGAGTTCAGAGGGGTGAGGCAGGACACAACTCACCGTTTTTGGTAAGAGCAGAAGCAGCAGCAGTTACTGACAGAGCAATACACTCTTCACTTACCTTGCAGCAGCTTGTTTTTCTCTCCATTTCCTGAAGGTGGTTTTCCTTGTTTCTGCTGCTTTCTCATAGCTGTGGTGGTTTTTTACCTTTGTTTTGTTCCCCGCCCCCTCCTCTGGAGGCTTTCTTGAGTTTTGTGTTTTTGTTTGATTCTGCTCGGTGCTTTCTTGAGTTTGGGCTATTTTCTGAACGAGCTGCTTCATTTCACTGCAGTTAATAACACACTCTGTTCTTGTTGAATAACCACAAGTGGTTAAAACCTGTCTCCTCTGCTGAGCAGCACATGCAAAACCACAGTCACACCTCTCTTCAGTCGCTCTTTTCCACTGCCTCCTGTAGTCATGAGCCTCCTCAGTGCAACTCAAAGGGCTGCCTGTCACCTTCAGGGAATCACCACCCGTATTCCCCGCAGCATTTTACCTTCACTTGGAGATCTCACATCAAGGTACTGACCTGATCTGACCCCTGTCACCTTCTTTGACCCGAAAACATCACAGCCTGAGGTGTTGTTATTGCAGGAACACCTGCGACATGCATTTTTCTTTCTACTGGGACCCCCCTCCCCCCCCTTTTAAGATTCTCTCTCACACTAATTCCATCTGAGCACCATATTTTCATCATTCCAGAGGTAATGATTTGAAATTACTTCATTTTGCTTTCAAGGATAGCAATCAGGATTTAATACCAACTAACTTGACAGCATTTACTGCCTCATCAGAGGTATTTTTTTAGGATTGCAGTGAAAAATAGGTGCAGTTTAAGCCCTTGTATACTTTGAGAAGCCCAAGGCTTGAGCCTGTGCAAGGTCATTGCATATTTTATCCCTGTTCAAACTTACGAGACTCATGATTTTAAAGCCCACTTAGATGTTTTTCTTCTTGTTATTGCCTCTTGATTTTTGCTGGCCAGTGGGAGATATGCGCAATGCATGGTTGCAAGTCTTTATGAACCTTGGCAGCTTATTTCTAGTTCCACTTTTTGCCCCATTTTTCCTCCCTGTGCACTAAAAGCAAGGCCAACAGATGAGAAGTGTTTGGAAGCGTCATAATTAAAGGTCTGTGATTTCCATATCTGATATCTTCCTTGTCTTTAAAGATTTCTGATCTGAAACATAAAGCCACAGAACAACTTCAGCTGAAAGGTGGGTTAGCAGGTCTCTAAGCCCCTGGTCAAAGCAGCACCTGCTTGGAAGTAAGATCAGCTTTGGCATTAGATCAGATTGCTCATAGGTTGAATGGCTTATAAGAGGGTGCCCAGAAGCCCCATCTCTGGAACCATTCCAGGTCAGGTTGAATGGGGCTCTGAGCAACTTGATCTGGAAGCTTGAGGAGGGCAGATTTAGACTGAAAATGAGAAGAAATTCTTTACATTGAACATACATTCACTGGAACAAGTTGCCGAGAGAGGCTGTGGATGCCACCTCCCTGGAAGCATTCAAGGCCAGGCTGGATGAGACCCTGCCCAGTGCAGGGGTGTTGGAACTGTATGATTCTTCCAACCCAAACCATTCTGTGATTCTATGAAAAGCTGAAAAGCCATGGAAAGTTTTCCATTGTTAGCATTGGTAGATGGGAAGAAAAACCTGCTTGGTGATGATTTTTAACCTGTGCTCCCCCCCCCTTCCCACCAACAGCCTTTCCCAGTCATCTTCCTTCCCTGAGAACTCTCACAAAGAGCTATTTTTTTTAATTAGGCATTTGGAAGCACACATATTGTTTCATCAGTGACTGTGTTTTACCCTCCTCACGTGCCCTCCTTTGCCCAGGAATTTTGGTGGGTACATCTAATGAGTATCTGAAAGCTCTGCTCTTGCCACTGCTGCCTTTGCAGCGCTGGCGCCGGGGTTTCCTCAGGGAGATGTGCTGCAGCTCTCATTCCCATCTCATGCCAGGACAGTGATTGTGGTTAGAGATAACTGGTAATATCTTTAATTAAAAGGCTTGCTGGAGAGCAAAGGGCGCTCTGCCAGTCACCATAACAGCTGTTGGTGCTGAGAAATCACAACTGCGTGTGCCCACCCACCCCCGTTCTTTCAGGTATGGTTTTTATCTCCTCCTGCCTTAATTATTTGTGTTCTCAAAGGATGTGGCAATTCTTTTACTTACTCCTTTAACTGTCATGTGGTTTTCATTCTGCAGCTCTCATTGTGTCTAGGGATTTTCAGCCCTTTGCAGCAGGCAGCTAGAGTTGTGGCTGTAGCTTATGATGCTCTGTCAAGCTTGTGACTATAAATAATCCACAGCGGAGCGGTGATTACGCTGTACTTCCCCAGGAGCCGCAGGCTACCTTTGCACTGGGCATAAACCCACTGCCTTGCTTTGGGCATTCAAGTGATTCCTATTTTCAGTTCATTGAAAGTTGCAAATGGACAATTTTCAGAATGGTTTGTTGTTATTTAAGTTGATTCAGTATTTAGGCTTTGGTGTTCGGGCTTTAAAGGGACTGCAAATTAAAACCAGTTCGAGTCAGGAATGTGTATTCACTACAGCTTTGGAACGTGTGTGGAATCTGAAGTTTATGGCTTTGAAAGCACTTGCCCTCTCTCAAATGTTTCTAATAAGATAGAGTGTGGTGATTTACACCTCTTGAGATATTGAACTGCTGTCCAAGAATGTTGTTTGGCTCTTGAGGAAGCATTGGTGGGCCCAAAAAAAAAAAAAGAAAAGAAAAAGAAAAAAACCTAATGTAATTCATTGGGGCTTGAGCACTGTGTGTGTAAAAGAATTCCTTATTTAACACTTTCTCTGCACACCACAAATGCGTTTGGGATCCATCAGCTGTTGGTTTGTGGAGAGGACAAAGAGGAGAGCAGAGCCCTCGTATGACCTGCTACTCCTCCTGCTCCAAAAGGCGTTGCTGAAGCAGGAAAAGAAAATTTGATTCTGCCTCCCAAGGAGACTCCTTGTCTCCTCTCCTGTGTTGTGCAAGGAGTTCAGAGCCAGGAACTCCAAGGCTGTGCCTGGCTGATACACTGCAGGTCTGTAGCGATGGGGCTCCCTGACACTGCTGTGTCACAGTGCTGGCAGCACTGGGCAGGTCACATGTAGGACAGAAGACATTTGGAAGCAGTGAGCTGGGATTTCTTTCTGTGTGTGTGTGTGTATATTTTAATCTAAAGCAGGGCGTGTAGCTCTGAGTGCTGAAGGGTGTGTTTAAGCCTGGATGTTGTAAATGAAGCGTGGGGAGGGAAAGCTGAAGGCAGAGTGGAAGTAGAGCAAAGTCTCTCATCGCTCGTTGGAAGGGGAAGGACTTGTAATAAAAGGGAGTTTTGGAAGAGCTTCTAGGAATATGAAATTGTGGCTTAGTTTGGGAATCTGTGCTGTGTTTCTCAGGAGGATTTTTTTTTCTTTAAATGTTATAATTAAGGTGGTTTTATCCTCTGTAAAATTGAGAATGTTGTGATTTTTATAGACTGCCTACACTCACCCCATCCTGCAGGCCAGCGCTGCTACTGCCCATGTTCTCCTTGACTGTCCTCAGAGGTTCTTGAATTACAGATCCCCAGAGGAGTTACAAATGCTGTTTGCCCCTTCATTTGCCTAGAAGAGCTGGGGAGGCATGAAGAGGGCAGGAGGAGGTTCAGGTCTGTCCTGGCGAATGTGGTTCCCGTTTTAATCAGTGTGGTATTTCCTCTTCCTGCGGGCCAGGGAACACCTGTGTTTTTCTTGAAGCATTACAAGGGACATGGTTTTCAGAGGGAACATAATAGAGCCTATCTGCACACTTGGGCTGCAAAGGGTGTGCATGGGGCTCTGACTGAGGAAAAATGTAGAGACAGTGAGATGTATTGACAGAGCTAGTGGGTCTCCAGTTAAAGTGCTTTAACAAAGCACCCAAACTGGAGAGAAGACCTTGAGGCTGATATAAAAGGTCAGGGAGGTTCTGTGTGATGAACCTTTAAAGCATTTCTTAACCTTCAGGTCTAGTGTCATGTTTTGAGGTTCTCTTTTATTTCAAAGGACAAACATCAGTCTTAATTTAACTCTTTATTTCAGATAAACCTATTTTAGACAGCTACAAAATTACAGACACTATTTTCTATCCTGGATCCTTTTCCACTCCTGAGAACAGGAATTGTCACTCCCGGGGATGTTCTGCAGCTTGGCTGGTGTGGAGCAGCAGCACAGCCTTGCCCTGGCACCTTTATTAGCACATGTTGGGGGTTTGGCAGGTGAGAGTAAGGAAAACATAGCAGGCAGTGCTGTAACCACGTTTTGGAAGCAGCTCTTTGAAAGCCACAGCAGCACAGAGGCGAGCAAAGAATCTCTCTAATCTACAGAACTGGGAACTGTTTGCTCCTGTTCTCCCTCGTGAATTAAATTGTTTGTGTTTTTAAAGGATTAAAATTAGAGTTGTGTGGAGAAAGATGATTACCACTCATGGAGGACTAGAGCATTTCAAAGCTGTGGTTTTGTTCAGGGTTGCACTGAGAGCCAAACCTGTGAAATTCTCTGTAAATTAGGGGCCCTAACTCAGTGCAAGCTGCCTGGGGGGTATGTGGAGCCATCGACCTGGAGAGCTGGGGCTTCTTACAAGACACAGTCCTGGGAACTTATGTTTCCAAACTCTGGGCTACCCTTTAATCTGCCAGGTGGGCTGAAGGGAAGCCAGGAAACTGGAAGTCTTGGGAGCCATGGCTCCAAAATGTCTGGCTCAGCTATGGTTGCAGGCTCTGGCTCCACATCAGCTACCGATGGAGAGCCAGAAGAGAGCCTTGCTTCCCAGCAGGCCTCAAGGGGAGCCTTGCTGGAGGAGGGGCATGCCAGCAACTGGGAGCTGTGGGAACTGAAAGGCATGTTGCCAAAGGGCTGAGAGCTGGAAGGGCAAACTCCCCATTAACCTAGCAGGCCTGCTTGGTGTGGTTGTAATCAGCACTGAGGGTCCCATCATAACTCTGGCTCTGCAGCAAGTATTTCAGAACTGAACCATCTCCAGGTAATGTTTTGATTGTGCAGGTTTGGCATTCTCCAGTGGAAACTCATTCTCCTGTTGAATTCCTAACCAGCATTTTAAAAATCCAGGTGTTTTTTTTTCCCTTTTCAAAGAAAAATTGATTTTGTTGACTAAACTCTCACTTTTGTAGCAGTAAAGTCACCTGTTTTGGTTTGGTTTTGTTTGTTTGTTTGCCTGCTTGGTGTTGTGGTTTTTTTGTGTGTTGGGTTTTTGTTTGTTCCCCCCGCCGCCCCTGTTGTGCCTTTTTGCTGTTTGTTATTCAGGACTTCTGCTCAGCTTTCCCTGTCCAGAAAGGTGATCAATACATCTTTCATATGCCAGAGTATAAAATTCCATCATGTACAACATGGGGAAAATTTGAAACAAATGAACTTCACTGCAGCATGCTAGGACTAGAAACTCAGGCCCTGGTCATCTCATCAGATGACTTATGTGGCATCGTAATGTAATGTAGTCCTTTAAAATGTGTTGTTTGGATCCTGGAGATGATGCATCTTCAGTTGGAAGGTGTATTGGAAACACTTCTTTGGAGACTTGATGGGGTGCTGGGTTAGTTGTTCAGGTGGGTTGGATTGGTTGATGGGTTGGATGCAATGATCTTGAAGGTCTCTTCCAACCTGGTCTACTCTATTCTATCCTAATCATAGAATTATTGAATTGTTCCAGTTTTAAATCCCTGTAAGAACATTGAGTCCAACCATTCACTAACTCTGACTTTACCAAGTCTGATGCTAAACCATGTCCCTCAGTGCCACCTCTCTGCCTCATCTAAACACCACTAGGAATGGGGATTCAACCACCTTTCTGGTGAGCCTGTTCCAGAGTGTAAGAGCTCCCTCAGTAAAAAAAATTCTAATGTCCAACTTCAGTTTCTCCTGGTGCAACCTGAGGCCATTTCCTCTCATTCTATCGCCTGTTGTTTGGGAGACCAACCCCCACCTGTCTCCAACCTCCTTTCAGGGTGTTGTAAAGAGCCAGAAGGTCTTCCCTTATCTGTCATTATATGAAGAAGTTGCATATTGCATCTGAAGTGGGGAGAGCAAAACACACCCAACCCCAAA
The DNA here is from genome assembly GCF_014839835.1 of Dryobates pubescens. Taxonomy (NCBI): domain Eukaryota; kingdom Metazoa; phylum Chordata; class Aves; order Piciformes; family Picidae; genus Dryobates; species Dryobates pubescens. The sequence continues at coordinate 28,797,911 of NC_071622.1, read as the reverse complement.
CCCTAAAAGCAAACAACCCCCAAGGATCCAGAGCAAACCTCTACCTTCACAGACCGTTGTGAATCACACTCAAAGACCTTAGGTTATTTGCAGCTATTGCATAAACATGTTGCACAACAGCTATACTGTTAGCAAAAGACATAAACACATACTTACAATATTTCCCAGAGCAGATCATACCACAGGGGTTGCTAAGATGTTCTCCAGGACTTTGCTACCTCTTCCAGCCAGCTTGTTCACAGCTCTGAAGGGAGGAGAGGGACCAGGAGCTAGGAACCCACACTGTGCTTGCATGTAGAATGCATGTGCTCCTGTTTCTTAGATAGGTTGTCTTCCTAGGCTTACAGATTTTCTTTCCCATCATCAAGTTTATGATCTTGGCTTTTTTCTTTCTCTGCTGCCATTATGTCCAGCCCATCTCACACACTCTAATTAAGCAACAGGGTTCCTCTCTTGCTTTCATGCTCTTCTTTATAGTACTCATCCTGATTTTGTTTTTCTCATCCCATCTGTGCCCACCACATCCATTGATGTTTCTTGACAGAAATTCTTGGCCCAGCCCAAGTTCTGTCCCTTTGAAAGAAGCTTTTTTTCTATCTCACAGTTAGCTTTCCCAAGGAATCCTTTTCCTCTGGCTGCTCATTCTCCCAGGTAAATAGGAGTGTTTTGCTTGATTTGTGGGATTTTATCCTCAGAGTTTTTTCCCACTTTGGAACACACAGAGAACATGAAAAAAGGCATCAGGGAAACAGGAGTGTTCCAACCAAGAGGATACTGACAGGAAATCATTAGTGTGGGCAGGCAGATGAAAAGGCAAATGATGACCCAAGGTGTATCAGGTAACTGACAATAATGGAGCAAGGGAAATTTCAGTGTCAAAGTAAAAGGTTCTGGAAAGATCCTGTCTGGAATTCCCTGCAGCACTTTGAAGAGCATCACTGACAGAGGCAGGCTCCTTGGTGAGACTGCAGGTAGAGCTTGTTCAGTCAAGCCAAGAGCCTGCTGCAGTCAATGATACTGCTCTGTATGAATAAAACATTTATCCTCATAAATGCCAGAAAGGCAAAGATTAATGCTGATGGGAAATTAAATTTGTCTAAACTGGCCACCAGTAAATTTTAGTTCATGTTTTCGAAGTAGAAGAGCTCTGAGGCACTGGAGTAGCTTTCCAGCAGGAGCAGTTTGGGCAAGAAACTTAATTAGGTGGAAGATGGCACTCATTCAGTTCAGGAGTAGAACAGTGTGCCTGCGATAAAAGGAGGCTGCACCAAATCATCCTACGCGTCACTTGAAGCCATTGCAGCTACTTACATCTGCCAGCCTTCCCTCCTCTATGGGTTGTCCCACAGCTCCTGGCATTCCCTTCAGCCTCCTCAGCATCCTGCCCAGCTGCTGCTGCCAGCAGCCCACCCGTTCCTGATGCTCCTCAATGAAAGGACATTTTGTGGAGCTGGTTCACTGCTGTGTTTTCGCTCTTTGCTCCTTTGTATAATCCTTGCTCTTTCAAGCTAGCAGCTCCACATCAGATGGCTTGCCAATAGCAATTGTGATCTTAATATTTCATGCCAGGTTCATCTTGCTGTCCTTGCAGGCTAAATGAAGCTTATGTGTACTCCAGAGAGTGCATCTCTCCCTTTGTGAGGCCACAGTTAATTGCAATTAAACAGGCAGCCTTTATAAAACTAATATTATTATTGCTGTGCTCTGTGTGCTGTAACTTTGGGGATGGCTGACAAACATTAGGCAAATACAAATGCAGCTCTTTGCTTCCACAAAATTTAATATATTTTAATCACCTGTTTGCTTTGGCAAAAAGGTATACTTTAGATATTTAAATCAGTGGGAAAATAAAGTAGTAACTTCGCTGTAAGTATAATCTGACATCTGCTCCTTTCTTCTTTTCTCTTCGGTTTCCTTCATTGTGCTTTTTTCACAGGTTCCTTTGTTCTCAAATATGTTAATTTCTTGGTTGTTTATATCACAAACCTAAAATGTGGAGTCTAAAAAGTGCTTTAGCATTTAAAGTTACTCTTTTTATCCTGGCTGGAATCAATTCTACCACTGTTTCTACATGTCCAAACCCAGCTTGTGGGAGTAACCTGCACAGCAGAGTTACAAAGCTTGAGCATTTCCAGACTGGTGGAAGTCTGTGTTGTCCATTTGATGTGACAGGGTGACCATCTGAGTGAGCTCTGTGGGCTCTTGCTTGTGAGCATGAAACTAGCAGCTGATGTTCCCAGGCTGGGCCAGGCCTTAGCTTCCTTTGCTCAGCATCTGCTCTTCCTCCTGCATGGAGCTGTGGTTTGCTCTAAGCAGATGGCTTTACGATAGCAAGATCCTAATCATAGAATCCCAGCATGGTGGTGGGTTGGAAGGGACCTCTGGACATCATCCAGTTCAACCCCTCTGCTAAAGCAGGGGCACCCACAGCAGCTTGCCCCGGATCACAATGGCCAGCTCCAGGTCTCTCAGCTTATCCTTCTCACAGAGATGCTCCAGGCCCCTCAGCATCTTAACAGCCCTGCACTGGACTCTCTCCAGTAGTTCCCTGTCTCTCTTGAACTGGGGAGCCCAGAACTGGACTCGGTACTCCAGCTGTGGCCTGACTAGGGCAGAGTAGAGGGGGAGGAGAACCTCCCTTGATCTGCTGGCCACACTCCTCTTCATGCACCTCAGGAGGCTATTGTCCTTCCTGGCCGTGATGAACTAGCTCATGATGAACTTGTCCCTTCTTTGTGGAGCTGCTTTCCAGCAGATGAGCCCCTCAGCTGTACTGGTGAAGGGATTTCTTCCTCCTCAGGTGCAGGATGTTACACTTGCCCTTTTTGACATTCATGAGGTTCTCCTCCACTCAACTCTCCCTCCTGTCCTGATTAACATTCCACAGTTGTGGTCTTCAGCAGACCCAGTATGAGCACAAGTTGGCCCTAGGAGGTAGATCTCTGTAGATAACCTTATTTGATCTGTTCTCCTGCACGCCCACAAATGATGAGACAGCACGGCGCTCCCTAATTAAGTCATTTTGCTCATGAATCATTTACTGAAAGACCTATTTTGGAACATAAAGAAGTTATTTTTATTCTTCTTGTTTGAATTGTGGTAAGCAGGAGGATACTCTCAAGATACTTAAATTGTCTGTAACCTAGCACCCCACGTGATACAGCATTAGGAATAATATTAGGTCAGGTATTGGAACAGGCTGCCCAAGGAGGTGGTGGAATCACCATCCCTGGAGGTGTTACGAAACCTGTGGACATGGCACTTGGGGACATGGGTTAGTGGCCATGGTGATGTTAGGTCAACGGTTGGATTCAATCTTAGAGGTCTTTCCCAATTGAAACAATTCCATGACTCTAAGTGTGTGTTGCTCTCTTGATCCTAAATGGGCACTGAATAGTGCTTTATATAGTTCCCCAAAAGTGCCCCCACTGGAAATAAGCATTACTTAGAGAGGAAAACCCAGGAATAACCTTCTGACTGCAGGCCCTCTCTTCTCAGTTGTACATGTGGTCAAGTTGGAGGTCATGGATGCGTTGCAGCAGGAGCAGGGCTCCTTGCCGAGGCTGGAGATAGAGAGGATTTCAGTTCTTCTCATGACTGGTCCCTAATGTTTCACAAGTACACATTTCTCTCCAAATTTAAGAGAAGAAAAACTGTGTTTTGACTAAGGAATGTAATTCCCTCTCCCCCAAAAGAGATATTTATTCAAAAAGCTGGAGTGGGTCCAGTTCAAATGTTGAGCACTGAGCCAGTACAGAGACATACAGCACATGTTCATCACCTTGCAGGTGCAAGGGGAAAGGGAGTTTAGGTTTGAGCCAGTTTGAAATACGACTTTTACCTACATGTTTGACATTTTCTAGCTCTTTTATAAGGAGTGATGGAAATGTACGTTTTTCCTCCTTTAATAAAATGAACTTCTTGCTCGTTAAAGGTGCTAGATTGACAACTGTGGAGACTGAAGTCTTCTGTTTACCCAGAGAATAAGCACAGCATGGGAAAGCTGCAGTACAGGCTTTCATCAGATGCTGCCTAAGCTGATGTGCCTCAGCAGTGACCTGCTGAGAAATTCACCCGTTCTCATTTCATCCCTAGCTTTTGTGATCAGACCCTGCAAGGGAGGAGTCCCACAGGAGAACTACAGGAGTCCTACCGGAAGACCTAGAGGAAGGCTGGGGAGGGACTCTTTAGAATGGCTTGTAGTGATAGGACGAAGGGCAATGGTTTGAAACTGAAGCAGGGCAGATTTAGGTTGGATATCAGGAGAAAGTTCTTCACAATGAGAGTGGTGAAATACTGGAACAGGTTGCCCAGAGATGTGGTTGAGGCCCTGTCCCTGGAGACACTCAAGAGCAGACTTGATGTGACTGTGGGCAGCCTGATCTTGTTGGAAGTGTCCCTGCTGACTGCAGGGGAGCCAGAAAAGGTGACCTTTGAGGATCCCTTCCAACCCAATGCTGTCTGTGAAGCTGTGAGTCAGCTTGGGCTAGCTCTATTCATGCTGTTACTCCTTTAAGGAATTTTTTGGAGCTAAACAGACCACCCCTCAAGCTGTGTCCAGAGCATGTGCAGTAAGGAAAGCAACCTCCTCATCTTTTCTTTCGCTTTGTACACACAAAACTGAACGCGCCTTTGAGGAACCCCAGGTGAAAATTTGGAGCTTGCCATGAAAAATAAGTAGCAGGAAAAGATGACTAACTAAACACATACACTGAGAAAACCTCAAAAGACTCCTCATTCTCCTTTCCCAGTCTTCATCACTGGTGTGTTTGTCCTTCACAATCAGGGAGTGTCTGAGGGTGTGTGTTTCAGGACAATAATAAATAATGGCTTTGCATTCAGAGGTCTGCTCTACCTACCCCTGAAAAAGGGAAGGAGAGAAACGGAAGGTTAAGTACAAAATTCTTTGTGTTCTCTTGTTTGTTTGTTTGTTTGTTAGCAAAACTGAGACAATTCAGCTTTGGAATAAGAGGTTATATAAAACCTAGTAGATCTTCTTCATAAACCAGCTAGTAGTCACAGAATGGTAGGGGCTGGGAAGGACCTCTAGAGATCATTGCCGAGGCAGGATCACCTAAAGAAGGTCACACAGGATCACATCCAGGTGGGTTTTGAATGTCTAAAGAGATGGAGACTCCACCACCTCTCTGGGCAGCCTGCTCCAGTGCTCCACCACCCTTACATTAAAGAAGTTCCTCCTCATGCTTAGATGGAATTTCTTATGCAGGTTTGTGCCCATTACCCCATGTACTGTCACTGGGCACCACTGAGAAAAAAGGAGTGACACCTGCCAAGATCTGCCATGCACTACTGCCACATGCCTTGTGATATACAGCTGTGTTCCTCCTTGGGTGTTTGCCATGATTGCAGTATCCTGCTGCATTGGAATCTCCTCCTTTTTGCAATAAGTGTTGTCACAAATCCTTAAAAATATTTCACTGATTGACTAACTTCCAAGAAGAGAGATATACAAACACTCCAACCCAACAAATAATTTCAGGGTATAACTTTAGGCATAAATATCATATACTGACCTCAAAAATTTAACTTGCCAGTTAAGGTTGATGTGGACAACATTTTCATTACTCTCCTCCCCTGTAACCCATTTTTCTTTCTTTCATATTGCCAGTTCTGTGGAGAAATAAACTTGTGGTGAAACTGGAAACAGGGAGATCTTAGCATGTTGAATAGTAGAGTCTTTAAACACAGATTTAGATAAAGTCAGTTTAATATAATGCTAGGTATGATAGATTTAGTGGATTTGAAATAAAGAGTGGTATCATTCTTTCCTTTTGGAAACACCCCCCACCACACACACTGTGCAGCTGGTTTCTGTGGGCAGTCTTGGTCTGATGATCTCAGTGAAGTGTAGAGACAACTGGACTGTAACCTCTATTTTTCTTTACATTATCTTAGGCAGTAAATGCTGTTGGGGAACATATTTATGCCAATGTGACCCTGAAGGACTTGCAGATGACCTGACACACTTCCTAGGTTTCTCCAGTAGAAGGAAGTCAAGCAAGAGAATTCTGTTAAAAAGTTAGAGCACCAGAGTGAGATGTAGAAAGGATTAGATACAGAAAATGGCAAAATATGAAGAATGTTTTCTATTATGGAGGAATTTAGGGGAGGAAAAAAAGTTGAAATCCCCCCAAGATGTGTATACAGGATAGTGAAGATCTGTTTGAGGAGATGTCCCTATAAATACATGAGCTCAGAAGTAACCTGCACCCTGAAGAAAGCCAAGTCTTTTGGGAACCTTGGGGAGCTACACCGCATGGACTAGGCTGCTGTGTAGCTTTCTGTGCTCCTGTGCAATGGGAATAATATCCCAATATCCCTTAGAGTCTCCCATCTTGGCTCTGGCCTGTAGCACAGGGCACATAGAATGTTTTGGGTTGGAAGTGGCCTTTAAGAGTGATCTAATCCAACTCCTCTGCAGTCAGCAGGGACATCTGCAAGTAGAGCAGGTTGCTCAGAGCCCCAAACAACTTGGCCTTGAATATTTCCAGAGATGGGGCATCTACCACCTCTCTGGGCAACCTGTGGCAATGTTTCACCACTTTCAGTGTAAAAAATGTCTTCCTTAAATCTAATCTAAACCTCCCTCTTTTCATTTGTAGTCTACTTTGAGCATGTTGATACCTTCAGACTGCAGGTTAGCAACACCACATCAGGGCTATTGCAATCCAGTTCCACTGAGGTCAGTGTGAGCCTTGATCTTTTTTGAAAATCAAAATAAACCCCCATACTCTTCCTGTTTTATTTTGGGGAGCTTACCTAGTGTCAGGATTTGATGCCCATGTGTTGTGTCAGTGTGGTAGAAAAGCCCTGCAAAGCCATTTTTCACTTAGGAGCCATGTTCTCAAAATGCTTAACCCAGCTTTTAGTGATGGAGCACAATATTGTGCTATTGGGGCAGTAATTTCCAGATAAGTTTTCCAGACAGGATTTCTGCTGTAAGGCTTGGCCAGTACTAACATGAAACAAGCTTAAGTATACATCTCTTTTTTTTTCTTTCCTGTCATCTAGATATGTGGTGTTATTAACATAACTTTTAATTTACATGTCTGAGTAGAGATAAAACCCATTTGGATCAGTATCGCCACAAAACTGCTGAGATGGTGAATTTTAGGTGGGTGACTGTGTCACGTTAGGAAAGGGGAAAAGCAATCAAGTGTAAGAGGGTTGAAACACTTCAGGGCTGTTACACATTCCATATGGTGAGAAATCACTTTTTGGGCCATTTTTAAGAGATAGTGATATGATTTCACCCCTTCATGTCTGTCACCACATCATCTAGTGTGGAGAGAAGCACAGAGGAATGTGAGACAGAGTTAGCCTGAGTTTAACTCCTCTGAATTTAGCATGTTTGTGTAAATTGCCTTAATATTATACTTCTAAAACTGGTTTTGAAATGGGATTTGAAGTTCATTTTGGTTTGAAGGTTTATATTACATGCTTTCCTTTAGTGGTTGCATGGGAAAAATGTATTTCTTTCTTAGTTTTGTTTTTGTAAAGTTATTTTTCAGTGCCTGGTAGTCACTACTGGCACAATGCAGTCCTTTCTCTTTTTTGTGACACCTGCTTGTTTTTCCTTTGTCTTACATTTGGGGTACAAGAAGGTGGTTTGCACAGATCCACAAATCTCTAAAATTCTTCTGTGCCAAAACACTTATCACAGAAACTGTTCATGCTGCTGCTTAGAAGGGAAGAAGGGGAATGAGTTCCTTTTAATTAATGTGCACTTGAAGCCATAACAGAAGTCACTGTGTCTCCATAAGTCACCTATTTTGGTAGAGCACTAGAAGACCTTTTCAATGCCCAGGCTGATGACCTGCAGGCTTGGAAGCAGCAGCAGCCATTTGCAGCATCAAGTGTAGAATCCTGACCTGTACCAGGGGTAGTGTGACCAGCAGGAATGTGGATGTGATTCTTCTCCTGTACTCAGCACTGGTGAGGTCATACCTTGAGTACTGTGTTCAATGTTTTGTGCCCTCACACTGAGAAGGACCTTGAGGTCTGGGAGCAGGTCCAAAGAAGGGCAAGAAAGCTGGTGAAGGGTCTGGAGCCCAGGTTGTGTGAGGAGTGGCTGAGGGAACTGGTTTCTTTAGTGTGGAGAAAAGAAGGATGAGGGGAGACCTCACTGCTCTCTACAACTCTTTAAAAGGAGGTTGGAGTGAGGTGTGTGTTGGTTGCTTCTCCCAAGGAACAAGTGATAGGACAAGAGGAAATGGCCTCAAGTTGCACCAGGTTAAGTTTAGGTTGGGTAAGAGAAGAAACTCCTTCACTGAAAGGGTTCTCAGACACTGGAACAGGCTTCCCAGAGAGGTGGTTGAATCTGTGTCCCTGGGGTGGTTTAGAAGAGCCAGAGATGTGGTGCTGGGGTTTAGCCCCAGGCTTGGTAGTATCAGAGAATGGTTGGACTTGATGATCTTAAGGGTGTTTTCCAACCAAAACAATTCTCTAGTTCTGTGTAGCAGTGTGTGATACTGGATGGGACCAGTGCTGCTTTCAAACAAGCAGGATGCAGGCAAACAGCACTGATGGAAGCTGCTGAAGCAGCTATGTGAAGCTTACATTGTCTGGACAGCTGCATCAGGCATGGTCACCACTGGAATCCTCAATAGACCCATTTGAGAATGGGGAGGAAAGAGGTGTCCTCTCATGTGAGAAAATTAACTTGCCAGTAATTCCTGCTAGTACAGCCTGTACTGGTAACTGTTGTGTTTATGTGGTGACTTAGAGAGGTGGAACTGAAACAACACTAATAAAGTTTGCAGGTACATGCTGGACTGGCAGTGGTGTGGCAATCTGGTGGCTTTACACCATACTTCATTTACCAGTGCTGCAAACCAACCTGAGTTCAATGCAAGTGGTAAAGTTGCTTTGTCTTCCCTTGCTCTACCCACCTTATTTTACTATGATGTAATATTTAGCTTTAGTAAGTGGTGTTGTACTAAAGGTAGTAAAAAAAAGGGCAAGAATATGGATTAAAAGTTATAAAAATGGGATTGTCTGATTCTTAGAATTGGACAGAAGTAGAACATCTACTTCAGATGGATCCAGAGGGTCCAGAGGAGTGCCATGATCAGAGGGCTGCAGCACCTCCCCTATAGGGATAGGCTAAGAGAGTTGGGGCTATTCAGCCTGGAGAAGAGAAGGCTCTGAGGAGACCTTAGGGCAGCATTCTAGTACCTGGAAGGGACCTACAAGAAAACTGGGGAGGGTTTTTTTTACAAGGAGTTGTAGTGATAGGACAAGAGGGAATGGTTTTGAGCAGGAAGAGCAGAGTTTTAGGCTGGATTTTAGAAAGAAAGTCTTTACTGTGAGGATGGTGAGACACTGGAACAGGTTGCCCAGGGAGGTTGTGCATTCCCCCTCAATGGAGGAATTCAAGGCCAGGATGGATGAGGCCTTGAGCAACCTGGTCTAGTGGAGGGTGTCCCTGCCCATGGTAGGGAATTGGAACTAGATGTTCTTTAAGGTCCCTTCCAGCCCAAACCATTCTATGATCTATTGTTTCTTACATGTGCAGCATTTTCTATCACCTAAAGAGTAAAGTGCAGTCATCCTATTGTCTTTAACCCTCACAAACCCTCTTGATGCATCAGAGCTAAGCACCTAAAACTGTGCTATGAAATTCTTTTTGGGTAAGTGTATTTTTCATAGTGTTTCTGCAGTGAGATACTAATGAGTAATTCTTATGTGTTTGAGAACATTAAGCTTCAGCTGACTAGAGTTGATTTAATTCTCTGTGCAATATGATGATAATTTATACTGGGGTGCTTGAGATACTGTCTGCAGAATATGACTGTTAATGGGAGTATTTATTATGAATTAGAATTACTATTACCTGTGGGTTACTGATTTTTAACTGCCAAGCTCTTTGCTCACTTGTCTGTGTGATGCTTTAAAACTAGTTTTTTTCCCTTTGTGGAATGATATTTAGTACATATTGTCTCCCCTCACTATTTAGAATCAGAATTGTTTTGGCTGAAAGAGACTTTTAAGTCCATCATGCCCAACCATTAACCCAACACTGCCATGGTCACCACTAAATCATGTCCCTCAGCACCACATCTGTGCAGTTTTGCAATCCTTCCAGGGATGAGGACTCCACTACTACTTGTTCCATAGCCTGACAACCCTTTTGGCAAAGAAATTGTTCCTGATGTCCAACCTAAATCTCTCATGGTGGAACTTGCTTCCCTTTCTTTATCCCCTACATCCTACTTTTGCTTTAAAACCAAATTCTTACGCATGTGGTGGATACCTGCAAACATGAACCGACTGAGCAGAGAGATAGCTACAGAATGTTCAATGTGGTTGTAGCATTACCAGGTTTAGGTTGGATATTAGGAACAAATTCTTTCCTGAAAGAGTGATCAGGCATTAGAACAGGCTGCCCAGGGAGGTGGTGGAGTCACCATCCCTGGAGGTGTTAAAAAAACACCATCTAGATATAGGACTTTGGGACATGGTTTAATAGCCATGGTGGTGTTAGGCCAGGAGTTGGACTCAATGATCTTAAAGATCTTTTCCAGCTGAAACAGTTCTATGATTCTATGCATATTGACTTACTCCTGGTGTGGTTGCATTGAGCATGTTTTTAGAGCTCATCTCCTGCTCTTGTGAAGTGAAGAATTTAAGCACCTGCTCAGGTATTGTACTGAAGCCACAGGCTGCTTGTTCAGCTTCTATAGGTCCTCATGCAGGTTTAGTAGGTGATAAAAAATTCATGCACAGGCGAAAAAAACCCACCAACTCAGGAATCTGCTATGTAGAGGATGAAAGGAGTGGTTGCTTTGAGCCTGCCAACCCCCCCCCCCATGTTTTTTGGTTTAATTTTGCTCAAGGGAACCGAACACACAAAGAGAGTAAACGAGCTGTTAGAAACACTGAAGTGCCTAGTGTGTGGTTCTGTGGCGCTGTAAATCGTATGAGAGCTCTCTAGGAGGGACTGAAAAGCTTTGGAGATGTGGTGCTGAGGGACATGGTTTAGTGGTGACCTGGCAGTGCTGGGTTAGTTGTTGGACTTGATCCTGAAGATCTCTTCCAACCAAAACAATTCTGTGATGACACCAGAGGAAGCAAACAAGGAAAGGACTTGAGTCTGAAGTCATAGTCCCCACAGCACAGCCGTTTACCCCAAAATGCTTCTGCAGACTGATGTGCTGTTGAGGCTGAGTCTCACCTTGTACACTTGAGATGATGCAGGACATAATCTCTGCTTTTTGTTCAGCCCCTTTTGGGTTCCTTGAGCCGGAGTCATCAGAAGCACTTACTGGGCTCATTCTTACTCGCTCAAAAGATGACAAGACCCTGGAAACCACAATCATCCATCAAGCATCAGAGAATGCAAACAACAATAAAATGGAGTCTTTGGCTATTTGTTATGCTTGTAAACCAGTTACTGCCTCATGGATAAATCACTTGCTTAATTTATTAAACAGGCTCCCTTGCTGTAGCAGGAGTGCAGCAGGGAGCTCAGAAAGCTCCCCATGCTGGGAGCAGTGACGTCTCTGGAAACAAATGTGTGCAGGCAAAGTGTTTAGATACATTTTGCCTTAGAGTGACCTTTCCAAGAATTTCACACACACTCTGGGTACTGGCTTTCTTTCAATGGGTTTACCCTTAAGTGCAAAACCATGTGTTTTGGGTAAGGTTAAGCAATCAACAGGTTGTACACTTAACCCTTAAGTACCATATCTGTGACTGGACGTTTTTATTGCATTGCTTCAGCCTTTGTATTGCTCTACTACCAAGTGAGAATTTAAAAGGTTGATGCAAACACCTCTTGAATAGTATGGGTTTGGTTGTTTGGGTTTTTATTGAACTCGTTGATTGATATTTATTCCAGATGTAGGCTGAGATTTATTTATTTATTTAATATATTTCATAAGTTGAAGATCAGCACCCGGTTCTGGAAGGTGGTCCTCCTTGGGGGGGCTTGAATGCATTTCAACCTGGTGAAGTAAATGGCAAGTGAAAGTGTTTGTGTTGCGGGATTAGGTCCTTGTTTCATGGGTCAGATGCTCTCCAGCTTTTATTTACCACTATCTTAGAGGTTACTCTATATTCTGCCAGCTGCTAGCATTGGAGGAGCTGTGTAGTGTCCTTAACAAAATGTGTCAATACTTTCCTGGTGCTTCTGCAATAAGGAAGCGTCAGTTTAGCAAACCGGTTGTAACAGCATTGAGAGCTGCTCCAGTCTATTCATCTGGGCAAATCTAAGAGGTTTTTGGTGGCTGTATTTTCATGGATCTCAAACCAACTGGTCTCAACTCCAGGTGGTGGGCAATGTTACCACTTAAATTAGTGTTACAATATGCTTTGTTTTCTTGGCAATAAAATGTGCGAGCCTCTTGGGCTGTTTGTTGGGAATACAAAACTCATCATCTCTTCTGAAGTCTCTTCTCCAAAGTGACAAATGCTAAGACAAGAGGAAGTGGCCTGAAGTTGTGCCAGGGGAAATTTAGGTTGGATGTAAGGAACAATTTCTTCCCCATAAGAATTGTGAAACCCAGGAACAGGCTGCCTAGGGCAGTGTTGGAATCCCCATCCCTGGAGGGGTTTCAAAGCCATGCAGATGTGGTGCTGAGGCATCTGGTTTAGTGGCAGTAGTGGGTTAACAGTTGGTCTCGATCGTAAAGGCCTTTTCCAATCAAAATGATTCTGTGATTCTCTTGACTCTGATGGAGTGGCCAAGCTGACCACTTCTGTAAAGGACAATAAAAAGCAGTTTTATAAATATATTACTGCTAAAAAGAGGGGCAAGAAGAACCTCCACTCTTTATTGGACCTGGAGGGGAACATTGTAACTAAAGATGAGGAAAAGGCTGAGGTACTAAATACCTTCTTTGCCTCCATTTTCAACAGTAAGGCAGGAGGACTTCAGGATAACTGGCCTCCTGAACTGGTAGATGGGGTCAGGGAGCAGTATAGTCCCCCTGAAATCCATGAGGAAGTGGTTAGAGATTTGCTGAGCCACTTGGATACTCACAAGTCCATGAGACCAGATGAGATCCCTCTTAGGGTGCTGAGAGAGCTGGCAGCTGAGCTGGCCAAGCTGCTCTCCATCATTTACTACCAGTCCTGGTTCACTGGAGAGGTCCCAGATGACTGGAGACTGGCCAATGTGATCCCCATCCACAAGAAGGGCTGGATGGAGGAACCTGGAAACTACAGGCCTGGCAGCCTGACCTCAGTGCCAGGGAAAGTGATGGAGTGGATCATCTTGGGGCCAATCACAATGCACCTGCAGGACTGCCAAGGGCTCAGGCCCAGCCAGCATGGCTGGACCTGCCTGACCAACCTGATCTCCTTCTATGATCAGGTGACTGCCTGGTGGATGTGGAGAGGGCTATGGATGTAGTCTACCTGGACTTCAGCAAGGCCTTTGACACCGTTCCCCCCAGCAAACTCCTGGCCAAGCTGTCAGCTCATGGCTTGGACAGCAGCACTCTGTGCTGGGTCAGGAACTGGCTGGAGGGCTGAGGCCAGAGAGTGGTGGTGAATGGTGACACATCCAGCTGGAGGCCAGTCACTAGTGGTGTCCCCCAGGGATCAGTGCTGGGTCCAGTCCTGTTCAATATCTTTATTGATGATCTGGATGAGGGGATTGAGTCAGTCATCACTAAATTTGCAGATGACACCAAGTTTGGGGCAGGTGTTGATCTGTTAGAGGGTAGAAGGGCTCTGCAGAGGGACCTTGAGAGGCTGGACAGATGGGTGGAGTCCAAAATGATGGCATTCAACAGGTTCTGCACTTTGGTGACGACAACCCCATGCAGTGCTACAGGCTGCGGTCAGAGTGGCTGGAGAGCAGCCAGGCAGAAAGGGACCTGGGGGTACTGGTTGACAGCTGGCTGAACATGAGCCAGCAGTGTGCCCAGGGGGCCAAGAAGGCCAGTGGCATCCTGGCCTGCATCAGGAATAGTGTGGCCAGCAGCAGCATGGAAGTCATTGTGCCCCTGTACTCAGCACTGGTCAGGCCACACCTTGAGTACTGTGTCCAGTTCTGGGCCCCTCAATTTAAGGAGGACATTGAGATACTTGAACGTGTCCAGAGAAGGGCAACGAGGCTGGTGAGAGGCCTTGAGCACAAGTCCTGGGAGGAGAGGCTGAGGGAGCTGGGGTTGTTTAGCCTGGAGAAGAGGAGGCTCAGAGGAGACCTTATTGCTGTCTACAGCTACGTGAAGGGAGGTTGTAGCCAGGTGGGGGTTGGTCTGTTCTCCCAGGCAACCAGCACCAGAACAAGAGGACACAGACTCAAGCTGCGCCAGGGGAAGTTTAGGCTGGAGGTGAGGAGAAAGTTCTTCACAGAAAGAGTAATTTGCCATTGGAATGTGCTGCCCAGGGAGGTGGTGGAGTCACCGTCCCTGGAGGTGTTCAAGAGGGGACTGGGCATGGTACTTGGTGCCATGGTTTAGTAGTCATGAGGTGCTGGGTGACAGGTTGGACTTGATGATCTTTGAGGTCTTTTCCAACCTTATTGATTCTATGACATGGTACTCTGGGACATGGTTTAATGGCCGTGGTGTTAGGTTGGCAGTTGGACTTGACGATCTTAGAGGTCCAGCCAAAACATTTCTGTGATTCTGTGGTGGTGTTTTTCAACTTAGCATGTGGCTTGCTTTGTGTATGGAAAATTTCTGCTAAATTCCTGTCAGCTTTTTCAGTTTAAAGTCTCTTTTCAGGGCTTTTTGTGTTACATGTGTGACAAAAAGTAGAAATTATTTCCTGGGTGTAGGAGGGATTGTATTTAAAAAAAAAAAAAAAGCATAGTCTTATACATCATCTGAAAGCAGGTTCACATTCAGTAAGTTTGAAGTTTTCCAGGCACTTAGCTTGCTCCGTGGAGTAAAGCCTGTTGGTTCATTTGGATAGGAAAAACAATATGAGACTAAGATGCTCTCTTTTTTCAGGTGGGGGGCGAGTCAGATGACATTCCTGCTTTTCAGCAAACATTTAATCAGGATTCGTGACTCATGGGAGTTGCACTCATGCACAACAGCCAAACAGTCTCTGAATTAAGACTCCCTAAATACTCCTTGGCACGAGGGACTGC
The DNA here is from genome assembly GCF_014839835.1 of Dryobates pubescens. Lineage (NCBI taxonomy): Eukaryota > Metazoa > Chordata > Aves > Piciformes > Picidae > Dryobates > Dryobates pubescens. Next base: position 28,782,838 of record NC_071622.1, on the reverse strand, counting down.
AACTATTCCAGTGCTGTGAAACCTGAAGGTCAAAAATTGCCTGTAGAAAAGTCCCCAAATACAGGTTTACAGTTCAGAGTTTTTAATGTCTCCTGGTTAAATAGTACCTGTTAGGCAAGGTCTCCTAATGCAGATGGTCCAGACTGAGTTTTTTTTTTATGTCAGCCCTGAGTTACTGCTTGAGAAGTCGCTCTAAGTGCTTTCCCTGAAGAGCAGCCTTGGGAAGGGGCTGACTTGGAGGAGTCACGGTTCATTGCCTGACCCTGTCTGGCCTGGACCTAAGAGGCAGCAGCCCAGGAAAAGGCATTACTGCTTTCTTGTCTCTCTTCTCTCCCTTCTCTCAAGGGCCTGTTCAGCTGGCTCTCACCCTGTTGTTTTTTACCCCTTTGACACAGTTTTCTGTGCAGAAGATGTAGTAAAGCTTCTTTGAACCACAGCCAAGGTCTGCATGGGGTGGGAAATCCTTTTTGCCCAGATCCAAATGCAACAAGGGCACAGCTGATCTATATCCAACAACTCTGGTAGAAAGACCATTTCTTTTCTAGCATTCTTCTCCCTGAGCAGGTTCAGAATTACATTTGCTGAATCATATTTCAAAATTTAAAGACATATGAAAGGTTGAACTTGTTTGAGCTCAACGAAACCACTGTACCACTGAAAAAGGAAATTGGATTTCTTCATAGTTCCCCTGCCTTGTCCACAGAACTACAACATCAGCTCCAGTTCTTCCATCACCTCTTCAGCTCCAGTATTTTCATTTCATTTCAGTATTTTATGTCCTCAGCTGTAATTGTGCATCCTCTTTGGCAGCAATTGTTTTGCTGCTGCAGGGATGAAAGATGAATGAAATCAAGGTCAAGATTTGACCTGGACACTCTTCAGTGTTGGGTATCAGGTGTGAAGCAAAGGTAAAGCACATTTCTGGGGAATTAATGATACAGTTTTAGTTCTGAGCAGAAGTTCTCTGGCTTGTTTAGTGTCTTGGAGTCCTGCAGCAGTGCTCTAAAGCTGTATTTAAATGGATTCAGTACAAAATTTCAGCATCTCAGCGTGTGCTTGCTATCGCAGTACTTAGCTGTAAAACCTTTTATAGTCTTATTTAAAAGGCTCTGTTTTATATGTAGCTCTTAAAAGCCCTAAATTGTCTTTAAAAAAACCCAAACACCCTATTTTTAATTATTGCTTTTAATAAGCATGTTATTCACCTTAAGCTCTACAGAACTTAACCTCTCTGAGGAACTTCAGCAAGGCCAGGATTTCACTCCGTGTTTACAAGTGTATTGTAAAAGTGTGGTTAAAGGCAAGTGGCCAAGTGAGCAATTCCTGAATGCTAACTGCTGCCACCACCTTCGAGGTGCTGGAATGGTGGTTTTGGGAAGTAACTGTTGAGTCTAGTCCAGAGCTGTTAGTAAACCAAGAGTTCCTTTGGATGACTGATGATATATCTAAAGTCAGTTTGGCATTGTCTTAATTCAGTGTCTTCATTTGACAGCTCCCATGGCCACATGGCATTGAACAGGCATTTTAGAGAAGGTCTGTCTGGAATCTAAGCTACCTTTCATCTTCTCTGATGCATCTCAGGGTAAATGATGAGGATGTTAATGGAGTAGTACTTAAGAAAGCTGAAGTGCTGCAATTTGGGCTTTTTATCATGGGAAAAAATGTGCCATTTTGGTCAGGGCTGAACAGTTTCCCAGAATGAAGCTTGAAAAAGAAAACTGGCTGTCTAGAAAACAACACACACACACACACACACACATATATATACACACACACGTGTCTATATGTGTATATATATATATGTGTGTGTGTGTGGTTTTGTGTTTGTATATATAGGGGGGTTGTGTAAAACTACATAAAAAACATGTATGTATGTTTTAATACAAATATATATAGACTGCTATATTCAACATAGAAATGTACATATAACTTCATTGATTAGCTTCACTGAACATATGAAGGTGTCTATCTCTGCTTTGCTGACACTTCAGCAGAAGGAATCATGAGGTCTGCTTGGGTTGGAAGGGACCTCCAAAGGTCATCTAGTCCAAGCCTCTGCAGTAAGCAGGGACATCCTCCATTAGATCAGGTTGTCCGGAGCCTTGTTGAGCCAGACCTTGAATATCTCCAGGGATGGGGCCTCAACTACTTCCCAGGGCAACCTTTTGCAGTGTTCCACTATAGTGCAGAACTTGTTCCTAACATCTAATCTAAATCTCCTCTAGTCTGATTTCAAACCATTGCCCTTTGTCCTGTCCCTGCAGGCCTTTGCAAACAGTCCCTCTGCAGCTTTAATGTAGGCCTCCTTCAGTGACTGGAAAATTGCTCTAAGGTCTCCCTGGAGCCTTCTCCTGGCTGAACAGCCCCAGCTTCGTCAGTCTGTCCTCATCAGAGAGGTGTTCCAGCCCCCTGATTGTTTTCATGGCCCTCTTCTGGACCTGCTCCATCAGGTCCATGTCCTTAAATTTTTTATTGGGTGGATTTTATACTATCTGATGTATTTGGTGATCGTGCATCAAACTGAAAGATGTCAACATGAAAACATTTCAGGTAGAAATTCAAACTAATTGGCAGGGAGCCACTGGAGACTGTTTTATGAGGCTGTCCACAAATGAAACAGTTTGCTCTTGTGATTTTTATTTGTTTATTTGAAAATGTTGTTATTTTTCAAGTCAGGCCACAGTTAGAGATTTTCCACGATTCTGTCACCAGCACACTTGGCGTAGGTAGACCCTCTGCAGAGCTCTCAATAAACAAGCTGTCAGGACTGTTTGGATAAGAGCTGGGGAAGGGACAATAATAAACCAAATGTACAAGAAGGTTCGAAAAGCTGAGTTATCTCCAACTGTTTATTTTTTACTGGCCTTCCACAAATAGAAGGTACTTTATTGTCTGTGGTGCAAATAAATATTATGAAGTGTGTGGGTCTTCAGCAAAATACACTGAAATATTGAATATTCCTTCACAAGATCCTGTCTGCTGCAGGAGAAAATTATTTGTACACTCTCTCATTTAAAAGATGAAAGACTGGAATTCCTTGTGGTTGCTTTGGAAAGCTCAAGCAAATATGATGTAAAGAAATGTAGTGTAAAGGGGTTGTGGCATCACAAGTACACGAACCAGGGGCTGTTTGAAAGGGCTGTAGCTGCCCTTTCTGAAAATGAGGTAAAGTCCACTCCACTCCCAGGCTGTCAAGTCTGGTTTTTATCATTTTGCTGCATAGACTAAATAGAAAGAAATCCCAAATTAATGCCATGTTAATCAAAAGAAGCAGTATGATGTTGGCTGCATTATTCAAACCAGGCTTTCCTGTTGTGACAAATCACCTGTAGTTTCTGATCTGAGGCCTGAAATCCTGCTGCTTTCAGGAGCCCCACTCTGCAGATGTGGGGCTGGAAATCCCCATCGTGCCTTTTCCAGATTTAGGCTCACCTTTCAGAGATGATTTGCAGACCAACTCAAGACACTCTGCTCTTGACGATGACCCTTCTAGAGTTTTCAGTTAAGAGTCGATCCTGTAGCAGCCACCTACTTGTATCCCTATTTTCTTCATTCCATATAAAGGATATTTTTTGTATCTGAGTTAGGAATGAATGTAGCTGAACCAAGTCTAGAGCACAAATAGAACTCCTGGGTGATTGCTGATTTTCCATCAGGCATTGGAATAGGTTGCCCAGGGAGGTGGTGGAGTCACCATCCCTGGAGCTGTTCAAGAAACATGTGAATGTGGCACTTTGGGACATAGTTTAATGGCCATAGCAGTGTTAGATTGCTGGTTGGACTCGGTGATCTGGGAGATCTTGTCCAGCCAAAACAATTCTATGATCCTAGTTGAATTTGTCCGTAGTATTTTTCTATTCTGTGGTTGTGTGTGAGCAAGAGACTTGAAACTGTGCTCTTGGTAGTGCAGATATACAAATTCTTTCTTGTTACTTTAGTTTTCCTTTTAAAAAAGGACTTAATCAAATATAATTTAGTATTTATTGTTATTAGCTCTCAATAGCCAGATGTGAGATGTTTCTTTTTATTTTAAAACATCTGATTTCCTCTTGTAAAGGAAGAACATGGTCTTAGTGAGCACAGGAGGAAATTACAGGGGTCATATTTGGTGGATGTAACTCAAGTCTTCATCACACAAAAACATCCAATGAACCTGAGTATTCTTCAACCACTAAAGTTTGTTTTCATCAAACCCAGCATAAGATGTGAAAGAAACCTGCTCCTTTCCACTGTCTGCTTCCAGAATGATTGTTCTTTTGCTTCACAGAGATGGTGCATGGTGAAGCTTTCAGAGTGGCTGTTCTCTTGCTGCTACACCTTCATGTGGTTTCTCTGCTCTGCTCTCTGTTCCTTCTGTCTTGCTGCTCTCCATTCATATCTGTTCCTCTGCAGCTTCTCAACCATAGCTAGAAAGGATGCTGCAGTGGGATATAGCTCCAATAACAAATTACCTGTGGATTTGAGGTTTGGATCCAAGCTTGGATCCCTCAGTTTCTCCTTTGAGCAAAGTACACAGCTGAGAATTGGTATTTAGTAAACCAGTGTGGAACAAAGGGAAAAAATAATTGTTAAAACACTGCAAAAATGATTCACTTTGAATCAAAGAATTTTATTAGGGAAAATCAAACCATCTTACTTGGTTTTGACTGTTTTTAGTTCCCAATTGCATTCAGCAACAGCATGAAATGAAAGATCATCCCCAATGAAATAATTACTCTTCCCTTGAAGTCATCCAAAGAGGATTCAGAATGGTATGAAGCTTTTGTTTCTGTATAAACAATTCATTAAGATCAACATGAACCTGCAGAAAAAAATTGTCATCAATCAGCATGTGTTTTTGCTTAAAGAAAAAAAAAAAGCCTGTTCAGACCGAGAGATCTGGGTTGATTATTTTGCACCGGCACAGATTTATGAGTGGCTGTAAATCAACTTCCCCCTCCCAAGTTGTAAAGTAGTGATAATGCTGCTCTTGTTCAAATTTTGTGTTCAGATAATAAACCTCATTGAGGGGAGGGGCTGTGGAGCAACTGCTTATATATGAGGCCAGGCTGAAGTCTGCCTGGGCATACATCTAACATGGATCATGTCAGAGTAATGCTGTTAGCTGCATTTGGAGGTGGCAACTGTCTGACACCATCCAAATGAGAGCTTTTGTAGATTTTTAGCTTTGTTTAATGAAAACAGTGCAAATGGTGAGAAGGGTGGTCTCTTGATTCATTGTCCCTGAAGCTTTCTGCTGGGAATGAATAACTTTTGGAGGTTATTTTTTTGGGACTTAAGTGTAGCAGGATATTATCTAGTCTGTCTCGGGGCATCACCTCCTTGGAGAGGTAGCCAGGATGTCTGAGTGGGTTTTGAGGGCTTTCCCCCCGCCCTTGCAGCCCATCTGGTCCCTTGATGAGCTGTACTAGGAGTAGGTTAGGCTTTGAAGTTTTGTTTGGAGTCTTGTCTAGACTCCCAAAAAATTCCCTCCTCCCCAGCATTGCTTTTGTAGATTTTGAAAACTTTTGTCTGTGAGAAAGTCTTTTCTCCTGCCAGTACCAGCTAAATATGTCTGAAAGCTGTGTGATGACGACATAGAAGCATTGGGCTCAGTTCAGGTCACAAAAACTTGGGAAATTCATGTGGTGGTCCTTCAAGTGCTTTTTCCCCTCCTAGTTTCATACCCCCACCCTGAATGACTTCCTTTGCAGGCAGAAATAAGACCACTCTCTGTGTAGCAGGGCGATCTGTGAGGTTTGGATTGTAGATCTGAGTTTGCAATATGTGCAAGAAACACCAAATTTTATTCTCTGTAGTTCTGCTCAGTTTTGTTTTAGATAACATTCATGGTTAATCTCATGCACAGACACTGTGGGAAGCTTTAAATGAAAGCTTTTTATTGCTTCAAAAACATGCATGGTAACACACTATATATTATTTCTCAGTCATTGCTCATTTCTCTAGCGTTTGTCTAAAAGCCAAAGAGATTTTAGGGTTCTTTTATGACAACAAATTGGAGAATTCAGGGACAAGTGTAGTGTTTTCTTTTATAGATGCCTACTGTTGATTTTTCTTTTAATGCAGCTTTTATGTGCAGCCATTACTTCCTTAAAGTTAATGTTTCTAGTGTTTATTCTAGATTTCTGTTTAATCTTCGTTTCAAAGAATCCTAAAAAATTATGAATACTTTCCTTTCACCCAAGCCTTCATTCCTAGGAAAGGCTGTGCTTAGAGGAGCTGATCTGCTCATTGTTACAGTGCTCATCTTCTTTGCCAAGAGACTTTTTTTAACAAGCTCTGCAGGTTTTGCACACTTAAAGAAATGCAGGAGCCATGGGGAGTTGTGGTGGAGCTTTTTGTCACTCTGATACAGATATTCCTAGATGCTCTGTGTGACTCCTAGGATGTTCAGAAATCATGGGACGTTTTTGAAGTTAATTATGGTTTATATCTTAAAAAAAAAAAAAAAAAGGAAAGAAAGAAAGAAGCTGTGAACTCTTCCTGACCCTTCACATGGACCATCCTTGAAGCTGGCACAAATTTTATCTCATAAATCTCCTAATAGAGTAAAATGTCTTTACTTTTGTTTCCTCTCTCCTTCTTCTCCCCAGACAAAACTTGTCAGAGGTCCAAGGGCAATGTTACTCTAGTTGAACACATGCACCAGGTTAGAGGATCCTGGAAGCCAAAAGCACACATGAGCAATCAGTATTAGCTTTAGTATCACAATACTTAATATAGGAACAGACCTTTAAAGGTCGTTTAGTCCAATCCCCCTGCAGTCAGCAGGGACATCTGTGGGTTGCTCAGAGCCCCATCCAATGTGACCTGCAACGGTTACAGGGATGGGACATGTACCACCTCTCTGGGCAACCTGGGCCAGGCTCTCACCACCCACAGTATAAAAAATTTCTTCATTGTCTCCAGTGTGAATCTCCCTATTTTAGTTTCAAACCATCCCCCCTTGTCCTGTCACAACAGGCCCTGCTCAGAAGTCTGTCCCCCGCTTTCTAATTGGCCCCCTGGAGCACTGGAAGGCCACCAGAAGGTCTCCCTGAAGCCTTCTCTTCTGCAGGCTGAACAACCCCAACTCTCTCAGCCTGGCCTCACAGCAGAAGGGTTCTGGCCCTCCCATCCTCATTGTGGCCATTTTGTTTCATGTGCAAAGGTCTAAAAGGCAGCAAAGGAATTGATTTTCATCTCTACTGACAAAGGAGAACCAATGCTCCTGTGGTCACTTCTGTGCTTAAATTATTTGGAGAGTAAACCATACTTAGTGAGGCTCTTCTCTGGTGGAAACCCAATGGATGCTCCTATCCTGGCCAGAACTGAGTAAGAAAGAAGTTAACACCCACAATATGAAATGAGAGTGGTTTTTACCTGACCCATCTTTCCTTCCTGAGAATGCAGTGCTGCCAGGGAATAAAACCTTACCTCAGCTTTTTCCAGATTTCTCTTTCAGTGAAACTAGTTTTCTTTTCCCCAGCTGACTTCTTATCTTTCCTCCAGCTTCTTACTCACACAGGTTTCCCAGGTAGCAAAAGCTGACTCTCCATTGAGGTCAGAATAAAAATAAGGTGACTTTTTCATTTTGGTGGATGAATCAGTAATGGGAGAGCTCTGCAGATGTATCCAACCCTTGCCAATGAAAAGCATTTGTTAGTTGTTAACTTTAGAAAGGCTTTTTTCCCTGTCGTGAAGAATGGTATAGGTGGGGCCGACCAATTGCATGCCAAGTGTGAAAGAAGTTTTGCTCGAGGGAAGATCTCATCAGGCTTTTAAATGTGGGGCTCCCACTGGAAGCTGCCTGCCTCTCTAGATCAGATGAGAGGTAGGGTGAACTCAGGGGAGTACGTTTTTGTAGGCAGACATGGCAGAGCAATTGTCACCCTGAATAGTATGAAATTCTCATTTCTTCCTCCCCTATTTTTTTCTTGTTTACAAGGGCTTGTAGTGACAGCACAAGGGGCAATGTCTTTGAGCTGGAAGAGGGAAGATTTAGACTGGAGGTTAAGAAGAAATTCTTTACAGTGAGAGTGGTGAGACTTTGGACAGGGTTTCCCATGGATGTTGTGAATGCCCCCTTCCTGGAGGTCTTCCAAGTTGGATGGGCCTTTGAGCAGCCTGGCCTAGTGGGAGGTGTCCCTGTCCATGGAAGGGGGATTGGAACTAGATGATCTTTAAGGTCTCTTCCAGCTCAAGCCTTTTTCTGATTCTGTGAAGTTGTACTTTCTGGTGCATGTATAGCCAGTATTTTCCTTAGGAGGTAAAAGGAGGGGTCCAGCTTTAACTTCAACTTCCAGGGGAGTGGGATTTATTGACCTCCTGTTTTACTGCCAATGTTTAGTCTGATGTCTCAGCCTGCAGCATGCTGACTGTGAAAGGAAAAGGTCTTCCTGCACAGGCTGGTGATTCAGGGAGGAACAGTGGCTTGGTAACCTGCTCCAGCATTCTGCTGATCCAGTGTTACAGTAATTAAGCACAAAGGATTCAGGATAGCAAACACATGGGCTACACTCTTCCCTGGGTGTCAAATGCAATCTGTCTCGCATCCATCGCTCCGGGCTCTTTCAGTCATGTGATGTCATAACCCTGATGACATGATCTGGAGTGACAGCCAACCTGATTGAGGCACATGTTGGAGAAAGAACTTTGGAGGGGGAGGTGGATGGATCATTTTCTCCTCCCCCAGATGAAATGTGCATGGAAAAGTTTTGGCCAGCTCTTTCTCTTGAAAGCTGTGAGCGATCGTAGCCCTGGAGCTTGCTGGAAGCTGATGTTCTGATACACTGGCAGAGCAATGCTCCTCACTGAAATGTTGGGTTGTTTGGTTTTGGTTTTTTTGGACACATTTTAATCTAAAAAAGCAGAACTTCTGGAAGGGATATGTAGGATAACACTTCTTCACACAAGCACATATATCTGAATGAGAAGCATTTTCCATTTAATTATATTTACATTAATTAGTGTCTTCCATATGGTTTTGGTGCCTGTATTAGGCTTCAAACAGAAAGAAGCTGGATTCTTCTTTAGGAAGAAATTCATCCCCACAAGGGTGGTGGGACACTGAAACAGGTTGCCCAGAGAAACTGTGTAGGCTGCAGGTGTTCAAAGCCATGCTAGATGGGGGCTTGAGTGAGGTGACCTAGCAGAAGGTGTCCCTGCCTATGGCAGGGGGGTTGGAACTAGATGATCTTGAAGGTCCTTTCCAACCCAAATGGTTCTATGATCTTCAAAATTCTGTTGTAAGCAGTGTCTTTGTCAAGAGATGTTGTTCTGTGCAGTGTTTGAGACCAAACAAACTGAAATCTTGACTGCTGCTTCATGAAAATGTTAGAGTAAAAAGTGTCATGTTGCTCGTGGACCTGCCTTTCACACTTACTTTCTGTGTAAGTCATGCAAAAGCATAATAAAATGATGCACAGAAGGTAGAAATCATAGAAGATTGTATAGAATAGAATCCTAGAATTGTTTTGGTTGGGAAAGGTGGTTAAGATCATCAAGTCCAACCAGTATCTAGCTCTACCACGTCTGGTGTTAAACCATGTCTGTCAGCACCACATGTGTGTATCTTTTAAACACCTCCAAGGATGGGGATCCAACCACCTCTCTGGAGAGCCTGTTCCAGTGTTTGATAACCCTTTCAGTAAAGAAGTTTCTTCTCATGTCCAACCTAAACCTTCCTGGTGGAACTTGAGACCATTTTCTCTTGTCCTGTCACTTGTTGCTTGTGAGAAGAGACCAACCACTACCTGTTTCCAGCCTTCTTTCAGTGAGTTGTGGAGAGCCAGAAGGTCTCCCTTCAGCCACCTTCTCTCCAGGCTGAAGGACCCCAGATCCCTGAGACACTCCTTGTAATGTGGGTGGGAAGCAGCTGCTGGAGGTCAGCTCATATAACCTTCTGTCAAGACAGGACCTGCTTCAAAGTGGTCACAAGTTGGCACTTGTCCTGTCAGGTGTAAAGAATATTCAAAGATGGAGGTGCCCTAATGTCTCTGGGCCCCTATTCAGTGCTCATCCATTCTTGTCAGGGATTTTGTTTCCAGCTGTAATGTGTTTTGCAACTTGTAGGTCTTGTCACTGGTCCTTTTTCTATGCACCCTGAAGAGGAGCCTGGTTCTGCCTCCTCTACTCTGACATCTCTCCTCTGCTTTCTCTTCTCCAAGTGACACAAGCACACAGTCCTGGGACTTCCTCTTACATAGTGTGACCTTAGCTGCTGAACTCTCAAGTCTACTGCTCTCTCTCTTAGAAGGCTGAGAGGGAAGGTGAAACTGGGCTCCAGATGTGGCCACCCAGGTCCCAAGTTACAGAATGTTAGGAGTTGGAAAGGACTTCAAAAGATCTGCCAGTCTAACCTCCCTGCCAGAGCAACATCACCTAGAGTAGGTCACACAGGAAGACATCCCAGTTGGTTTGAATGTCTCCAGAGAAGGACACTCCACAACCTTTCTGGGCAGCCTGTTTCATGCGAGGGGGATGATGGCTTCCCATGGTCAGCTTCTGTTTATGGCAGTCCCATGGTTGAGTAGCCTGCAAGGATGTGCTGCTGCTACGGGTTGATCTGGTCCTCCACCAGGACTGGGAGATTAAAAAGTGATCAGCATGTTTAGCTGGCAAGGAAAAATGTCCTTACAGTTTGAGTCTGGACTACATATGGCCATCAGATCATTCCTAATGTGAATGCAAACTGTGTGACCTGGGTAAAATTCTTTGCCTCTCTCATGCATCTGCAAATCTGCTAATAACACTTCATTCCTTTTTTTGTACCCTCCATTAAACATGTGAGATTGGGAGCTGCCTCTTAATGCATTGAGACAGTAGCCAGGGCTTCACCAGGGGTCTTCAGGTATGACTCTGATCTGAAATGACAGCGAGAAAAAGACCACAGGGCAAAAAGCTGTGCAAGTATTTCTGAGATGATCTGAAAATTCCCAGAGCTGTTAGCAAGGTAAAAGTCAAATACCTTAACTGCATGCCTTCAGCTGCACCAAGGAGGTGCAGTTACAGACATCCACATCTAAATGGTTTCCCCCTTTTTTATTATGTGGCAGATCTCTGAAGTTTCATCTCTTCAGTGATTATTGGAAGTGTTAATCCTTCTTAATTGCCCTTTCAGTTTGCTAAGGAGGACTTGTTAGAAGTGACTGCTCAGGCAGGGAAGGGAAAAGATGCAGTTAGCTTCAGGTTATTAGGAATAAAATGGTATGGAACTGGTTTTGCTTTATATGGGGAACTGCTAATTGGATGTTAGAGGCTGCTAACTTTATAGTCTTGTAAAACTGCAAGGACTGAAGCTGACACTTGTGTCAAGTCTCCAGGGAAAAAAGCAAGTTGTTTTGTTTGGTGTTGGTGCTTCAGTGGTGCTCAGGTCAGTTAATTCCAACAAGATTTCAGACATCCTCACAGTGTTTGCAGAATGGTTGTAAGTGCTCATACGGAAAAGAGTGGGACAGATTTTAAATTGCAGAGGTTTAACTAGCATGTGGCCAGACCCACATCTAGGTTCCCATTCTTTCTGTTGTTCTCAGAGAGCCCCAAGCTGGAATAAGTTTCCTGTAAGCTCCTTCCAGCAGAATACAGGCAGCTGCACAATCCAGTGTTTGTGTCTCCTGCACAAGAACAGATTAACTGCTTGTGTCTACAAAACACAGTCTGTGCTGGATCTTGAGAGCAACCCAAAAATATCCCCTGTAGATGTATTCCAGAAGAAGTCAGCTCTGTGTGTGGGCACCCAGTTTCCTTATTGCTTGAATCCCATTGAACCAGCATTCCCAGGAAGAGGACACAGTGGAAGTTCTACTTGGAGATGCTGTTTGCTGTCCTGCCTGGGTCCAGCTAACAACATATCAATATTTTTCTACTCGGAGTTGGAAAGAGCCAGTTGTTTTACACACCACTCATAGTTTGTACCTTTTTCTTGCATAAATAGAAATGGCAGTAAAAGGGTCTTTAGGAGTTTTAGAATAGAATCATAGAATCAATAAGGTTGGAAAAGACCTCAAAGATCATCAAGTCCAACCTGTCACCCAACACCTCATGACTAACTAAGGCATGGCTTCAAGTGCCATGTCCAATCCCCTCTTGAACACTTCCAGGGACGGTGACTCCACCACCTCCCTGGGCAGCCCATTCCAATGGCAAATCACTCCTTCTGTGAAGAACTTTCTCCTCACCTCCAGCCTAAACTTCCCCTGGCGCAGCTTGAGTCTGTGTCCTCTTGTTCTGGTGCTGGTTGCCTGGGAGAACAGACCAACCCCCACCTGGCTACAACCTCCCTTCAGGTAGCTGTAGACAGCAATAAGGTCTCCTCTGAGCCTCCTCTTCTCCAGGCTAAACAACCCCAGCTCCCTCAGCCTCTCCTCCTAGGGCTTGTGCTCAAGGCCTCTCCCCAACCTCATTGTCCTTCTCTGGACACATTCAAGAGTCTCAGTATCCTTCTTAAATTGAGTGGCCCAGAACTGGACACAGTACTCAAGGTGTGGCCTGACCAGTGCTGAGTACAGGGGCACAATGACTTCCCTGCTCCTGCTGGCTACACTATTCCTGATGCAGGCCAGGATGCCACTGGCCTTCTTGGCCCCCTGGGCACACTGCTGGCTCATGTTCAGCCAGCTGTCAATCAGTACGCCCAGGTCCCTTTCTGCCTGGCTGCTCTCCAGCCACTCTGACCGCAGCCTGTAGCACTGCATGGGGTTGTTGTGACCAAAGTGCAGCACCTGGCACTTGGATTTGTTGAGTGCCATCATTTTGGACTCCACCCATCTGTCCAGCCTGTCAAGGTCCCTCTGCAGAGCCCTTCTATTGTCTAACCAATCAACACCTGCTCCCAACTTGGTGTCATCTGCAAATTTAGTGATGACTGACTCAATCCTCTCATCCAGATCATCAATAGAGATATTGAACAGGATGAGGCCCAGAACTGATCCCTGGAGGACATACAATCATTAAAGTTGGAAAACCTCTCTAAGATCATCAAATCCAACCATCAACTCCACCATGCCCATAAAAACATGTCCCAGATTATCAACTTGAACAACTTCAGGGATGGTGAATCCACCCCCACCCCAGGCACCCTGTTCCAAGGCCTGACCACTCATGCAGAACAGAAATTTTTCCTAATATTGAACCGAAATCTCCCCTAGTGCAACTTGAGGCCATTTCCTCTTGCCCTTTCACTAGTTACTCGAGAGACTGACCCCCACCTCATTCCAGCTTCCTTTCAGGAGGTAGCTTAGAGAGCAAGAAGGTCCACCCTCAGCCTCCTGTTCTCCGGACTAAACAATCCCAGCTTCCTCAACCACTTCTCAGAAGATATGTTCTCCAGACCCCCAAATCAAATCCCTCTGAGAGAAAAATGCATCATTTCCACTTTTAAGATGTGTTAAGAGGATATAAATCTGTGTGTTGGGCCTCAAGGGACTGTGCTCCTGGACTTGTGCAGGTGCTTGTGGTAGTAAAAGCAATAAACCACACCAAGTACTCGGTGGGCTTTTGTTTCCCTCAGATCAATTACTGTGTTTCCATGTATGGAAACTGCCAGGCCAAAGATTATTTAAATGATTACATCAATTAAAAACCAAAGAGGCTTTAAAATGCTCTAATAAAGTGCAGTGTTTTGCAGTGCTGCATGCAAAAAAAGCCTCAACAGAGGTTGGAGAGAAACCATTTCTAGGTGCCTGATTTAACCTTCAGCTTTGTGTGAGATAGACCTTGAAGGTGTCATTTCCATAAAGAAAGTATTGTTGGAGGTACTGAGTGCTTCCCTCCCACTCTGCTTGCTGGGGCACTGTGAAAGGGACAGGGTCAGCTGTGGTTTCAAATGGAGTAGCTGATCCTTTGCAGCAGCACATGGCGATTTATGGTCTTGAAGTGACATGGTCAAGTGTGTTAAGCTCAGAGAGGAGGAGAAAGCTATTAGAAAATGGGTGTGAGGTGACAAGTGTTTTCCAGATGACATATATGTGTGTGTTCCTTTGCATTGGAGAAATTAGAAACAACTAAGTGATGTATAGTGGAAAAACAGTTTTGTATGTTTGGGGAGGAGAAAGCCTCCAAGCCACGTGCTGCTTCTGCGCAGTGCAAATCCTCGATTCTGGTTCAGATATAAACTTCCCACATTAAAGCTATGGAGAAATGATGTCATCAGCAGAAGCATAACTGTGAGTACAACTCCAGATTTATCAGAGAATCATAAAATCATTGTGGTTAGAAAAGACCTTTAAGATCATTGAGTCCAACTGTCCACCCAGCACTGGCACTAACCCTCTCCCTCAGCAGCACATCTCCATGGTTTTTCAATATCTCCAGTGATGAGGACTCCACCACAGCCCTGGGCATCCTGGGCCAGGCCTTGTACAACCCTTTTGAGGAAGAAGTTGTTCCTCAAGCCCAACCTAAACCTCTCCTGGTGTAACTTGAGACCAATTCCTCTTGTCCTGTCACTTGTTCCTCTTCTCCTTCCAGCGAATTGTAGAGAGCCGGAAGGTCTCCCCTCAGCTTTCATTTCTCCATGCTAAACAATCCCAGTTTCCTCAACTTCCCCTCACTAGATTTGTTCTCCAAACCCTTCACCAGCTTCATTGCCCTTCTCTGGACCTGCTCCAGCACTTCAAAGTCTTTCTTGGAGTGAGGGACCCAAAATTGACCCCAGTATTTGAGGTGTGACCTCAACATTGCTGAGTACAGGTGGATGATCAGTTCCCTGTTCCTGCTGCCCACACTGTTGCTGACGCAGACCAGGACGCTGTTGGCCTTCTGTGTAGCACAAGAAGGTTGGCCAGCTGTGTGTGCAAGAGCTGGTGGTGGTCCCAGCCTGCTACTGGCAAATGTGGGTTGTGTGGTGTCAGCAGAGCTGTGGTGGCTCAGCCATCCTACTTGGTCAGGGTCAACTCAAGGGAAACTCATTGCTGAGGCCATGCTGACAGTCTTGTTCGTAGCAAAATTCCCCCTGCCTGGGGAGGTAGAGAGGGTTGAAGTTTCTCAGCCAAGCTGGAGGTGAAAATGCACTTTCCCTCCTCCCCACTCTCTGGTTATCCAAGGTCTGCAGGGATTCAATGGGACTGTGAATTAGGCTCTGCACAACTTAGATTAATAGAGGCAGAGGTGGAGACAGTGCCTTGGCTAGCTCCAGAGGGGTCAAGCAGTCTTGGTCATGTGGAGTTTTCCAGGTCTCCCGAGCTCTGAAATACCTCTGAAGCTGAAGGAGATTTTCTTTCTATCGGTTATGCAGGCAACGATAATCTTCTCATCAGTTATACAGCCCTCAGACCTCCTTCCCCATCCCTCAAAGCCTCACCATGGTCCTTCTGCTTCAGAAGTGCCACTCCCTGGATGCATGCCAGATGTCTTGAAAGATGTAGGGGGTAAAGCACAGTAAATTTTTCTTAGTCATTGAAGGAAATGAATGATTAAGTGTACATGGACTCACGAGTGTCCAACATATTATCAGTGCTGGCATTTCAACTATGTACAGTGTCTCAGAGACAAGCATTTCCTTCTCTCCATGTCTGCCTTTCTTCTTGACTCCGATACAAAATTAAGGGCTGTGCTATAATGAATCACTACTGTAGGAGATAGTAAGATTGATTAGGCCTATTATGGAGTGAATAGGTCAGAAACTTGCAGTACAAAGCTAGGCTTCAACTTTGATAGCTCTCAGGCTATGCTTTTACTTTCCCCACCACCGCCCCCCAAACCAGCTTTTATATTTGCAAAGAGATGTTTAACTTCCTAAGGAAAGTCTTGTCTGCAAAGTCAAGATGGATAAAATCAAACAGTGTTGTGCTCATGGTTCACCTACAAATCTTCATGGCTTTTGTGTTTATATGTAGCCTGCTCTTCACTGTCAGCCGAATTACCAAGGGGATGAGCATCTTTCATAGCACACAGAATGCATCAGGTTGGAAGGGACTCTCAAAGATCATCTTGTCCAACCCCCAAAGATCCCCTTTTAGTTGTGGAATTAAATATTTCCTCTATATTCTTGTTGAATTGCAACATTAAATAGAGACAGCTGTGTGCTTCAATAATTTAAAGGTGTCTTCTGTTGTATCTTAAAAGTTGTTTCTTAAAGGTCTGTTCACTTTTGAAAGTGATAGGGCTGAACTGGGATGAGCTGCTCTGAAAACACTGAGGGGACAGCCAGGCGGACATGAATAGCCTTCTTTACTGGACCTCTTTGTCCTCTGAGGATCACATCTTGCAGGAGTTAACCCCAACACATGAAGTCTGGCCTTCAGTAGGCTGCACACCCTGGTAATCATGACATCCTTGATCTTTGCATTGCTGAAGAGGACTACATTAGTGGTGGCATCTTCATCATTGTGGCAAAAACTGTGGATTTCTGTGCCCTCTTTTAACCTCACACAGATCACTGGCAGGGAGTGGTAAGAATGAGAAATCTTTTTTTCCAAAGCTTTTCATGGGCCTTGGCAAAGAGCATTCCTATCTGTGCTTTCTGCACATCCCAGCCTGTCTCAGCTTCCTTGAGCTCTGTTGTCTCTGGAGTTCTTCCTGGAAATGCTACATCTGACCACCATGGCCCTGTAGTGTCTTTATCAATACAGGGTATTTACTGCATTCTTCTGTGTAGTAGGGCAGTTAACCAGTTTTTAGTAGGTTCCTCTGCAGGGGTGTTTAGCTGGCACCTACCTTGAAGATATTTTCTCATTCATCTTGTGGAAGCAGAGGTTTTACTGAGCAGGGTCAGAGGACTCCAGCCATTGAGGCACTGCATGAGCATTGCCACCACTTCCTTCCCACTCTCCTCTTCCTTCCCATTCAGACTGAGGCTGTGTCCATTGATTTCTAAAATCCTTACATATGGACTCTTTCAAAATAAACCTGTGAGGACCTGTTTAAGGATGGGAGTCTTCCAAGGAAAGTCCAGGTCAGTCCTCCAAGTGTTGGGCAGTAAAGTGAGTAGAAAATTAGTGAGTTCTGGTAGGGGATAAATGAGTTTGGTGGAAGTGAGACTTCCTGCATGTTCCCATAGGACTTTGCTCAACAGATGTCTTTCAGCTTGGTAGGAACAGTTTATGGTAATGCCTGGTGGCTTACTGAGCTGTCTCGAAGGTTTGTGTCATACTTCAACTGAATCCACAATTCCAAATACAGGTTTAAAGCCTGGAGAGGATTTCATAAGTTGTTGACCAGTGCATCTCTGAGAGACAGTGGGTACTGTCCATATCTTTGGGCTGAATCAAAGTACGTTGAACTGTTTTGTGGTTCCTCAGGACACAGCCTGCGGTGCCAGCATGTCTTGCAGGAATAGTTGTCCGTGTTGCAGCTGTTTTGGCTAGATCTCAGAGCACAGGTCTTCTGAAACATTGAAAGTGTTGTCAGGATTGACACGAACCTTTATTTAGTTATTTATTTATTTTCATCAGCAAACTGTAGTTAGAGTACTCTGAGAGGCCATGAGCTGAATTTGGGAACCATACTGCCGTTGTATCTGTCCAGGTCAAAGACTGATGATGAGCATACAAGGAAGTCTATTGGAAGGCAGCAAGTAGTCAAAAAGCTAGTGAGATTTGGAATCTGCAGCTTTAAATGGATGTGTTCTGTGATGGGAAATATCTTCTGTGGACCAGCATGACTGGTAAAGTCTTTTTCCTTGTTACCAGTAAGGATAATTTATTGCAGTGCTGCTTATTTTAATTTTGTGGACTAGGAGGGAGAGTCATCTGCTGTCACTAAAAAGCAACAGGTGATTTCAGGGCTTTTCTGTGAAAATGGAATTGAATCTCCATGGCAGAGTCACAGAATGGTAGGGGTTGGAAGGGACCTCTGGAGATCATAGAATCCAACCCCTCTGTCAAAGCAGGTTCACCTAGAGAAGGTCACACAGGAACACATTCTGGAGATGGAGACTCCACCATCTCCCTGGGCAGTCTGTTCCAGTGCTCTGTCACCATTAAATCAGCTCCTCCTCATGTTTCGATGGAACTTATGTTCAAGTTTGTGCCTATTACCCCTTTTCCTGAAACAAGTAGTTTGAAGCAGTTGCAGTGTTGTTAATTCTAAAGGCTACAAGGTAATGTCAGAGTTGCCTTTGTAATATGTCTTCTGGCAGTTCTAGGAGTGCCTTCTTAGCTTGCTTTGGCATCCTTTGGGCTTCTGTGGTTTTGTTTGCTTTCCATCTCATGTGTCTGTTTATTCCTCAAAGATGTGTAGTTGTTTATCTCGATCATCAGGGAATATCAAACCTGTTGACATATAAACAAAAGCAGCTATTGTTTGTAGAGCTTTTGTGGTTGGTGATCTACAAATTATGGTGGAGTTATTATTGTCGCTATTGTGGGGCAGCGCTGCATTCCTCACGGCTCTGTAGGCTAGATTGATGCAATTGTAATGTGTCCTATGTACACATATTTTAAAAAGCAATAGTGAATATGAAATGATACAAATAAAAAGCCATTTCACAGCTGGTCAGATCCCAGAGATAATACTGAGCAGTCCTCACAAAATTCCAGAATCCCAGCACAGTGGGGATTGGAAAGGCTCTCTGGAGATCATCCAGTCCAAACCCCTCTGCTAAATCAGTCAGCCACAGCAGCTTGCCCAGCATCACAATGTCCAGCTGGGTTTGGAATCTCTCCAGACAAGGAGACTACACAACCTCTTTGGGAGTCTGGCCCCATCCTGTTACCCCCCACAGGTCCTTAGCTTTTGCTGAGCATTGATCAGATTGCCTCTCAGGCTGCTCTTCTCCAGGCTCAACAGCCTCAGGTTGCTCAGCTTTTCCTTCTCACATCGCAGCATCTTTGGAGCCTCTGTTGGATTCTCTCCAGTAGTTCTCTGTCTCTCTTGAACTGGAGGGGGCCAGAACTGGTCCTGGTACTCCAGATATGGCCTCAGTAGGGCAGAGTAGAGGGGAAGGAGAATTTCCTTTGACTTGCAGGCCACACTCTTATTGTACCCCAGGAGACCATTAGCTGCTGCCTTCACCAAAGAAGTGTTATCCATGAATATCCTTCTGCTATGCAGCACTCATTGGCTGGATGGTAAAGATTTGATTTGCTTTCAGCAGCTCCTGAATCCCAACTAGCCAGGATATTTCTGGTGTGGTGTTTGCAGCCACCAAGGGACTGTGGCTTTGAGATGTCTGAAGAGGGAAATTCCTCTGAGAGAATTTACTAACAGCTTTTTGCTGTTCTACAGCAGTCTTTGAAAATGTGGCAAGGGCTGGAAATGGATCAGAAACATTCTAGTCACTGTTGAGCTTGGACATGACTTTTAGCTGTGTTAGAGTAAGAACCTGATTGTTGAATTGTCCTGCTGAAGCCAAGTTTTGTAACCAGCTTCTCTGTTTTCCCCTTTCATCCATTGTCTTTACCTCGGGGAGATTACTCATGTAGGTAAATGTTCCTGGTGTGAATCAGGTCTGTAGGACCAGGTCCATAGTCCTCATGTTCATGTTGCTGTTGGATTGCACTTTCATTTCAGGGAGCAGCATGAAGTGTAACCTTGTTGCAACATGTTAAATTGCTTTGAATATAATCAACCTTCACATCAGACTTTGGGTTGATCATTGCCATATTTCTATAAGCAGGGTTGAAGACATTTTCTTGGCGGGTTCCAATCAATGTTATACAACCCCTAATGCAATCCCACACTGGAAAGGCTTTAGTTCTTCTAGGGAAATGGTTCTGGGCCTGGGAGCCTCAGAATGAAGATGCTGTCATGCAGCAGACTGAAATCAGCACTGAGCTTAAGACTTCTGAAACAGCCTCATGCAGTAATTTAACGTGGTTGGATTAGATTTAGACAATTTTGCTTCTAAGTTTTTTTCACAGAATCCCAGAATGGTGGGGATTGGAAAGGACCTTTGGAGATCATCCAGTTCAACCCCCCCTACTACAGGGTTGTCCACAGGACTTGCCCAGGATCACAATGGCCAGCTGGGTTTAGAATCTCTCCAGAGAAAGAGACTCCACAACTACTCTGGGCAGCCTGCTCCAGGGCTCCAGCACCCTCACACCGAAGTTTTCCATGTTACATTCTCATGATCTCAAATGCCCTGTGTGACACCACAGAGATAACACCCCATGGCTGTGGTTTACTTTTCCTCTTAAATCTGCATTTAAAGAGAGCTTATGGGTAGATGTTTGTTTTCCTTAACACTTGGCATAGCCAAAAATGCCCACTCTTGTTATAGACAAGGTGGCTGAGGTGGCTGTTAACTCGAGAGGTTCCCGTGTTTATTTTTCATCCATCCCTAGAGGATTCTGTGAAGGGGAGAGTCCAGCTGGTTTGCAAAGTTCAAGCTGTAGAAGAAAAGCTCTCAAGTGAATGCACAAGATTGCACTTATCCTTGTAAACCTCATTTGCCAGCTAGGCCTTTTAAACACAGCATGAAAATTGAACTGAGTGAGACATTTCTAGGTAAATTCCAGCTTTCTTCAGGTTTTATTATGAGATAAATACCTCCAAAATCTCACTCCACTGAGCTGAACAGAAACTTTTCTAATCTCTACCTTATTGAGTACCACCACTCTGTATTTGAAGGGCTTCACATAGATTTAAACAATGACTCCAGTCATTCTGTGAGTTGCTTCTGACATCCCATTGTTCCCCAACCACAGCAGTATTTTGTAGGGAGCTATCACCTTTCAAAGTTATTAAATGTTCCTTAGCCCTCCTCTTGCCTCCCCCTTCAAAATGCTCTCAGCAAGCCAGTAGCACGCTGCAGTCCTCCTTGATTAGACCCTGTTGAGAAATGTGTGGGTGAATGATCTTTTGTGTTCTTGTCTTCTGCCATGGGGTGTTTGAGGGCAGAGGAATGAAGGCTTCTGTTGCCCCAGGGGGTTGTTGGTAACTTGGAATTCCCAGGATATCCCAGCATATCCTTTTGTGTTTGATTCTCTCTGAAACATTGCCATAGAGTCTCTTCTCTGTTAAGGTGAGAGGACAGTTCTGTAGCAAAATGTGAACTTCAGCCACTTGGGCAGGAGTGGTTTGGATTCCAACCAGTTTAATATTGTTTTTTCTTCTGCTGAAACACTCAGCAAAGGATGAGGGTGTTCAAGGGCAGCCTTTTGGTTCCAGGCCTAGATTTGGGAGTCATATTAGCGGGTAGGTGATGAGCACAGGGGTCTGGAGCACAGAAAGGCACAAAACTACCCCATGCAATGCTACAGGCTGTAAAGCTGCCAAGCAGAAATGGATCTGGGGGTTCTGGTTGACAGTGGCTGAATATGGCCATTGTGTGCCCAGGTGACTAGGAAAGCCAACACCATCCTGGCCTGGATCAGCAATGGTGTGGCCAGCAGGAGCAGGAAAGGGATTGTCCCCCTATACTCAGCACTGGTGAAGTTGCACATTGAGTACTGGGTTCAGTTTTGGGGCCCTTCACTCCAAGAAGGACTTGGAGGTTTTGGAGTGTGTCTGCAGAAGGGCAGTGAAGCTGGTTCAGTGTCTGGAGAAGAGGTCTGGTAGAGAGCAGCTGAGGGAACTGGGGTTGTTCAGCCTGGAGAAAAGGAGGCTGAGGGGAGACCACCTGGCTCTCTACAACTCCCTGAAAGGAGGCTGGAGCCAGGCAAGGGTTGGTCTCTTCTTCTTAGCATGAAGTGATAGAACAAGAGGAAATGGGACCTCAAATTGCACCAGGGGAGGTTTAGGTTGGATATTCGGAAAAATTTCTTCCCTGAAAGGATTCTCGACCACTTGAACAGGCAGCCCAGGTTGGTGGTGGAGTCACTGTCCCTGGAGGCATTCAAGAAATGTGTAGACATGGCACTTTGGGACGTGGTTTAGTGGGTGTGGTGGTGTTAGGTCGATAGTTGGACTTGATGATTTTAGAGGTCATCCAAGACCTTGGTCTTGATCTTTTCCAACTGAGACAATTCTATGATTTTATAAAAATTCCCAGGCTAAACTGTGGAAGAGGGAAGGAAATTAGAAATTATGTTGTAGTCTTTCTATTGCTTTTGGAAATGTCTGAAAGTGTTACATATAAACTCTACGTAAAACATCTTTGAACTGGCTGCAGAAAACACATTTCCTCTTTCTTCCTTCAAGTCACTTAAGAGACTTCACAACATTCTCTTGAAGCCCTGAGAAACTTGTTGAAAAGGAGAAAGCCAAAACCCCAAATCAGCACTTATCAGTCAGCCTCAAGTCCATGGGGCTTGCCTGAACAGCAAGGACTCAGAGAGAGGGCAGGGATGTATTATCTCAAAGTACATTTGCTATTTGCTAATAGCTACCACACAATGTCATTTCAGATGCCACATTCTCCAAGCTTAGAGTGGCAAATAGCTCTGTGGGAAACCCTGACTCCCTTGAAGTGGGTGGTGTTGTAAAAGGAAAAACCAAGCAAAGGGAGGAGCTGTTTTAATGTAGTCCAAGGGAGCGATGGGTGAAACTGAGAAATGGAAAATACAGAGCAAACGTCAAGAATGAAGGCCTCATGGCAGAACTTTTTAGAGGATTAACTGTGAAAGTAAGTGATAGGAAGTCTGCTGCCTGGGTCAGCTGCAGTAACACAAAATAAGCTTTTTAGGGAGTGCAACAGGGAGTAATACTGGATGGGTAAGAGACAAGAGCAGACAACAATGTTACTGTGATTTCCCAGTCAGACACTCAGAATGGCCTGCTGAAGTCCCAGCATGATTTAACTTGATGCTTGTTGCCAGGTTAACTTAGCAATTGTTGATTAAACATCATAAAAAACATTCCTCTGGCCAGGCCTGACCATGTCACAATTTTGGGACTTTTTATAAGCTGTTAAATGAGATGCTGACATCCTGTGTCTAGTATCTAGATAGGCTGATGTGACTGCCTTGGAGACTCTGAAGGGCTGACCTACATTACTGGTACTGTCAGTACAGCAAGCTCATATATCTTTCAAGCTTTTTGACAATTTAAAGGGCAGTCAGCCTTGCCCAAATAGTTAATCTCTTTCTCTGTCTCTCTTTCTCTCTTCCCTCTCTCTAAGATTCAAAGAGAAGGAAGAGTGCCAAGGAAGAATTTATTAGAGCACAGCATGCCCGTTTCTTTTTTTGAGTTGAATAAAGGAGTGTTGGGTTTAGTTAAAATATGTTTTTCTTAAAGTGGAAAGGGATTTAACCTCTTACTTTCCAGCAGTGAAGAGGGATGAATCTGCACAATGGCTGTGCCAGCGAGGGCCAATTTGTTGGTTTTAGGTTAAAAAACACACATTGTCATCTAAGGGTAGAGCAGCTTCAGCCTGAGAATTCCCATTCAAACGCAGATGAGCTCTTTAGCCAGCAAAAAACACTCATCAAAGACACTGGAAGTCAAACTGTGGAGTATCTAAATCCATGTGGTGTGTGGGGGCCAGAGAACCTCCTGACCTGCAGATCAAAGGCTGACTGAACCCTTTCTCCATGCCCCTTTGGGAAATCAAAATTCAGCACCTACACCATGACTCCTCCAAATGCAGCAGTAAGAAAGCATGACACATGCTCCATTCCTCCCCCTTTTTTGGTAGAACAGGACATCCATTGTAGGGAAATGAAACAAGCATCCATCACTACATCTGCACCCGGTTGTTCTTCTGTTTGCTTTGATCATTAGATAGATCTTTATCATTTCCTTGCAAAGATGACACTGAGAGGCAGATTTTCCATCATTCCGCTCTTTCCTGTTCGACAGGCCAAGTGTAGAAGCATTTATTATACATGAAAAGTCTACAAGTAGCTGAGCAGAATTGTCATGTGAAGCTTTGTGGCTTGCTGCTGATCTGCACTGAAGCAGGCTGACAGACAACCTCAGAATTAATGTGACTTGGAAGAAGAGGCAACCTCTGTGAAAAACCAAACCTCTCAGCCCCTGCTGTGTTTCTGCTCCCTGGGAAGCAGCCTCCCACAGCAGCAGGTTTTAGTGATAAGGACATCAGGGCTATCTGGGCTCCTTCAGAGGCAGCATCCCTGAGCTCTTGCTGGGTTCCAGCAGGAGCCATGCAGCTGGTGGGAATCACCAGAGTACACCACACTCCCCTTACAGTTTCTGGAGAGATTTAACTATTGCTTTCCCCCCAGGACCTGTACAGCATGAGCAATGTGAACTAGAACTATGAGCACATGAAGTAGGGAAGGTTTGTTTCCCGGGGATTTATGCTTTGTGGCAGTGACTGTAAGCTTGAATGGAAATGGACTGAAACTGTGCCAGGGGAGGTTTAGGTTGGATATTAAGAAAAATTTCCTTCCTGAAAGAGTGGTCAGGCATTGGAACAGGCTGCCCAGGGATGGTGGAGTCACCATCCCTGGAGGGGTTTAAGAAACAAATGGATATGGAACTTTGGGACATGGTTTAATGGCTGTGGTGGTGTTAGGCTGATGGTTGGACTTGATGATCTTAGAGGTCTTTTCCAACTGAAACAATTCTGTGAATCTGTGACCTTTTCACATCTGGAGCATTTAAAAAGCACTCTTTGTTACGTGGACTCTGGGGTGGCTGTAAGGCTCACAGTCATGCCTCTCCTCCATCAGGACACAGAGAATTTCTCTCCTTTATCCAACCATTTATATTTACTGATGGAAATTTAGGGAGAAAAGGTCCCTTCCAACCCAACCCATTCTATGATTCCATAAACCCCTGCATTCTGTGATTCTATAAAGCCCTTCTGCTCATGGGGGAATATGCACCCAGCTCAGAGCCAGCCCCAAAGGGGTTAAATAGGACTCCATGCTGCAGAATAGTAAAAATAGATTCTTTAGCCTGTTGCTTTGCCTAGCTCCATTTTCCCTGTGTGTTTTCTACTGCCTCTTCTTCCTCTGCCATATCAAATGCAAGCTGCTTCCCTTCACTTGCAAAGATCATCCCAGCCTGTTCTGTTCTCTATCACATTTCCTGGGGCCAAGGAGGGGAGTGTCTGCCTTTTGCTACCTCAGCCTTCATCATCTACTTACTACATTCTTAAACAAATGACTTTGTGTTCCCCTGTACATCTCCCCTCATGTGTAGAAGGAGCTCCCCATCAGTATCATGATAACCTCTTCAGAAATCCTTCCTTAAAGCTTTCCTGTGCTGAGATGCTGACAAAAAAAGCCTTGTTATCAGCAGGGCTGTGAAGGCACTGAGCCTACTGCTGGCCACACTGACCTTACTGTTTCCTTCAGTTTCTGGGTCACAGAAGCTTTCTAATTCTTGCTGGCAGAAAATTCAAGCTGCTTAACCTCATTCCCAGTTTGATAAGGTATGGAAGGGAGGAGTAGCATTGGTAGGTCGATTGCAATGTCCTGAGATATTCCTGGTGGGCAGGGAAGAGAATGGGAAGGTGGCTGCCTCATTTGGACACGTGTTATGATACACCTCAGGGACCTGTTGGTCTGAATTAATGGGAAGTTGAAGTCAGGTGATAAAGGAGTGTCTGGGACACCACATGGGGAAATACTACTATGTGGATCCAATCCTGTAGCCTCAATGTGAAACATCTTCATTTTTTTCATCTTTGTAGACCAAGTATTTTTTTTTTAGAAAGATATGCAAGTATGTTACAAAGATGTTTTAAAAAAATCTAGGCCAGCTGGTTTGGGTAGGTTATGTTAACAGCCTGCAAGATGAGAGCATTCTAGGGTAAATCAGAGAAGCGTGGCCTGCGAGGTCAAGGGGGAATCTCCTTTCCCTCTACTCTACCCCAATGAGGTCACATCTGCAGTCCTAGGTCCAGTTCTGGTCAGTTCGGTTCAAGAGAAACAGGAAACTACTGGAGAGAGTCCAGTGGATGCTACAAAGATGCCAAAAGGCCTGGATCATGTCTATGAGGAGGAAAGGCTGAGAGACCTGGGGCTGTAGAGCCTGCAGAAGAGCAGTCTGAAAGGGGATTTTCTTGATGCTCCGCAAGAGCTGAAGGGTGGGGTCAAGAGGATGGTGTCAATACTTCTCAGTGGTGCCCAGTGACAGGATAAGGGGCAGTGGGCACAAACTTTAACCCAGGAGGTTCCATCTGAACGGGAGGAGAAACTTCTTCGGTGTGAGGGTGCTGGAGCAGCTGGCCAGAGAGGTTGTGAAGTCTCCTTGTCTGGAGTGATTCCAGACCCAGCTGGCCATTGTGATCCTGTGCAAGCTGCTGTGGATGCCCCTGCTTTAGCAGGGAGGTTGAACTAGAGGATCTCCAGGGATCCCTTCCAACCCCCACTATGCTGGGCTTCTGGGATCCTGTAAGGGCCAGACTTCTCAAAAGCCAAAGCAAACCATCACGGGATGCAGAGGGATGAATGGTTCTCAATCTCTATGACTCGTTCTTGTTGACTTAACTCCCTCTGCAGTGGAGCTGTGCAGCTCCCTAAAATCCATCAAGTCAGAGCAGTCAGAGGAAGCAGCTGTGGGATAGTTATCACAATCCAGGAAACAAGTTCAGATAGGGCAGATATGTATCAGTCAGTGTCAGAATAAATTTATTTGTGAGTTTAACTTAAATTATGATAGATCCATTCTATTTCTGCCGTTTCTTTTCCTGCACTGTGTGCTTTTTCTTTCCTGAAGGTATTAAATAGCTACATAAATCCTGGTAATCCTTCATCCATGGGATTTAAGGAAAAAGTCCAGGAAGAAAGCTGTCAGGAGAATGGACAGTTATGCAGTTATTTCCAGAGTATCTGCTGCCAAAAAAGCTAATTGTTCAAGTGTCAGAATAGCTTCTGCCACCTTATGGAAACGGCTAAATGAGGTGGTTTCTTGAAACAACTTTTGTTAAAACATCTGACCACTTGATTCTGGTCTCAGAGCAAACTGTTTCAGATGGGAAAATAAGCATCCTCCTTAGTCAATGGGGATTTTTTCTCCTATATATGAATTATTGTACTGCTGTGGTAGACAGCCTGGAAATCTTTTTTTCAGGGTGGGAATTAATGGCCTCACTAATTTCTGCGGTTCTTGACTTTTAAAAACTGTTGATAGCACTATTTCTGGAAGTTCTACACGTTATTGGGCCAACATGTGGACTCGTAGAATCATTTTGGTTGGAAGAGATCAAAAAGTCCAGCTGTTAACCCAGCAGTGCCAGGTCACCACTGAAACATCTCCCTCAGCACCACATCTACACATCTTTTAATTCCTTTCAGGGATGATGACTCCACCAATGCCCTGGGCAGCCTGTTCCAGGATTTGACCACCCATTTGGGGAAGAGGTTGTCCTTCATGACCAACCTAAACCTCCCCATCTTCTCTGGCTGTGCTAATCTGGGAATCACTCAGAGTAATGACCAGTGATTACAGAACCACAGAATATTTGGTTGGAAAAGCCCTTGAATCCAGCCATTATGATAGTGGAGATCCTGACAATGCCTCACTTCTATATGGCCATTAAACAGACATAGATCATGGAGTCATAGAATCACAGGATGGCTTAGGCTGGAAAGGACCTCAGAAGTCATCTACTCCAACCTTCCTGCCATGGGCAGGGACACCTCACAACTAGAGTCGGCTGCTCAAGGCCTCACCCATCCTGGCCTTGAACACCCCTAGGGAGGAGTCATCCACAGCCTGCCTGGGCAACCTATTCCAGCCCATAACGTACTTGCTGAGCTCTGTTCCTTCCTCTGGAAGTTGGAGATAGGCAGAAGCAGGTCATTTTGGCACTCTGATACTGCAGCCCAGTCCACAAGCTTAATTTAAAAATGTGATTTTGATTTCAGTCATAGTTCTGAACATTTTTACACTTATAATTCCTTCCTAGATTTGCATCTCATAGATCAGTGTGTTTAAAAGGATGAGTCCTTTATCTCTGTAATGATGCTTAAAGGGTATAGGAATTACAGATTGGGTTGGGTTGGAAGGAACTTTGCAAGGTCATCAAGTCCAAGCCAAGCTAGACTCTGGTATTTCCTTTTTTCAAAAGAAGCTGCAAGTAGTACCTCCCAAGTCTAACCTGTCATCTAAAGCTGTAGCTAAGCTGTCCTTTCCCTCTCAGTTACAGTCTGACTTAAAGTAGATATTGTAAATGAAATCATGGCTCTAAGGGCTAGAAAGTGTGAAAAGAATTCTCCTCATCTCTGTCCTCTACTGTGCATGCGTGTCAAGGGTAAGGGGTTTGATTTTGTATGCAGAGGGCTTTTACCTGCCTTCCCCCAAATGTTCCATTTCCTAGGTTGCTTGCTGTGTGTAATTCTTTAGAGACCCTGTATGAAATGGGAAAAAAACATCAGTGCAATCCCAGAAAGCCTTTCACTCGAGCAGCTGAGCTGTGTAGTGTAGGCAGCCCTTGCTGGAGCAATCCTGATTCAAAAGCCATGGAAAAGCTCCTCTGCCTTCAATGGCTTTGGATCTTGGCCCATGGTTCTGGCTTCCCACCTTGTTTCCAGCTGCTAAAGTGCATTTAAAGAGGCTAAAAATACATCAAATAGTTTTCTGACATTATTTTTTCCATGTAGGCAACTGCCTTAGCTGCCATTTTGCCTTGTGGGTGGTCTATGACCCTATCTATTGATACTAGGGGAAAGAAACTGGGGACTGGAGTGGATACTTTCCCAGTTAGCAAGCAAAATTCAGAGCCAGAGGAACTGTGCAAGGAAAAAAATGAATAGTAACTCTCAGCAGCTGTTCTGGTCTCATTGTGCTAATGCTGAGGTCTAAAGGGATGCTGCAGAAAGGAAAGAAAGAAGAAAGTTTGCTATTCAAAAGAAAGTAATTTCATTTTTTAGGAGAAAAATGTATCTGATAATGAATACAAGGTCTGACTTAGTGAACATGCTGTGTAAGGCTGAATGGGGGTATAGGGGTGCCTCTGAGCTCTTCTATCCAGCAGCCTTTTCTCCGGGGTATTTCTCTTTTGGAGTGACAAAACAGGGGCAGAGACATAAGGACTCTCTCCCTACCCAAACAAAAGATGTCAGTAGAGGCACCAACATGCAAAGACTGAATTGCAGTTTCAATGAATCTATTCACCTCTAATACTGGGTACAATTTTGGGCCTCTTCCTCCAGGAAGAACATTGAGGTACTGGAGCATGTCCAGAGAAGGGCATCGAGGCTGGTGAAGGGTCTGGAGCGCAAGTCTTGTGAGGAGCAGCTAAGAGCTCCTAACTGGGATTGTTCAGCCTGGAGAAGAGGAGGCTGAGGGGAGATCTGGCTCTCTACAAGTCCCTGAAAGGAGGTTGGAGCCAGGTGGGGTTGGTCTCTTCTCCCTAGTATGAGGTGATAGAATGAGAGGAAATGGTCTCAAATTGCACCAGGGGAGGCTTAGGTTGGATATTAGGAAAAATTTCTTTCCTGAAGGAGTGGTTAGGCATTGGAACAGGCTGCCCAGGGAGGTGGTGGAGTCACTATCCCTGGAGGTGTTCAAGAAATGTGTGGACCTGGAACTTTGGGATGTGGTTTAGCGGCCATGGTGGTGTTAGGCTGATGGTTAGACTTGATCTTGGTGGTCTCTTCCAACCAAAGCAATTCTGTGATTCTATTTAAATCAGTAGAGAATTTTGTGATTTCAGCACAACTCGGGTAAGACTTCAGATTGTCTGTTTCTGTGGGAGGGAGGTGGTTTCTCTCACTTTATTCTTTGAGAGCACAGTTGAGGAGGTCTCATGCAGTAGAGCAGATGGCACACAGTGGTGTGGGGTGATAGTTACCTCCATCCTTTCCCTTTCCTGTGTTTTATCTATTTATGTAATGAATTCTTTTAAGCAGGGATGAATTGTAATCATTCTCAACATTGTCTCCCAAGCATGCAGTAAGTGTTGGTAGCAGCAGTGATGGTATTTTCTCAAGCGCGGTCTCAGGAAATGCTTGACAGAAGCCAGCTGTATCAGTTTCCAGCTCACAGGATTTCAGATTCATTTTAGCAATGTATCAGAATGTATCCCAAGGATTTGGGATAACTTTTTTTGGGAAAAGAAAATGATTCTGCTCTAAACTTGAGCGCTGATGCTTTACTTTCAGGCAGAAGAACCCTGCCTGTGAGCATCTGTGAACTCTGTATGAGTTCAAAAACCAGAACCAGACCCACACTCTGTGGCTTCAGCCCATCTTTCATTCATTAATTTCTAAAGTATTTTATGACCTTGGTTATCTGGCTGCTTCCTGATGCCTTTAACAGCTTCCTCGTAACAAGTGAAGCTAATAAATTTACCATCACCATTCTCATGAAAGTCTTACGCAGAGTCACTTTCTTTAAAATAAGAAAGGGGGAGGGAGGGGGGCTTCATTGTTTGATCTCTCTTATGTCTGGCAGTTGGTAGAGAAGCAATACAAATAATAGTGGTGGCTGATGAATTGTATAAGAAGAAAATTTGATAATTGGGCATGCAGGAAAATGTATGACCTGGAGAAATGTTGGATCAGTCGCTGGAACTTACTGTTGCACTTAAGAAGGAGTATTCCCAGTGGCATTCCCAGCTCTGGGCCCTCTATGGCAGCACAACTTGTTAATCATCACACCATCAGACTGGCCAGAATGCAGCTATATAACTTAGGCTTTTGTGTTGCTGTGGATGCTATCTAAGCATTCCTGGAACAGTAATTTCCTTTTTGACCTCCATGGAAACAGTCATAAAACAATTCTTAAAATGTCAGGAGAAACTGCATCTAATGGTGCTGCTTTAGCCAAAGAAAACATACTTCAGTTTTGAAGCATTCCCCACCAAAACACTGAAATCTTAAAGCTACTAATAGGCTGTGCATCAGTGCCTGAGCACTTCACCATGACATTTAATAAAATGTAATTCATCTACCAGCTTTCCTCAATTCACCAAGGTGCACTAAAAACTTTCCAGAAGCAGTCGGACAAAGAGACGAGGACAGTGGTCACAGCCAAGCTGGAGACAGGAGAGGACCCGCTGACTTGTGTCAGAGAACCACAGACTGGTTTGGGTTGGAAGGGACCTTTAAAGGTCCTCTAGCACAACCCCCCTACAGTCAGCAGGGACATCTGCAAGTAGAGCAGGTTGCTCAGAGCCCCAGACAACCTCACCTACAGTAGTTTCAGGGATGGGGCTTCGACCAGCTCTCCAGGCCACTTGGGTCAGTGCCTCACCACTCTCAGTGTAAGACATTTCTTTCTTCTCCCTATTCTAAACCTCCCTTTTTTAGTTCAAACTGTTACCTCTTGTCCTGTCTCAACAGATCCTGCTAAAATGTTTGTCATCACCTTTCTTATTGACCCCTTTAAGTCCTGAAAGGCCACCAGAAGGTCTCCCTGAAGCCTTTTTATCTCCAGGCTGAACAGCCTCAACTCTCTCAGCCTGGCCTCACAGCAGAGGGCTTCCAGCCCTCCCATCATTGCTGTAGCCTCCTCTGGCCCTGCTCCAACAGGTCCGTGTCTGCTGTGCTGAGGACTCCAGAGCTGGCCCTAGCACCGCAGGTGGGGCCTCAGCAGAGCAGAGCAAAGGGGCAGAATCCCCTTCCTCTACCTGGCAGCCCATGTTGCTGGGGATCAGCCCGGGGCACAACTGAGTCTGAGCTTGTGTGCTCTGTGATATTGCAGCATGGTAACTGGTAAATATTTAAAACCATGTCACCCGCCTTTAAATATTTGTCTACTAGTGAAAGGACTGCTGGTGCTATGGAGAAAAGTCTCACACAGTAGGTTTCACAACATGAGAAAGGTGACATCCCTGACCAAGTCCACTCACACAACAGTAGCACTTGTCCCTCTGCTTGCATTCTTAGGATTATTTGAATTTTTTTCTGCTGCTGCTTTTTGGCAGCAGGGAAAAGGAGATTTCTCATGTGTTTTTATGCATAAGTTGGCTCTTGATTCGGAGCTCTCTGGTGCTTTAGTGAATTTGAGGAAGGAAGAGAGGGAGGGACAATCAAATGTTCTAGGTGAGCAGTTGCAACTTATTTGGCCTCTTACCTAGATAGTTCATCCCAGTCAAAGGTTGATAGTTTGGTGACTGGGAAGCCTTCATTTGTTGTTGCCTTGTGTCAGAATAGATCCATCGCTCAGGTGTGTGTTTCCTGTGAAGCAGAGTTGTCATGTTTAATTTAATTAGATACCAGTGCCAGGAGCAGATGGAGTCATCCTCGGTCTTGTGTTGGGTGGTACAATGTGGGAGAGCTGGCACAGTAATCATCAAATGGTTTGGCTTGGAAGGGACCTTAAAGAACATCTGGTCCACCCCTTCTGCCATGGGCAGACCTCCGTTGCACCAGACCAGGTTGCTCAGAGCCCCAGCCAACCTGGCTTTGAACACTGCCAGGGTTGGGGCATCCACAGGACAACCTGTTCCAGTGCCAGCATTCTCTGGGCAGCTTCTCCAGTGCCTCACCACGCTCACATTGAAGAACTTCTTCCTTACATCCTTATAGTTTGGAGCTGTTATCCCTCCTTCTATCACTAGACTCTGTGACGGAGAGTCACTGCCCATCTTTCTTGCAGACCCCCTTTAAATACTAGCAGACTGGACACTGCTGAGAGGTGCTGGGCTTCTTCTGCTTCCCTTGAAGATGGCATATTGGGCTGTCAGTGTCTTTTCAGGTCTGCAGATGCTCATTTGCTTTATACTAGGAAAATATCTCAACTATTTCAGAGCTAATGACACCCCTGTGAGCAACAGGCTGGCCTTCCTCTGCTGGAGCGATGATGGACGGCCAGAGTCTGGTGGGGCAAACTTCAAAAGGTTTGGAGGGTGAGTTCATGCCAGCACACAAAGTTCAACTGCTTATGGGAAGCCTGTCCAAGCGTATCAAATGCTTTGGGGCTGGAATTTGGACTGTGAATCTTAGAGGATTAGGCTCTTCTTCCTCTGCTGGAGGACAGTGATTCCTTTTGCCAGCAGTACTTTGAGAACAGGCACCTTTGAAATTTTCTGAGATTTGGGTTTCCATCCTAAAGATTATTGCATGAAATCAAGTTGTGCTGATAGATATGGGAAAGAAAAGAGCACTTAACTGAAGTTCTTCAGCTTCGGGTGGTGGCTCGGGTGTGTTTCAAGAGTTTGATGAAAGCCAAAGTCAGCTCTTTGTTAAAACTGGCTCACGTATCCCCAGTCCATGAGTGGCTGCCATAGGGATTCCTCCTGATACCCCAGGTTTCTTTAATTCATGAGTGTTTCAGGTTGCCTGGAATATTTTCAGTAACAATGTCTTCCTTTTGTTTAGTCTAAATCTCCCTCTTTTACTTTAAACCCACCACAGAATCACAAAATGGTAGGGGTTGGAAGGCACCTCCAGAGATCTTCTAGTCCACTTCTTGTACTTCCACAGAAGATACCTCTTTCAGGTTGCCTTCATCCTTCCACTCTGGAATGTTTTAATTTAATGCACAATTTGAATAGACCCAAAGTGTGGAAAGCTTTCAAACAATTCTACATGAAATGCAGGCTGGATGGGGCCTTCAGCAAGGTGTCCCTGCCCGTGGCTGGGGGTTGGAGCTAGGTGGTCTTTAAGGTCCTTTGCAACCCTAACCATTTGTACAATATTTAAACTCCACCTTAAAACCTCCCACATTTCTTTAAATATTTCTGCCTCCTTAAGCTCCTCTGCTCTTTGGAACATGCTACAGTCTGGGAAGCTGCTGCCTATCCATTTTATTTTTATAGTTTTATTTTGCTGCTGTGTTTTTTTAATTGGGACTGAGCTAAGCTCTGTCTCACTCTGTAGCTGATATGGAGAATGTAATTTAATTGAGGTGGGTGTAAACTTTCACCCTGAAGACAATTTAAAAATCATATTTCTAATCCTCTTATCTCTTTCCTGAATCATCAGTCTTGCTTGTAGGTTTTTTC
The DNA here is from genome assembly GCF_014839835.1 of Dryobates pubescens. Classification (NCBI taxonomy): domain Eukaryota; kingdom Metazoa; phylum Chordata; class Aves; order Piciformes; family Picidae; genus Dryobates; species Dryobates pubescens. The sequence goes on along the minus strand of NC_071622.1, from coordinate 28,749,225 downwards.
TGGAGAGAATGATTTAATTATGAATGAATTCCTTCCATTTGGATTTGTTTATTTTTAAGTAAGATAAGGTATCTCTTACCATGAGAGAGAGAGTGCTATTAAAATATTTCTAATTATAAATTTGAGAGTGGTGCAACTCAAAATACTTCCCTGATGCTTTGCTGGGGTAGCAGAAAGAGAACTGCTGGAAACACAGCTGAAAATTGATGAGCCTATGAATTTGAACATGGTGATGCAGTGATAGGAAAGGGAAAAGTAATAGAAAATTGCAGGACTAGTGGAATAAAGGGAGATAAGTGATCAGTACATCTTTCCATCATTCCATTTGGGATGTTTACTGCTCAGTCACTTGCTTGGTGTAGACAGGCAAGGTCTTTAGAAACCCACCTGGACAAAACCTGTCAGCTGTCTTTAACGTGATTCTTGTTGCTTTGTGTCTGAGAGTAGCAGCTGGAAGATATGTGAGATCCAATTAAAAACAGGGTGATAAGCCCCTACTTTGGGGTAGAAGTGTCAGAAGGAAGCCTGAAGTGAGGAAGCAGGAGTGCTGGGGATATAATTTTGTTATCTGAAGAGGAGCAGATATCACAGAGGACCTTGTGGAGAATTCCCTGGGTGGTGTTAATGAGGGAAGACCTCATTGTGCTCTACAGCTACCTAGAAGGAGGTTCTAGTGTGGTGGGGGTCAGTCAGTTCTCACTGGTATCAGGTGATAGAATGAAAGGAAATGGCCTGAAGTTGTGGTTCATGTTGGATATTAGGAACAATTTATTTTCTGCAAGAGTGGTCACGAATTGGAGTCGTCATTCCTGGAGGTGTTTAAGAAATGTGTGGTCATGGCACTTTGGTACATGGTTTAATGTTGTTAGGGTTAGGGTGATGTTGAACTCGATGATCTTAAAGTTCCCTTCCAACTGAAAAAATTCTATGATGCTATGTGGAGGAGCTGTGGTGTTTGGGAAGTGAGGCCAAAGCAGAGAGATGTTAACACCTGACAAATTTTGTTGTAATTCTGTGTGATCATCAGCTCATGGGAGCAGGAATATAAATATTCTTTTCTCTTTTTTTCACATGGATGTAAAGAGGGGAGCTGTGGATGCTCCATCCCTGGAAGTGTTCAAAGCCAGGTTGGCCAGGGCTCTGAGAAACCTGTTCTAGTGGAAGGCATCCCTGCCCATGTCATGGAGGTTGGAACTAGATGATCTTTAAGGTCCCTTCCAACTGATACCATTTTATGATTTATGACCAGAAGGTCTGGAATAAAGCAGATGATCTGATTCCCAGCCTCCAAGTACAGCTCTTACCAAGGTTTTCCCTGTGCAATTGTCCATAACGTCACATTTCAAGTTATATTTTAACTGAAGACACAATTTTTGCTTGTGCCATCATTTCATTAGTTCCCTGGCTATGCTCTGATAGTCCCTGTGTTCAAAGTCAAGGGGGAGAAGCAGATGGCAAGCAAAAGATCTTCCAAATTTCCATGCTGGCTTCACTCGAGATGGGGGTTAAGCATGACTGCCCTGGCATTTGGGATTTACTGCAACACAAATTTCAGATCATCTTCTGGAAAAAATGACTAAGGCATGTTTTGTCTGCTTTTATTGATACACCTTGAGGAAACTTTGAGGCTTTTCAAGGTGGTGATATATTCATCACATGGTAGAAACCTTCCTTAGATACACATGGTTTCTAGCTCCCAAATAAAAATGGTCAATATTTGCAGTGTTACTATAAAAGGAGTTAAAATTGGAAATTTTTGGACAAACTGTCTTTAGTGTTTCTATAATAAATAGTTCTTCAGTAAACAAGAACCTAGAAAAAAACCAAATGTATAAATATGAAAATGGGCTCACCACGTGTGTCACTGCAGACAGTTACACATTGAGGAAGGTCCATTTGTCACTGCAGAGAGTTACAGATCACAGAATCACAGACTGATAGGGATTGGAAGGGACCTCTGGAGATCATTGAGTCCAACCCCCCTGCCAGACCAGGTTCACCTAGAACAGGTTGCACAGGATGGCATCCAGATGGGCCTTGAATGATTCTAGAGATGGAGACTCCACCACCTCTCTGGGCAGCCTGTTCCAGAGCCCTTCACCAACTTCAAAGTAAAGAAGTTCCTCCTCATGTTTAAATGGAACTTCCTGTGTTCAAGTTTGTGCCCATTATCCCTTGTCCTGTCACTGAGAACCACTGAAAAAAGAATCATAGAATTGTTAGGGTTGGAAGGGACCTCAGGGATCATCCAGTTCCACCCCCCCTGCCATGGGCAGGGACACCTCACACTAGATCAGGTTGCCCAGAGCCACATCCAGCCTAGCCTTAAAAACCTTCAGGGATGGGGCTTCTACCACCTCCCTGTGTAACCTGTTCCAGCGTCTCACCACTCTCATGGTGGAGAACTTCTTCCTGACATCCAATCTGAATCTACCCATTCCTATTTTTTTCCATTCCTCCTAGTCCTATCATTACCTGACACCCTAAAAAATTCCTCACCAGCTTTCTTGTAGGCCCCCTTAAGATACTGGAAAGCCACAATAAGGCCTCCTCGGAACCTTCTTTTTGAGAAGACTGGCCCCATCCTCCTGACACCCACCTTTGAAGCATTGAGAACATCCCCCTTCAGTTTTCTCTAAGCTAAAAAGTCCCAACTACCTCAGCCTTCCTTCATAAGACAGACGTTCTAGTCCCCTAATCATTTTTTTATCCCTTTGCTATACCCTCTCAAGCAGTTCCCTGTTCTCCTTGAACTGGGGAGCCCAGAACTGGACCCAGTACTCCAGATGAGGACTCACCAGGGCAGAGTAAAGGGGAAGGAGAACCACCCTCGACCTGCTTTCCAGGAAAAGGTCCATGAGTACTCAGAAACAATGCTCGTGCTTTCACACGTGGGCTTAACAAAAATGTAGTGTGAGGGTAAAAGCAGAACATACTAGTGTTCTATTTCAGTACAGTAGAGTTTAATGATACTCAAAATGAATCACGGGCTTTGCCATCCTTTGGAAGTCATCACTTGATGGGCTCAGATTACAGTGTGCTTCCACAGCCTGATACAGGATTTTGCCTCTTCTCACCAGTACATTGTTATCATCTAGTGAAAAGGACTCCATAGTAATATTTTTAATTAATGTGAGACATTTTCTTGATAAATATGCTGTCAGCAACTCACAATAACTCTTCCTTTAGAGCTGAGGGACTCAGTTTCCCCTGGTGTCCTCCGTGTCATGGACCAGATTTTTCTGGTTTTAGTCACTTGATGATATGGACCCCAAGCCCCTCTTATAGTAGAGTATTTAAGCACTTGCTTAAGTCTTATTAAAGTCACTCACGTGTTTAAGCACTCTGCTGAACTGGGCTCTGAAATAGGTTGAGGAAAAATGGATTTGAGGGTTTTGTGTTAAAGTTTTACTGGGCACTTGGCACGTTAAGTGTGTGTCATGCGCGACACCAAGTAATTAACATTCCTCTTAAGATTCCTTGAAAAGTTCAGCAATATGGGACTCTTCAAAGAGCTGGCTTTCAACCTTTGACCTGTCAGAGCATTTCTAAGGAACTACAAGGATGGATAAGTTTAAACTACTTTGAGTTGCTCCTTCTACAGTAAAATGCATTATAGAATCAGTTGAAAAAGACCTCTAAGATCATTGAGTTCAACTATAATGTTGGTCTGAGTAGCCCAGAGAGTCTGTTTGGGGGAAATAGAGCACAAAAAGGGACTTTCTTGACTGTTAAAGGCTGCAGGCAGGTATGAAAGGTGGGTGTCTTACTGCTGGAGGAGGGAAAGGAGAGGTCTTCTCACCTTCACAGTTGAAAACTTTTCTTTCTCTTTGTCTGTATCAGCCATGGTGTGACCAGCAGGAATAGGGATGTGATTGTGCCCCTAGGTTTGGCACTGGTGAGATCACATCTTGACTTCTGGGTTCAGTTTTGGGCCTTCACACCAAGAAGGACACTGAGGTGCTGGAGTGTGTCCAGAGAAGGGCAACAAAGGTGATGAAGGGTCTGGAGAACAGGGCTGGTGAGGAGCAGCTGAGGGAACTGGGGTTGTTTAGTCTTCAGAAAAGGAAGCTGAGGGGAGACGTCATTGCTCACTACAACTCCCTGAAAAGAGGTCATAGTGAGGTGGTGGTCAGTCAGTGCTCGCTGGTGTGAGGTGATAGAATGAGAGGAAATGGCCTAAAATTGTGCTAGAGGAGGTTTAGGTTGGATATTAGGAACAGTTTGTTTCCTGCAAGAGTGGTCAGGCAGTGGAACAGGCTGCCCAGGGAGGTGGTGGAGTCACCATCCCTGGAGGTGCTCAAGAAATGAGTGGACATGGCACTTTGGGACAGGGTTTAGTGGCCATGGCGGTGTTGGTTTTGTGGTTGGACTCAATGATCTTAGAGGTCTTTTCCAACCAAAAGTTCTGTGATTCTGTTCTATGATAAAGCTAGCACTGTTAGTCTCTCCAAAAGCACATCTCTGGGAGAACTCGCTCTAAATGACATTATGGGAATAGAATAGAATAGACCAGGTTGGAAGAGACCTTCAAGATCATCGCGTCCAACCCATCAACCAATCCAACCCACCTAAACAAATAACCCATGGCACCAAGCACCCCATCAAGTCTCCTCCTGAAAACCTCCAATGACGGCGACTCCACCACCTCCCCAGGCAGCCCATTCCAATGGGCAATCACTCTCTCTGTGTAGAACTTCTTCCTAACATCCGACCTAAACCTCCCCTGGCGCAGCCTGAGACTGTGTCCTCTTGTTCTGGTACTGGCTGCCTGGGAGAAGAGACCATCATCCACATGTCTACAACCTCCCTTCAGGTAGTTGTAGAGAGTGATAAGGTCACCCCTGAGTCTCCTCTTCTCCAGGCTAGGCAATCCCAGCTCCCTCAGTCTTTCCTCATAGGGCTTGTGTTCCAAACCCCTCACCAACTTTGTTGCCCTTCTCTGGACTCGTTCCAGCAAGTCAACCTCCTTCCTAAACTGAGGGGCCCAGAACTGGACACAGTACTCGAGGTGCGGCCTAACGAGCAGCATTGCTCTGTAGCGTGAAGTATTTTAAGTGATTACCAAACCCTGCTTCACAGCCATCAAGAAGAATTATGAACTATGGGCATGCAGGAGCAGGGACGCTCCACAGCAGAGCTGAGCAGCTTTGATGCAGGAGAATTGTCCTTTGTCCAAAAAATAAGAACCAGCTTCTCCGCCGCTTCCATTCTCACATGCTTTTTCCCAAGGAGCAGTGCTGGAGCGGGCAGTTAGATGATACCTGATGGTCTCAAGCACACAAAGAGCATCAGGGTGAAGTTTTACTATATTTGGATAATCCTCTAGCTCTGAGGCCATCCAGTATTTTCTTTTAGAGGGCTAATTTTTTTTTTCCCCTTTCCTATGCGAGTAATTTTGTGCTTTCTTAAATATTAACATTAATCTCCCCACTTGGCAGCAGACCAAGCTTCTGTATTTCTTATCCTCCCAAATGGGTCTGTACTTCAGATCTGTTTACCAAACGGCCTGTATTGCGTTCCCATAAATCCTGTAATGCGGGTTTGCCGCGATATTAATTTATTAGCACGCGTGCATTTTCAACATCAATTACACTCCATCTCAACAGATGTAATTCTTTCTTCAAAGGAGGCAGGAAGCTGTGCAGCTCTTGGCTTTCCGCATCCCCTCCCTCTACCCTGCTGCAGAGCAGCCGAACTCAAGCAGGCCTTGAGGCACCAGGAACCTCCGTCCAAATAGATGAATGAGAAGTTCTGCTGCTGCAGAGTGTGTTGGGTTTCCTGATTCATCGACTGCCATTGGGTTGGAAGGAACCCTCAAAGGCCATCTTGTCCAACCCTCCCTGCAGTCAAGCAGGGACACCTCCAACTAGATCAGGCTGCCCTGAGCCGCATCAAATTTAATCTTGAATGTCGTCAGGGACAGGGCATCAATCAAATCTCTGGGCTATCTCTTCCTGTATTTCACCATTCTCATTGTGAAGAACTTCCTCTGATGTTCAACCTCAATCTTCCCTGCTCCATTTTCAAACCGTTGCCCCGTGTCCTATCACTATAATCCCTCCCCAGCCTTCCTGTAGTTCCCCTTCAGATACTGAAATGTAGCTATAAGATCTACCTGGAGCCTTCTCTTCTCCAGTCTGAACAACCCCAATTCTTTCAGCCTATCCTCATAGGAGAGGTACTCCAGCCCTCTCATCATCTTTGTGGCCTCCTCCGGACCCACTCCAGCAGGTTCATATCTGTGCTTGTATAGAAGGCAGCTTTCCCTGAAAGCAAACGCACGACCTTTGTGCTTGTAGGAAGGAGCTTGAAAGTTTCGTGGGAGGGCAAACAGCTGACTGACAGAACTTTCAAAATATTATTTGAAATCAAGTTTTGAGATTTTACTGAGTGCTGCAGTTGATATGCCACAGGGGTGGGATCCAAGCTGGACAAGTTGGAGAAAAGGAGGCCCAGGTGAACCTCATGAGGTTTAACAAGACCAAGTACAAGGTCCTGCACTTGGATTGAAGCAGGTCTTGGTAATCATCAGTTAGATGGACTGGGGGATGAAAGGCTGAAGAGCAGCCCTGTGGAGAGGGACTTGGGGGTGCTGGTGGGTGAAAAGCTGGAAATGAGCTGACACTGTGCGCTGCCACCAGCCCTGTCCTGGGCTGAGTGGGCAGTAGGTGAAGGAAAGGGATTCTGCCCCTCTGATGAGACCCCTCCTGCAGTGCTGGGGCCAGCTCTGGAGTCCTCAGCCCAGGAGAGACACAGACCTGTTGGAGCAGGTCAAAAAGAGGCCACAACAATGATCCAAGGGCTCTCTGGATCCCACGAAACAATGAAAGGTTGTTTTTTTGCAGCCTGGCATCCCTTTGAGATTTGTTCCTGTGCAAGCTGCCACAGCCAACTTCTTTTTTATTCTTTCAAGTTTTTTCCTAATTTCCATTCTGTTTCTGTATTTGTAATTTCAATTCCCTTCTCCTTTATACTTTATTTTCCACAATAGTAGTTCTTTATTAGGTTATTAATTCAGATGGAAACAGAGTGATTTTTTTTTTCAAGGCCCTTTCCATTGGGATACCTTTCCAACTTGCCACACTAAGCTGCAGCACAGATGTTAAGCACATTGAACCCAACAGTCAGTGTGTGCATATTTTTAACATCACTTGTCTTGAAAATATTTATTCAAGCCAAGACAACAGAAAATTAGAGTAATTTGATTGCTCAGGCTTAAGGAATAGATTACTACTGTTCCAGATGTAAGAAACAACAGAGTTCTTGCTCTCTGGGCTGAAAAACACCCATCTTTGGGTCCTGATCCCAACCATATTTGCTATTATGTTTGTAGTAAATCTTTTGCAAGTTGAATACCTTTAAAAGATTGTCAGTTTAAGCTCTTGCCAGCTAGCACAAGGAGAATTTCACCCCAAAATAAGCTCATTAGGAAGGCTTTCAAAATACGCCATGCTCCAGGGGCTGCAATATTATAAAGCAAAGTTATCAATCATCTTTGCTGTGAAATAAGGCTGCCAGATAGCTCATAGTAGACTTGGTCCTCAGACTACTCAGAGCTTTCAACAGTCGTTATGGATTAAGTTTGGAGTTCAGGCAGCTGGCACAAAAAATGTGTGATCTGGTTTGCAAGTTTCTTTTGCCTTTCCTTCTCGTCTTCAACTAAATCTTCTCTGTTTAGATTTGCAATTATCACTGAACCTTTTGGACCTATTTTAAGTGTGTTTTCCCTCCCTCTCTTTATAGGACTTAGATGCAATTACCATTTTTGATGCTTATTCTTTGTGTCTCTCACCAGATTTCTGATTGTGTAGAACTATGCAATAGAAAAGCAAGGGAGAAATGTTTGCCAGGGCTTAAATCCTTACTCCTAAGAGCTTGTGTTAGTAAGTGTTTGTACAATGAGATTGTCAACGTGCTGGGGGATTATGGAGGGATATTTTAAGACATTTTTCTGTGACTGCAGTTTATGTATCAGTCCTTCAGAAGTGTGTTTTGAGATGTAGGCTTGTATTCCAGCTTAGCATACAAGTACCTGAGCTATTTTCATGCCGGTCAATCAGATGTGAAGTGATGGTCCAGTCAGCAAGAGGGGCTAAGGTGAACAGGGTAATGCTTTGTGTCTCTTATTTTTTTCTCTCATGCATGTACAACTGCAGAATCATTTTGGTTGAAAGAGACCTTGCAGATCATCAAGTCCAGCTGTTAATCCAGCACTGCCAGGTCACCACTAAACCATCTCCCTCAGCACCACATCTACACAGCTTTTGAATGCTTCACAGATGGGGACTCACCACTGCCCTGGGCAGCCTGTTCCAGGGCTTGAGAACCCTTTTGAGAAATAAATTGTCCAATGTAAACCTCCCATGGGGCAACTTGAGGCCATTTCCTCTTGTCCTGTCTCTGCCTACATGGGAGAAGAGAGCAACCCCCACCTGGCTCCAACCTCCTTTTAGGGAACTGTAGAGAGCCAGGTCTCCCCTCAGCCTCCTTTTCTCCAGACTAAACAGCCCCAGTTCCCTCAGCCACTCCTCATATGACTGGTTCTCCAGACCCTTCACCAGCTTTGTTGCCCATTTTTGGGCACATTCCAGCACCTCCAAGTCTTTCTTGTGTTGAGGGGCCAGTATAAACTGCCTTCATACATTTCACTTTGATGTTTTGTATCTAGATGTCTTTCTGAGTTGTTAATCTACATATGGTGCCCACAGATGGGAAGTTTTCTTGGTGTAGGAGCTGTTTATTCAGACTTTCATAGGTTCTGAAGAGTGTTGTCTCTATGCTGACTATAATCACATGGAGCTGGGCACACACTCTTCATGAAACTACCATTTTGCTATGGGGCTCATCTGTACCATCTTTATTTAATCTTCTCTTTCTGGTGATATTTACTGGTTTTATGACCCTGTCAAAGACAGAGTGTCAATGATTTGTAGAGAGAGAATCAAGGTGCAGGGGTCACATACCATTAAAGAAAGGATCATTCTCAAGCTGTCTCTCCTGGTTCCCTCCAGTGTGCAGGTCCTTTCTCCACAGGCTGCTCTGTTTATTCAGAAGATTATTTTTCAAGGATTAGCTTTCTCTCTCTCCCTCTTTTTTTTTGTGTGATTTTTTTCAACAAAACGTTGCCTATGTGTAGAACTTTTCATGCAACTTCATGCCTGCTTTGTTGCAGATCTTTCCTCTCTGTCCCACCAGCTGTCTCTGCTCCAGCAGTGCATAGGAAAGAGACTGTCAAGCCCTCAGTCCTGTGCCTGGTTTTACTTAAGGACCTTATTACTTTAGGGTGAAGATGAGCACAGGAAATAGTCTTCATAATTGCTCTTGTACAACAGCTCCCTGTGTTTGAAATTGCTTCCTTAAATCCATCCTTCTCTTCCCTTTTCTGGACAGCAAAGAATGCCATAATTACTCTTCCCTTTCCTCAGCAATGCTGTTCATTTCTGCTGTCATTGCTGAGCGGAAGGAGTCATTCAGCTGTGAAGCACCTTTCCACTCCCCGAGCCTCTCTCAGCCTGGCTATAACCATGGTAATTCTCAGTAAGTCTGCAGATGACACCAACTTGAGAGGGAGTGATGGTCTGTGTGAGGTAGGGACACTCTACAGAGAGACTTAGACCATATGAATCAACGGGCCAAGGCCAAGTGCTGGGTTCTGCACCTGGGTCATAACGACCCCATGAAAGCTGCAGGTTTGGGGCAGAGTGGCTGGAAACTGTCCAGTAGAGAAAGACCTGAGGGTGATAGTTGACAGCTGGCTGAATATAAGCCAGTGTGTGCCCAGGTGGCCAAGAAAGCCAACAGCATCCTGGCTTGGATCAGCAAGAGTACAGAAGTGATTGTCCCCCTGTATTCAGCACTTGTGAGGCTGCTCCTTGTATATTTGGTTCAGTTTTGGGGCCATTAACTCCACAAATGACATTGAGGTTCTGGAGAGGGCCCAGAGAAGGGCAATGAAGCTGGAGAAGGGCCTGGAGAACAGGTCTGGTGAGGAGCAGCTGAGGGAACTGGGGTTGTTGAGCCTGGAGAAAAGGAGGCCAAGGTGAGACCTGGCTCTCTCCTGAAAGGAGGGTTGAGTGACAAGGGGGTTGGTCTCTTCTCCCAGGCAACAAGTGATAGGATAAGAGAAAATGGCCTCAAGTTGCACCAGGGGAGGTGAAAGAGTTCTCAAACACTGGAACAGACTCCCCAGGGAAGTGGTTGAATCCCCATCCCTGGAGGGGTTTAAAAGGTACAGAGATGTGGTGCTGAGGGACATGGTTTGGCATCAGACTTTGCAGAGTTAGATAATGGCTGAACTCAAAGTTCTTAAAGGTCTTTTCCAACCAAAACAGTTCTCTGATTCTGTGGACAACCTCCATGATTCTCTGATCCATCAGACCACAGCTGGCCTTAGCCATCAGTGTCTTCAAGGAACAGCACTTGAGATCATGGTTCCCTTAAACCAAGGTAATGAAGCCAAAATCTTTAAGTGGATAACTGGTTTTGGGCTGCTAATCAAGTAGCATGGAGTTCTCCTAGTGTTCTGTGTACTCTAGCTGCTGGAAGTCTGCTTTAGTTGTCCTTCCAAGCTCACCTTTGGAGGAATACAAATGTTTGTGTAGAAAATGTCATTAGGAACTGACTTACTGCTTAAATAACAGCACCTTGTGTCATTTTTCACATCATAGCCAGGATGAAGCTCAGCACCCTTTAAAAGGCAACTTGAGCCATACTGCTAAATGTTAACTGACAGCCTAATGAAAACAAAAGTCTTCATTTTCCTCATTTGTCTGCTTCCTAACCAGCCAGAAACTGTGCAGGGTTTGCTTATTAGATCTCCAAGCATGCAATGCCGAGAACTCCTTGGATTCTAAAATTGCTGAGTACACACAAATGGTGCCACGGTGTCCTCGCCCCGTGCCAAAGCAAATCTCTCAGTTATGTAATTCTTCTCCTGCTATGTGAGACAGGTAAAATGTTCAGCCTCTGGGAGCCGCTTGCAAGAGCTCATAATCTGTGGGGTCCTGCAGTTTATCAAGGTGTCACCAGCAAACTCTCTGACAGGCTTTGAGAGTTGGGGTTGTTCAGCCTGGAGAGAGGCTCTGGGGAGACCTTAGAGCAGCCTTCCTTTATTTGGTGGGGGCTACAGGAGAGATGAAGAGAGGCTTTTTACAAAGGCACGGAGCGACAGAACTTCCAGCTTCAAACTGGAAGAAGGTTGGTTTAGATTAGACATGAAGAAATTCATCCCTATGGGGGTGGTGAGGCACTGGAACAGGTTACCCAGAGAAGGTGTGGAGTCTCCATGCCTAGAAGTGTTCAAAGCCAGGATGGATGGGCCCTTGAGCAAATTGGTCTAGTAGGAGGTGTGCCTGCCCATGGCAGGGGGTTGGATGTAGATGATCTTTAATGTCCCTTCCAGCCCAATCCTTCTATGATTCTATGATCTGCCTTCTTTAGTGAATATCCACCTGGAAAGCTTTTGGCTCCAAGGAGGGCAGTCACTGGGATTTCCTGTACTTACAGGATGTTGACTCAAAGAGGTCTTCTGAGGAACTTAAAGCTAATTCTCAAATTCATCAGTCCTATTCTGGGATAGCAATAGGCAGTATCATCAGAAAATTATGTGATTGCTACCTATCCAGATTGGATGGGGCCTTGAGCAACTTGGGCTTATAGGGTGTTTTCTCTGCCCATGGCAGGGGTTTGGAACTAGATGATCTTTGAGGTCCCTTCTGACCTAAACCATTCTGTGATTCTATGACTGGGTTTCACGCCTTCTGGAGCAGGGTTGGCCAGGCCAGTTTGAGCTTACCATCGTGGGAGTGCCCTGGATCAGCATCTGCTGCTGATTTCTGGTAGTGTAGTTCTGCATGAAGAGTAAATTATGTCTTTTGGGCCAGTCAGTGCTTTTGGGCCAGAGAATATCACCTTGATGTGCTGGCTCCATTTATCCCAGGAGGTTTTTCATGTGCAAAAAAAGGCTCCAAGCCAACAATCAGGAAGTCAAGGGGCTGTGAGCCCACACCACAAGACCAGATAACAATTGCAGTTCAGCCAGTCCTGACCTTATTTATGTCTGCAGTCTGTGAAAATGGCAGCTATTTAGGTTCCATAAACTTAAGTAAGGTGACTCTGGTGGCTTTTCCCTCTCCTGAATTATGTTATACCTCGCCTGTGCAAATAAACATTAAATTTAATTAAAACCTAGCCTGTGATGAAGTGGCCTTCAGTAGATTGTGCACAGATGAAAGGGACTGGAGGCAGGCAGCATGTGATGGTTTAGAAGGGCTTTCAAACATTTCTACCCCTTTCTTTGCTTTCACTTTGCTTGCTTTATTTTCATTGCTTGTAACTTGTAGAGCAGTTGTGAGTTAATAGCTCTGTAAGGCACTTTTCATCCACTTGTGCAGCTTTCAGAAGTGCTCAGTAGTTCCTAATTCAAGAGCAGCTTTTCTGTTGACTTCATTGGAAGCACCAAGTGCCTCTTGAAAACGACCCTGATTCTCCCAGTGGTTTGTCTTTCTGTGTTTCTTAATTCATAAAGCAAAGGTAGCAGGAGCAGCATTCAGTGATAATTGTAACAGGTTGTTTCTGTTCTTATCCTGCATGTTGATTTTGCTCCTGCTTTGCTTGGTGACCTCCGTCTAGCCTGGCTCTTTCCCTTGGTACTTGCTACTTGGTGCCACTGGGACTTTCCTCTCAATTCAATACATGGGAAGCTAATTCCACCACCCTGTTCTCTGCTGCCTTCCAAGTATTATGAAGTATTTTTGTATTTATTTCTCTGAAAAGTAAACCCACCTGCACTACTTTACATTAATACATGCTGAGATCTCCAAGACTCCTGTTTCTGTAGAGCAGTGTTTATCCCACTTGGGGCACAGATCAAGTTCTCCTTGCCTGGCACAATGTCAAGCTTAATGGCACTAAGTAAGCCAAAATTCTGAAAGCTTTGGGTAGTCCTTTTATTTATCCTTGTTAGTCAGAACTACCTCAGCCACAGTAAGAACCCTCCCAGAAGTGGAGAGAAATGTGTGAATATGGACTAGAGCCTCCAGCAGAAGAGCTGTTGGAAATACCTGCTGAGCTGGTGAGGTGTGGGATATCCCTGACCCCAGAACATCAGTTGTGCTGATATCTGGAGGTTTCCCAGAAAAATAAATAAGCTTTTTGCTTCTGAGAAGCTGACACTCTCCATGGTGTATGCCACAGTGTGCAAATGCAGTGATGACTCAGCTTTTCTTTTCCCTTGCCACACGTAAGGGTCTCTAGGTGTAAAGGGAGACCTCTTTACAAGAGTCATCTGGAAGGCGCCTCATCCCCTTCACCACCTCTGTCTTCTAGAAAGTATTGGGGTGCTCACTACAGGAAGAACATTGAGAAGCTGGAGCATTTCCAGAGAAGGGCAACAATGCTGGTGAAGGGTCTGGAGAATAGCTCTTATGAGGAGCAGCTGAGGGAACTGGGATTGTTCAGCCTGGAGAAAAGGAGGCTGAGGGGAGAGCTCCTGGCTCTCTACAGCTCCCTGAGTGGAGGCCCGAGCCAGGTGAGGGTTGGTCTCTTCTCCCAATGAACAAGCAATAGGACAAGAGGAAATAGAATATAGGAAACAGCCTCAAGTTGCAAGGTTTAGCTTGGGCATGAGGAACAGTTCCTTCCCTGAAAAGGTTGTCAAGCCTTGGAACAGGCTGCCCAGGGCAATGGTGGAGTCTCCATCCGAGGAGGGATTGAAAAGCCATGGCAATGTGATGCTGAGGGACATGGTTTAGTGGTGTCCGAGGCATTTGAACATATACTTTCCTCTGGCTGCATTTATTGTCCTGCTACATTTAAAGCCCTGGTTTGATCAAGTTGCAGATGCCCCTGCTCACTGCAGGGGATTGGACAAAATGATCTTCAAGGTCCCCTTCCAACCCTTTGCATTCTGTGAGTCTGCAATTCTACATGAGCAAGCAGTTCAGTTATTAAGAGAGAAAGTCTGAGGAGCACCAAAGTGATGTCAGTCATTGCATGAAATGCTTCTCAGTGAGTGTTATGCAGTGATCTCTCCTGTGGAATTCAGCACAGGTGAGATGTTCAGGATGTGCTGCCTGTGATGTGACACTGCACATGCAGGATTTGGTGCCTGAATCCCAAATCTGGATCTGCTCAGGTGTGTGTCCACACGTGTGTCTGTGCTTATGCGTAGATGTGTGTTGTCAGTGGCTTCAGAGCTTTAAGCCAGTAATGTAGGGAAACCAAAATCACAGGGCACCAAACCTCTGTGGTTTGGAGGGAACCACATCTTCTGAGCATTCCTGCCTTTGGCATCCCAAGCCCAGGCCTTTGAAACAAGACACAATGTGCTGTGAAACATGATGAAAAAAGGCTCTTCAGCACGACTGATAGGTGCAGTTTATCTAAGTCTGAGGTGGGATCTTTCTTTGTACCACCTCAGTGGCTCTCAATGCAGACTTAATGACTTTACCCAGGAGATACATCTCAGTTAAATCCAATTCATACCTGTTTGCCTCCTACTTCAAGTCATTTTTATCCTGCCTTTGTCATAAATTGAGAACATTTTCCATTTGGATTGTGTTGAGTACAGTGGGATTTGCCTCATTCACAAGCATGGGACTAACATGCTGTTCACAATCCCTCTGGGCAGAGTTGTTTGTATCCCAGAGGAGTACTGGCATGGAGACATCACTTACTAGGAGATGGAGAAATTCAATCCTTTAGCTTTTAGACTGGCCAGAAGTTACTGCATCTGCTGGTTATGATTTCTGTGACAGGGGTGTTTGGCTGCTGGGAGCTAGACTGAGATCACCAAACTTCCTCCCCCTCAAGTGCATGTGGAGTATTGCATCCAGTTCTGGGCTCCCCAGGCCAGGAGAGACAAGGAACTTCTGGAGAGTCCAGTGGAGGCTACAAATATGCTGAGGGGCCTGGAGCATCTCTGTGAGGAGGAAAGGCTGAGAGGCCTGCAGCTGATTAGCAGTCTGAGAGGGGATCTGTTCAATGCTCAGCAAGAGCTAAAGAATGGGGACCAAGAGGATGGGGCCAGACACTTCTTAGTGGTGCCCAGCGACAGGACAAGGGGCAGTGGGTGCAAACTGGAATCCAGGAGGTTCCATCTGAATAGGAGAGGAAACTTCTTTGCTGTGAGGGTACTGGAGCCCTGAAGCAGGTTTGCCCAAAGAGGTTGTGGAGTCTCCTTCTCTGGAAAGATTTCAAACCCAGCTGGGCATTGTGATCCTGGGCAAGCTGCTGTGGGTGCCCCTGCTTTAGCAGGGGGTTGGACTGGATGATCCCCAGAGGTCCCTTCCAACCCCCAGTATGCTGGGATTCTGTAAAATGGTGTGTAAAAAGTGAGTATTTCCAACATACTTCTCATAGCACTGATGGAGTGATTAGGCTTTGGGCAATCATTGTTCCGTATCTCTCAGGCAGGAACCATATTCCCAAAAGTGCAGCCACCCTTCCAGAGGCCAGAACTGCAGTTGTGTGAGGTCCCTCTCCATTCATTCAGAAGGCCTTCTTGGTGCCATCAAGACTTTGGTAAATGGGAGTTCTTTACAAGACGGTCAGAGCTGAGAAGTGGGACAAAGCAGAGTGTAGCTCCTGGTGGAGTGAGGAAGTGACCTGTGAATGAACTTTAGGAGGCTCAAAAAATTAGCCAACAGAAAAATTTGGCTTGACCCCAAGCAGTGGTTTGGGAACTAATAACATATGAGTGGAGAAAAATTAGAGGAGCAGTCTGTAACTAGTAGGTGTGAAACCAGTGGTGGGCTATTGGACATTTGGCCATTGCAGTTTCCCAGTTTCATGCTAGCTTGGAAGCTTTCAAGGCCAAACTGTGTTTTCCTTTACTTCTAAAGGGTCTGCACAAAACATTTCAAGTGTGCCTGGGTGCTCTCAGAGCTGACTAACGTTCATGAAGCCGAAGCCACTAGTCACATTTTAGCCCTGTAAGAAGTATGTGCTCCTTTTAACTCAGCAGAATCTGAGCACTCAGGCTTACTTTGGCAGACACTTGCTCTTATCACCTGCTGAGCTTGATATTAGTGCAGTCCTTTGGCCTGAAGAACAAGGAATTAGGAGCAGCACTGAAAAGCCTTTGCATGGCAGCGTGGTTTGAAGCTACTAGGCAAGCAGTTGGTTCACTGGAACTTCATCTGGGTGTCGTGAGCTCAGTGTGTTTATTTGGATTGCCTTGCCTTTCAGAGAAAACCCATCTCCATTTCCAAGGGAACTCTTTTCTTCAAGTGAGGCAGTGGCCACGACTTTGAAACCTAATCTGCGTCGATCCGCAGTAGCGTGACATCAAACGCCTAGCTCCTTGTTTGTCCAGCTAATAAAAAATTCATCAGTGGCTTATCCTGCCATGAAGCTTCATTGCCTGCAAAAGCACTTAAGACTGAACAAGCCAACTTTGCCCTGCTCCTGTTGATTTCCTATTGTACAGGCTATTAACTTTTAGAGACTGTGGGTTTGGTTTTTTTGTGGTAAAGCCATTACGGGGGCATGAAGACTACAGAGGTTTATACTTCTGGGTGCAATTAAGATGAAGGCTTAGTAAGTCTTAGCTGTGTTGTTTAGAAGCGGCACTTTTGCACCAACCATTTTTTTAGCTGAGACTGTGCTTGGGAAGGGAGGTCTTATGACTCTGTACAACTACCTGAAGGGAGGCTGGAGTGAGGAGGGGGAAGCCTCTTCTTTTTGACAAGTAACAGGACCAGAGGAAATGGTTACAAGCTGCACCAGGGGAGGTTTAGGAAATATTTCCTCACTGAAATGGTTATCAAACATTGGAATGGTCTGCCTAGGGCAGTGGTGGAGTCACCATCCCTGGGGGTATTCAAGCAGCTTGTGGACCTGATGCTCAGGGATATGGTTTAGCTTTGATCCTTCAGTGCTGGGTCAAGGGTTGGACTGGATGATCTTTGAGGTTTCTTCCAACCAGATATATTCTATGATTCTGTGGTTCTGTAAGGATGAGGGAGGTTCTTCTGAGCTCCCTGCATGGACTTTTAGCCTCCTTGCAGCTTGGTACTCCTCACTCCCTGCTTTTGACCCTGGTTTTGGTAACACTGCCAGCGAGGGTGTTGGTGATGGTGTGCCACTGTCTGGGATGACAATGCCTGTTCCACTGTCTTAGAGACTCCTTCAATTACAATTAAGGGGGATGGGTCCTTCACTGAATCAGGCTGCCCAGAGAGCCAATGGAGTCTCTATCTCTAGAGACATTCAAATCCTACCTGGATGTGTTCCCTGTATGACCTTCTCTAGGTGAACCTGGCTTGGCAGAGGGGTTGGACTCTGGAGAACCTTTCCAACCCTTGCCATACTGTGATACGGTCATTGCTGCACAAGTCAGAGAGTCAGGAGAATTACTTCCTCAAACCTTTGGATTTGGTGTCCATTATTAAGCTGGCAGCATAAGGGTCGCAGTGCTGAGGTCTGCATGCCCATCCTCAGCACAGGAGAGACATGGACCTGTTGGAGCAGGGCCACAGGAGGCCACAACAGTAACAGGAGAGCAGTAAGCCCTCTGCTGTGAGGCCAGGCTGAGAGAGTTAGGGTTGTTCAGCCTGGAGAAGAGAAGGCTTCAGGGAGACCTTCTGGTGGCCTTCCAGTACTATTGGTCCTGTTGTTCTGTTTGGATTCAGTTTTTCTTAATGTTAGACAGCATCTCAATCCAAGAGGTGAACTTTGGAGTCAGGAAACTTTGCTATAATAACTAAGTTGTAACTGTGGCTAAATCATTGCATTAATTCGTTCCAGGAATGAAAGGATTAAAAATAAACCTCTGAAGCATTGGTGTAAACCTTCAGTGCAGTCTAATTGCCTAGATAATTGCTTTGGTTAGCTAAGGTGTGGACAGCCCTGCTCTGGAGTGCATTGAGGGCCGGACAAGGACAGATGTGCCTGTGTTGTGTCACTCTTGTGTCTGAAACCCAACCTGGAGCCATGAAAAGGAAGTTCAGCCTTCACCTCCAAGAGACCTTGCCCTCTCTCAGTGTTGCTAATAAACACATATTAGCTGGAGGGCCTTGGTTTGGTTTTGGTCTCCTGAGGATGTCATGGTGCTCGCTCTAGAGGTGGAGTGATCTGGATCAGGATCCTGGCTCCTGCAGCTTCTCTCAGTGCTCCCAGCTGAGACCTAAGTTGAGGCCAGTTCTCCACAGGCACATTAGTCAGCTCTTACTCACAAGTGTTACCTGCTTGCCTTCAAGGAAAATTACAAACCCCAGCCTTCTGGGAGGAGAAATTCAGTTTTAAATTTACCTTCTAAAATGTAGAGGCTTTAAGCTCATCTGAGACCTTGTCTGTGTGAGTTTAGACCGAGGTATAAGTTCCTCTTGAACAAGCAATGTAGCTCAGTCCCAACTTGGCCAAAGAATCCAGCTCTGGCATCAGTTAAATATTTACATTCCCCTCTTTTTTATATAAATTGTGCTCTATTAGCATACTTTTCACAGTGTATCCTTGTGTTCCAGCTTCTTTCTACATTTGGCAGTTCGTCCATTAATCAACATCAACCCCTGTAAAATCCTAAGGCATGAAGTTGAGGCCATCAAAACCTGCAACATTTACTGTTTCATCATAGGCAGCCTATAAGTCATGTTGCAATGTCTGCTTTCCACCAAGAGGATATGGTCTAAACTGGAGCCTGTTTACACTAGGGAGACTTCTGTGTATTTAAGAAGTAATTGTTTCAGGGACCCTTCATTAATTCATGAGCTGACATGGGGACGTTTTTCCTCACTGCAACAAAAATAATTATGGAGCTAAAAAAAAAATAAAAAGAAAGTAGTGAGCTTGCACACAGTGAGGTTCTCCATGGTTTTCATCCTTGGTTATAAGGGTTTAATTGTAGCTGGTTGGTAGCCTTCTCCGTTTCAATCATTTCTGGCCCTCAAGTGCTGAGGTGCAAGGAGTTACGGCGTGCAGCGATTTATGGGGGATGTAAATGATTTCTTGTTTGCCCTCCCTCTGCTTGGCTGGGCTCACCTTCTTTAAAGCCTTTTTTTGTGTGTGTGTGTGTGGGTGAATTTAGTGCAGTGGCATTGATGGAAGCCAGGGACAAGCAAACAGGTGCAGTGCAAAGCTCTGTCCGGGTAGTTCATCTGTTGTCTGCAAATGCTTCTGTCCCAGCCCTGCACTTGTGGGCACTTCTTGGACTATTGGTTTGTGAGAGAAATAAATGGGAACCTCTGTGGATGTTGGGTTAGGAGGGGAGCACCCCCCACCAAATGCTTGAGCATATGTTGATGCTTTCAGGAAAGCAGGATGCCAGCTGCACCAGGCTCGAGGTGAGGAGAAAGTTCTTCACTGAGAGAGTTGTTAGCCATTGGAATGTGCTGCCCAGGGAGGTGGTGGAGTCACCATCCCTGGAGGTGTTCAAAATGGAATTGGACATGGCACTTGGTGCCGTGGTTTAGTCATGAGGTCTGTGGTGACAGGTTGGACTTGATGATCTTTGAGATCTCTTCCAACCTTGGTGATTCTGTGATCTCTGGGTCACTCAGAGTCACCTCATAGGCTTTGCAAGACAGCCTCTTCTCTTTGCTTGGAGGGATCTTGGTGCTCTTCAGATTCAGGACCTTTTAGGGAGGTTCATAAGGAAACCTCCTTCTCAGGCAGCCTAGAGGTCACTACTACATTGTGGCCTCTAGGAAGTGCTCAACAGAGAATGTTATGTCCTCTATTTCTCCCTGGAGCTTTCCTTCTCATTCCTGGTGCAGAAACATCTTCACCTAACGGTGCTCCACAACATCTTTCTCCATCTTGCTGACTGTTTTGTATCACATCTTCCTGAGACCCCACCTAGAGTACTGTGTACAAATCTGGAGCCCTCAGCACAGAGAGATACAGTCCTGTTGGAGCAGGGCCAGAGGTTGCCACGACAATGATGGGAGGCCAGGCTGAGAGATTGGGTTTTTTCAGCCTGGAGAGCAGAAGGTGCCAAGGAGACCTTCTGGTGGCCTTTCAGCACTTAAAGGGGCTGCTCAGGAAGCTGGGGACAGACTTTTGAGCAGGGCCTGTTGTGACAGGACAAGGGGTGATGGTTTGAACTAAAAGAGGGCAATTCAGGTTGGAGAGAAGGAAGAAATGTTTGATACTGAGGAAGGTGACATGCTGGCTCAGGCTGCCCAGAGAGGTGGCAGATGCCTCATGGCTGGAACCATTCCAGGTGAGTTTGGGGTTCTAAGCAATCTGCTCTAGTTGCAGGTGTCACTGCTGACTACAGGGGTCTTGAATTAGATGACCTTTAAAGGTCCTTTCCAACTCAAACTAGACCATGATTTTATGGTTCTCTTGCTTCTAACTTCATCCTGCCACTGTTAGTTTTTCACTTTCTTCTGTGCAGTCATCCTGTTCCCTTTGTGTGGTTGCCACTTCTACTTTCTCTTCCATTTTATTTCTAGTCTAGGAAGAGAAAATAGCTCAGGGCATGGAAAAAAATCCAAGATATTTCAGGCAGGTTTAGAGAGATGGGAAAGTAGCATTTACTAAGCAAATTCCCATTCTTAGTAGGTCTGCATGGCAGACAGCAGTCTTGTGCTACTTTCCAGGGTTTGTATTGCTGAAGGACAACCAGGCTGATATCTGTGTCCAACAGAAACTTTATAGACAAGAAAATTATTCATAGATTCACAGAATGGTTTGGGTTGGAAGAGACCTTAAAGATCACCTAGTTCCAATCCCCCTGCCATGGGCAGGGACATCCTCCACTAGACCGGATGGTGTCTTCCTCCAAAATCTTGCTTCCACATTCTTAATGTTTCAGATTGACCCAGAGCATAAATAATTCTTCCTAGGGAGAAGTAGAGCTCCTGTGAGTCTGCCGTGCAGGATCATATCTGGTCCACCTGAGTGGTGCCATTCCCAGGGACACTAAGCAGAACATTTTCCTTGCTTGGTTCACATGCCTGAGGTTCACAGCTGGTTGACGTGCTCTGAAGTGCCATCGTAGCCACATTTCCACAGGTCCTAAGCACAAAGACTCAACTGTGAGCTATGAAATGCTGGCATTCAGCCAACTGGCCATTTCTTTTCTTCATTCCCTGTCATTAAAGCTGTGGGTTGCTCCAGGGTGCAGTGTTTTGCTCCTCTTAAGTGGAACTGTTAACGACCCAATTTAGAGCAATGTAAAGTGCACCCAGATTCCACAGTGACTTCTAAATCCATAGAACATTAATGATAATCTGTAATTAATAGCTGCAATCAAAAGGAACTGTAGTTGAGTAATTAGAAATTTAGGATTAAAATATTAGACCTCTTTCAAACCTCTTCTTTCAAGAGATGGCTCTGATCCTATGGAAGAAAACAGTTTTTAACTGATACGACCTTAGTCAAAGACCAAGTTACCGAAAATATTATGCTGACCTGACTTGTGCAGGTCATTAGACTACTGCCAAAGCATTTAGAGGTGATTGAAGAGTTTGCAGATAGGTAGCATTCACAGAATTTTCTGATTTAAGTCTGCTTTAAATTTCCCCAGTAGACCTTTTGAAGTTGGTATCCTGTAAGTACAGGAAACCCCACTGCTGCCCACCTTGGAGCCAAAAGCTTTCCTGGTGTATCTTCACTGAAGAAAGCAGATTCATAGAATTGTTTGGGTTGGAATGGATCTTAAAGATCATCTAGTTTCAACAGAGACATCTCCTACTAGACCAAGTTGCTTAAGTCCATCCAACCTGGCTTTGAACACTGGCAGGCTTGGAGACACCACAGCTTCTCTGGCAAACCTGTTGCAGTGTCTCACCACCCTCATGGAGAAGAATTTCTTCCTAATGTCTAATCTAAATCCAGCTTCTTCCAGTTTGAAGCCATGACACCTAGTCCTGTCATTCCTTTGTAAAAGGTCCTTCTCCTGTAGCCTCCTTCAAATAAAGGAAGGCTGTTCTAAGGTCTCTCTGAAGCCTTCTTTTCTCCAGACTGAACAATCCCAGCTTT
The DNA here is from genome assembly GCF_014839835.1 of Dryobates pubescens. Taxonomy (NCBI): domain Eukaryota; kingdom Metazoa; phylum Chordata; class Aves; order Piciformes; family Picidae; genus Dryobates; species Dryobates pubescens. The sequence goes on along the minus strand of NC_071622.1, from coordinate 28,727,295 downwards.
CTCAACCTGTCCCTAGAGGGGAGGTGCTTCAGCCCTCTGATCATTTCAGGACCTCCTCTGCAGGTGCTCTAACAGTTTCATGTCCTTCTTGCGTTGAGGGTTCCAGAGCTGGACACAGGGCTCTAGGTAGGATCTCATGAGGGTGGTATAGAGAGGAAGAATGGCCTCCTTCGACTTGCTAGAAGAGGGAAGGCAAAGGTGTCAGGTGCATGCAGTTCTCAGGTCTTCCTGCTCTGTAATCACAACTAAGGCACCATGATTCTTTCTGATGATGCATCTTAAATAGTGTAATCCTTCCATTTATCTCTGGTCCTCAGGAGCTTGAGGCATTTAGAAAGACTCCCAGGTAGAGAGGTTATTCATTGCGTATGTGCTGATGAAAGTGCCAGTAGCAGTGGTGAGGGGCTCTGATAGATGGAATAGGCTGTGGTAGAAATGAAGTTCCTAACAATTTCCAGCCCTGCACTAAATTAAATCATCCTGCTGCACGTCTCACTTTTGAAGCTAAAAACTAATTTATCATCCATCTGAAGTCCACAGAGCTCAGGTTGTTCCTTGGTGTTGAAAATTTGCCTGGCTCGTGCCAATTATGCACCTACCTTAGGCTATCAATAATGACAGGCTACAGATAAACAGCAGAGAGATGTGCTTCAGAGTTCTGTAGTCTAAAAGCATGAGCAGAGTTAGCCATTTGAAAGTTATTAGCATCACGAAATCTGCTTGGAGCAGTCTGGAGAGCTCCAGCAGGTCCTTTGCCAGCAAAAAATGGATTTTCTGACACAGCGATGACAAGAGTTGTGAACTCTGCAGGAATCATCTGGGGAGCTCTTATCTCTCAGATCTGCCTACGCAAGGTCTTGGCAGGACAAGCTTTGCCTTTTGCTTTTTCAGCCATAAAGTAACAAGGTGGAGGAAAGCTAACTAGTTCATGTTCAGCTTTTGAAGGAGAAATGTCATCATGCAGCATTTTATCTTGCTTACCAGGTAGATCTTTAGCTAAGGCCTGTCCTCCACCAGGCTTTATTGTAGAATCATAGAGTGCCAGGTCGGAAGAGATACCAAGGATCATCTGGTTCAACCTTTCTAGGTGATTGTGTAATTGAAATGAACTGGCCCAGCACCCTGTCAAGCTGAGTCTTAAATCTGACCAATATAGGGGAATGCACTGCTTCCCTTGGGAGGTTATTTGTAGGTTCTTCTCTTTCATAGTATTTAAAATCATAGAATCATTGGAAAACACTTTTATCTGACTCTACCAAGTCTGGTACTAGAATGGCAGTATGAGGGCCAGGAGCTTCCCTGAGCATGGCAGGTTGAGTCTTGTTGGAGAAGGTGTTTTTATTGTGGACCGTTTGCTGCAGTATGTATATACAACAGCCCTGACACATCTTTGTGTACTGAAATTGCTCTGTTCGTACTGTATCAATGGAAGGTTTGTCACAGAACCATAGAACTGCTGAGGCTGGCAGAGACCTTTGAGATCATGAAGTCCAACCACTCACCTAGAGCTCACAGGGTCTTTTCCAACCTTAATCATTCTATGATTCTATGGACTGTGTACTGGGACACGTCTTCTGGCACACAGAGATACTGATGTCAGGACAGGAAGATCTTTGTGCACATGAAAGGTGTAAGCACAGTTTGAGGTCTAGATTATGGAAATTTCAGGATGGTGCCAATTTTGAAACAGACAAGAAAATTAGCACATAATAGGCCATATCCATTACAGTCTGCAGAAAGTATGTCTAGATTTCCTTCAGCACCTCCAGGGTGGGCTGTGGATAGGCTGGTACGTGGCTGGTTGCAAACCGCCCTATCTTGGGAGATCAGCTGCAAATGCGTGGGGAACTTACAAAGGATCTGTGGAACAGAACATGCAAAAGGGGGGGGGGGGAAAGGGGAAAAAAAAGGTAGATGGGGGAGATAGGACTGAGAAGAAAAACAGCCATGAGGCATATCTGTGGGAAGATCCTGGAAGAGATCAGTCAGGTAGGAACTAGACAGAGAGAAAGATGAAGCGTCAGTCTGGAATGTGCAGGGAAGCAAAAAATACTGAGCACTTAGTCTAATTAGCTTTTGCTCCGAGTCTGTGGAGCTTTATCTGTGATTCCTATTTTCCTAATATTATATGCAAGATGGTTTTGTGGAGACTTTTCTTGAGCTCTTTCAAGGACATAGATGGCTCTAGTAGATCTGCTGCTATAAAACGTTCATCAGTGGTCTACCTAAAACAGTTGTCCCCAAATCCCCTGTTAAATTGTCCTGTCTTGACCCTCCTGACAGCATGGGATCTCTCTCCATGTGTCTGTAGAGTAACATCTTGCCCAATCTTGGTGTTAGTGTCTGGTGAAATTGGGGGTTTATCACTTCCTTTAGGCAAATTGCTTCACAGGATAGCAAATTTCACTAGTGGTAGGCTTTCTACCCAGCCTCAAGAAGAGATTGGCAAATGGAAAATGTCTTTATTGTTTTTCATTTAGTTTAAGCATTCATTTTATATTTTTTATCTTGCTGCTTAGATTTCTAACTCCTAGCTGACTCTTAAATACTTTTGGAGGGTTTTGCTGGTTCGGATATTCTTCAGTGTGATCTGAATTTAACACATTGTAATCACCTTCATATTTCACATAATCACAGGCTGGTTTGGGTTGGAAGGGACCTTTAAATGTCATTTAGTCAAATCCTCAAGCACTGAGCAGGGACATCAGCAACTAGAGCAGGCTGCTCAGAGCCCCAAATGACCTGACCTGCAGTGGTTCCAGGGATGGGGCATCTACCACCTCTCTGGGCAACATGGGCCAGGGTCTCACCACCCTCAGTGTCAAACACTTCTTCCTTCTTTTCAGTCTGAATCTCCCTCTTTTGATCTCAAACTGTCACCCCTTGTCCTGTCAAAAATCTGTCCCAGCTTTCTGATCAGCCCCTTTAAGTCCTGAAAGGCCACCAGAAGGTCTCCCTGGCGCCTTCTCTTCTCCAGGCTGAACAATCTCAACTCTCTAAACCTGTCATGGGAGAGGTGCTCCAGTCCTCAGGAAATATTTGTATCAGAAGCAATTACTTCTAGTTATAGATACAGTTCTATAGTTAGGGTATAGTGTGACCCCCTGGGGTGATACAAAGTAAGGTAGAAGATGCCTGTGAGGAAGACACTTGGAATTTTTTGTTGTGAGTTGTAACTAGATACATCTTCCACCTTAAGATGTTGTGTTCCTGCCAGACCTAAGGTTTTCATCTCTACTCCCTCAAGAAAGTCTGTCCCATGTTCCTGCACTGGCTGTGCTCATTCCTGCACTGGCTGTGCTCATTCCTACACTGGTTGTGCACGTTCCTGCAATGGTTGTGCTCGTTCCTACACTGGCAGTGTATGTTCATTCCTGCACTGGTAGTGTTCATTCCTGCACTGGTAGTGTTCATTCCTGCACTGGTTGTGCACATTCCTGCACTGGTTGTGCACATTCCTGCACTGGTTGTGCACATTCCTATGCTGGTTGTGCACGTTCCTGCACCAGTTGTGCTTGTTCCTCCACTGGATGTGTAGTTCATTCACTGATAGTGGTTGTTCCTGCCCTGGGTATATGTGTTCCTACACCAGATGCGTACATTCTTACACATAGTACCCATACAGACCTCAGGCACTGCACACAGGACCTTGCAAACAGGATATCCACTTTCTCAGACTTACTTTGCTCTCTGCTTTGTTTCTTATAGCAGATTCATTCCCCACAAAGATCTTCAATCATTGCTGAATTTGGTGTCTTCTTAGTTATCTGCCTCCTTCCTGTTTTGACTTATATTCTCTTTACTTTGTGTTACAAATGATTTGCACAGGGATATTAATTAGCCTGGGCACAGGGCCTGGATCATCTCCTTTTGGGTTCTGTGGCTGGAGGCTGAGGCTTCCCCATCCCTCTGATGACTCTGTAACCGTGACAGGACAAACACCGGAGCACTGAGTAATGGTTGCTGCTGGTGAGAAAATGAGACAGCACTGTGTGTGCCTGTGATAAGAGCTAGCTCTGTAGTTTTTCTTCAGAGGCAGGCTTTTGTAAACCCTATTGAAGTTTATTTAATCACAAAGGCTTTAAAAGGCCTGACTTGTGTGAAGTTCACTCTGCACTTACGCAATATGCTAATAAAATCAGATATTAACTAACTTCTTCGTGAGGAGTGTATCTGAGTACACTTTCCTTGGCTTTTCACAGGGGTTATAATTATCTTTTGTGACTTCTCATTAACTTAAACCCATCATTTCCTAACAGTGATAGAGATTTGAACAAAAACTTCTCTTTCCAGTGTTGAGATTTGGCATGCACCTGGAATGGTTTCATCTGTAAATAAAATCCTAACGGGGTAATGGTGCTCTCTGCTGATTGCATTTCTCAGGTTGGCTTATTTTCAACGTGAAGCTCTTTGTTCAGATAGTTAGGGAGGACATTTTTAACAGTTAAGGATAATTTTTTAAACACTTTATTTAAAATCCAGTTGCAAGGAAAGGCTGAGAGACCTGGGGCTGTTGAGCCTGGAGAAGAGCAGCCTGGGAGGGGAATCTTCTCAAAGCTCAGCAAGAGCTGAAAGGTGGGGGGCAAGAGGATGGGGCCAGACTCTTCTCACTGGTGCCCAGCAACAGGACAAGGGGCAATGGGCACAAACTGGAACTCAGGAGGTTCTGTGTGAAGAGGAGAAACTTCTTTGGTGTGAGCATGTGGGAGCCCTGGAGCAGGCTGCCCAGAGAGGTTGCAGAGTCTCCTATGGAGAGCTTCCAAACCCAGCTGGCTGTTGTGATGCTGGGCAAGCTGCTGTGGGTGCCTCTGCCTACCATGCTGGGGTTCTGTGATACTAAGGAGAGGTTTTTTCTTTCTTTACTGCAGAAGTCACAGTGTGTAGATCCCACGTAGGGGATTTAGAGGATGAAAGGAGCAATTGGTTAGTGGGAGTTTAGGAGGTGGGGGCTTAGAGGTTGGGGGTGTGAGTGAGGAGAGTGGATGAGCCATTGACAAGTGGAATGATGAACGCTGAGTACTGCTCCCTGGTCTTCTCCAGGCTGCGAGTGGAATAGTTGGCGGTGTCTAGCATTTGGTGTGACCTTCTTGGTGCTCCAGCAATTCGACCCACGTGGTGGGTCCCAAGAGAGGAAAAAAGTCTGACTCCTTCCCAGTCTTCCTGGAGGCAGAGTTACTGGGTAAGGCAGATCAGGCATGAGCAGGAGTTTCCAGAGGAGGAATGAGTTTGCTCAGATGAGGCTTTGATCCTTTTGCCATCCATGACTCATCTCTCTATGGGCTCACTGGGAGCTCACCTTCCAGCAGAGTGCACTTCAAATTTGGCCTGAAGCTTCTAACATGGGTTTTTGGAGGAGAGGTGACACTGCTCTCACTTTCTGGCACAGCAATCCCAAGTCATTGCTGTTATAAATTAAACTCATGCATCTCTTCTAGACTTCCTTTCTGGGATGCCTTTGTTTTCTGCATTGACTTGGTTTTGATGGTATGTTCCCATGCTGTGTAGTTGCTCTGCATGCTCCTTTCAATCAAGCAAAATGTTTGCTAAGGGCACAGTAAAGCTTTCCTCTTAAATCGGAGCTTTAATTCAGGGATATCAGAACGTTACCAGCTACCAGCCTGGAGAACTATCTCACAAATAGTAAAATTTGCCCTTCTGATGTGGTTTCTTCTGTAGATCAGATGATGGATGTCTCCCCTGTAAGATTGACAGCCATGTTTTCAGAGCCTGTTTTTTTTATAAAAGCAGTAATACGAACACTGTGGGGTTTAAAATGGCAAAATACTGGATTGGGTCATAGTATTGTTAGTAGTTTCTCTCTCATTGTGATTAAGGTGTGTTGACTGTTGGCAGAATATGGTTCATTTGGGGGCTTTTAATACTAGAACATTTCCAGGTGAACTGCTAACTCACAGAAAATATACTGCTGAGTGCAACACTTGAATGTGTAAGCAGTGGCAAGGACACAACTCATTGCTCATGGGTTTGAGTGGTGCCCTGTGGACATTAGAGATCATAGAATTGTTTTGTTTGGAAAAGACCTCTAAGATCATTGAGATGAATCTGATTGGTCTCTGCTGGAGGTGTGAGAGACAACAGGACGTCAGAGGGCATTCCTCACAAGCCTACAGGAGCTGCCATTTTGGGGGTAGGGATGATGGAAGGTCAGTAGCCCAGGGGAGCCATAAGAGGTCAAGCATCCCTCTCTCCAGTACCAACCACGTCCTGGTCTGCATTTGATGATTAGGGGACTAGAACATCTCTCTTATGAAGAAAGGCTGAGGGACTTGGGGCTTTTTAGCCTAAAGAGGGAGCATCTTACCAATGCTTATAGATACTTAAAAGATGGGTGCCAGTAGGATGGGGACCAGTCAGTGGTGTCCAGTGACAGGACAAGAGGTAATGGGCACAAACTTGAGCACAGGAATTTCCATCTAAACATGAAGAGGACCTTCTTTACTTTGAGGGTGGTTGTGGTGGATTGAGAGAGGGCCTAGCTCTCCCTCCCCCACAGAGAAAGAAACCACAGCTAACACAGTCGGAGAAGCAAGCTATATTTACAAGCATATATGGAATGCAGGTTGCATACACACAATATATACAGTATTTACAATATATATAGAGAAATATACAGCAAAGAAAAATAACACAACAAAATTCCCTCCTCGAGAAGAGGAGGGTTTCCCTCCCTGTAACCCTCTCTCTCCCCCTACCTCCCTTTTTTCCCAAAAAGTGGTTAGAGAGAGAAAGAAAGGGAGTTATTAAGGAAAAGAGATATTATTAGGCTTCAAAAGCACATGCAGGGATTAGTTTTGCTTATCTCAAGGTCAGCTCTGGCTAGTTTGCTGAGAAGCAGACAGGCTGGAAAGGCAGAACAGGCTGGAAGTCAGAAAAATTCCAACTACCCTAAAACTTAAAATTGCATTCTGCCAATCTACCAATGAAATTGTTTAGAATATCATGTTTTCATTTTGATACCAAAACATTCAGCCAGAGTGTTCCAACACTGTCCCTTTCTTAAAGGCACAGCCTCAAACGGTCACAGTGGTGAAGCACTGGGAAAGGGCTACTCAGAGAGGTGGTAGAGTCTCCTTCTCTGGAGTCATTCAAAACCCACCTGGACACTGTCCTATGCAGCCTTCGGTGGGTCACCCTGCTTTAGTGGGGGTCTTGGACTAGATGGTCTGCAGAGGTCCCTTCTAACCCCTAGCATTCTGTGATCTGGGGATTTTCACCTATTGCACATCTCCACTCTGGTCTGAGAGCAAATCCATCAGCCAGAATGTCCTGCTGCCTGGATGATTATGATCACCACAAAGGTGATATTAGCACTAAAACCATTTTATTTTCCTTAAACTTGGCAGATCTTTCAGCTGCATGGTCGCTAACATTTGGGTTAGGTAAGAAGCTCAACCGTTAAAAAGTAGGGAATGAGGAGGGGTGGACCCAGTGGACCAAGATCTCATCTTGAGTAAGCATATGGCACTGCTGGCTTGTGAGCAATGCCATTTAATGTGGGTTGAGAATCTGTCCCCATCAGTGGGTTTCTGCCCAGCAGAGCAGGGACTGTGTTTGTAGGTGAGTTATGATGCCTTCAGATGCAGTATTTACACTGGAAATACTTGACAGGGCCTTAAATAAGCAGTGCTACCAGGTGGGCTTTTAAGAAAGGCAGTATTTATAACAAGTGGAGTGGCTGTGTCTGAACTTAACTGCTTCGTGCATTGCTGTGACTTGGTGTTTGCACCAAGTTTTCTCTTGGTCTTTTAGTGAAATATAGTAGTTGCCAACTGGGCAAATAAAAGCAGAACATCTTTGTGTGGCTGGATTTTGCTGATGCTCAGCATTGCAACTCTGCCCTCAATATCACAGAATCACCAAATGTTAGGGGTTGGAAGGGACCTCTGGTGATCATCAAGTCCAGCCCCTTTGCCAAGGCAGGCTCACACAGGAACTATGCACCCATGGGACTGAGTTATATCCCCCAGCCCTGGGTGTCCAGCCAGGGTGCAGGGTTGGGCTGCAGGGTGTTAATTTGTAGTGAGTCTTTCCATCGTCTTGCTCAGATCAGGCACTGACACACTGATCACTGTGTGGTTTTGCTTTTCATTCACTCCCACGTTCGGAGCCACGGCTCCAGGCCAGCATCGGTCTCCTCCTGTCGGAGGTCAGGTTTCCAGAGGCTGGGTGGACACAGAGAATTTGGAGCTGCACTGCATTTCCATGCTATGTAATATGTGCACAGCCCTTCTTCCCACCCTGCCCAGCATCACTCACTAAAGCTCATGTAAATGTGTATTAATCCCTGGAGGTGGACTCTGAGATCATGCTCCAAAAGGAGAACTTTGTGGATGTCTGAAGAGCTTTATAAGGCACATGTGGGTCAGTTGTACAGGAGGAGAGGAATTCCACCCCCTCCATGTGACAATGGATTTAAAAATGCTGAATGTGGTTTCACACAGGCCCTCAGCAAGCCCAACAAACACATCATGGACACTTCATGCAGCCACCACAGCCTGTTAGGATGTGGCGAGGGCTCCACGCCAGAGTCCTCATATGGAGGGTCGATGAAAACATTGATGTTTAGATGCCATGAGGTGTTTTACCATGACCTGTAGCTGAGGCTGGAAGGATGCTGGCAGTTCCATTAACTCTGTCCTCTGTATGTCTGGTTGTGTGTTGAAAAAGGGCCCTTTACTCCAAGAAGGATGCTGAGGGGCTGGAACAGGTCTAGAGAAAGGCAATAAAGCTGGTGAAGGGTCTGGAGAAGAGATCTGGTGAGGAGCAGCTGAGGGAACTGGAGTTGTTCAACCTGGAGAAAAGGAGGCTGAGGGGAGACTTTTTGGCTCTCTACAACAAAGGAGGTTGGAGCCAGGTGGGACTTGGTTTCTTTCCCTTAGGAACAAGCAACAGGACAGCAGGAAATGGCTTCAGGTTGCACCAGCAGAAGTTTAGGTTGGACATGAGGAAAAATTTCTTCATGGAAAGAGTTGTCAAGCCCTGGAACAGGCAGTGGTGGAGTTACCATCCCTAGAGGATGGTTTCAAAGCCATGGAGATGTGGTGCTGAGTCATGTGATTTAGTGGTGAACTTGGTAGTGCTGGGTTATTAGCTGGACTTGATGATCTTAAAGGTCTCTTCCAACTGAAATGATCCAATAAGTGAAGACTAAAGTCACTATTCATGTCTCCTTGAAAAGTATCTCACAGCAATGAGAAAAGGCTGCTGATGTTCAGATCACTCTGGAAAGAGTGTTTCCTTGAGTTGCAGGGAGATTTCTCTTACAAGTAGCCCTGTTAACTCCAGTGCATAAACTGCCTCTTCTCGTGCACATGGGTTTGCAGGATTAAAATCACTTGTAAACCTTAATAGATAACACTTTCAGCAACCTCATCGTACTTGAGCTGTAACACTGAGGAGTCATCCTACCTCTATAAAACTCGTGGAGAGATTTTAAGGTGGGCCAAAATACATCTTGGAGATTGGCTGCTTAATTAACCCAAGGCCTCCCAGCAACAGGATTGCAAAACAAACTCCACTGCTGGCCCTGTGCCTTTTTCCACTTCACTGGTTCTGCTGCCCAGATGTCTCAGCCTGCCACACCACAGAGCTTTGTCTGCACTTTAATAGCTGCTGTTCTTCAAATAATTTTGTTACTGTGACAGTGACTTTATAAATGTCTTTTGCTCTCCTGATGATACAGACTCAATATATTAGCAGCACCTTTTTCTCTTCTATTTTTCCCCTTATTAACAGCAACTTTTTCTCTTTTTTTTCCTTCCAGGAGCAAATTCATCCCTCATTGCTGATTTCATGCCTACATCATCATGGAACATCTCAAGTGAATTAGATAAAGGTAAGTGGACATGAAATGAAATACGAAGATGTGAAATCAGATTTTAAAATCTCAATTCTTCTTCTTGACTTATCCATATCAGCATGCAAAGAGGTGACGTGGGCATGGAAGAGAATCCTTGTGATTATTTAAGTCCATGCAGTTTGGTGATTTCTGGAGAATGCTGCTCTCATTTTTGTACCAGTAAAATGTTCCATGTGGTAAAAAAAAAAATAAATTCAAGATGTGAGTTCTGTTAGCTTATGAACTGCTTGACATTTTGTCTGGTGGATCTTGGGATTTGAACTCAGACTTAACAAGCACCAGGCGGTCAGTTTGCCTCAATGTGTTTTATTATGAAATGTGGAGGCTTTAAATTAACAGAGGGGGGAAATCCATTTGCAGGTGGTGATTATGTGTGAGTTGGAGCTCTCCAAAGGGTATCTATTGGGAAAAAAAGGGTGATTTCTCATTCCCCTTCCTTTTGGAAATTAGGCACTACCAATTACTTAAGCCAAATTGCTGAGCTTCCTCTAGCCCTCCCTGCAAGGCAATGGCTCCTGGGTCAGTCTTGTCTTTGAAATGCTTCTAAGGTAACATTTGTGGGGAAGGATGCAAATGTCATGGTTTGTCATGACAAATCTCATGGGGAGGTTTGCATTAGGTATTAGGAAGATATTCTTTGCTGCAAGGGTGGTGAGGCAGTGCAGCAGGCTGCCCAGAGAAGCTGTGGATGCCCCTTCCCTGGGAGTGTTCAAGGCTGTGCTGTATGAGGCTTTGAGTGACCTGGTCTGGTGGAAGGTGTCCCTGCCTATGGTAGGGATGTTGGAACAGGATGATCTTTAAGGTCCTTTCCAACCCAAACCATTTTATGATTGTATGGATGTGCTGTCAGCCACCCCAACTGTGCAGTTTGTCAACCACTCTTCTGATTTGTCTCTAACTTTGCCAACCATTAACTGTTTAGGCTGAAGTTTCCCATAGCAATATTCCACCACAGATGGTTTTCCCACATGTTGTTGTCTGTGTTTTGTGGATGTGTTTTTATGAACATGTGTTCATAATGTTTTATGTTTATGCATAAATATGTTCTCTGTGCTTAAATATGACAAGATTATGTAGTTCTGAGTACTTTAAGGCAAGGTTGAGTCTTTCACATCTGTCTTCCCATCAGGGAAGGAGCAGGACTTTCTGTGATCCAAGACACATTGGAGAAGATGAAAATTGAAGGGCTCGTGCTTGCTGGTGGGAAAGGGAGAAAAACATGTTGTCATTCAGCAGAGAATTCCCAGTTCACAGCAAACTGCTGAAAGAAGGTGTTGACAGAATGGGTGTCTTATCCCACTGCAGTGATTCATCCAGGTGCCCATGGCAGGGCCACAGGTCTGGGCTGTGCTCAGGGAACATCCCAGAGCTGTGGAGAAGTGAGTGGTGATTCCCTCAAACAGGATGTCTGCCTGTCTCTTTATTTGTTTGGCAGTTTGTGTGGTTTTTCAAAACTTAAGAACTAAGTAAGTGGCCTAGAAAAGGCAAGCTAAGGCCACAAAGCCAGAATGTTTTGAAGTTGGGAAAAGCCAGAGACAAGGCAATTGGACAACCTTTATTCAGGCCTCTTCCAATATCCTTGGCAGACAGCCTTGACTAACTAAAGGGTTGATTTTTCTCTAGCAACCCACCCCAGGATCACAAAAGACAGGGTCACACTTTGCTGAAGTGGTGGAAATACCTTTTGCAGGTCATCAGTGATACATTCTTTGTTCTCCACTGTGAGCCCGGGGGTACAATTGGTGAAGTGCCCACAGATGGCCATACGTTGGAGAGAAAGCAGTGTGCCTCCAACCAAAACCTAGATAGAGGGGCAGGTGCAGAAGAGGTCTTGAAGAGAATGTGTTTTGTAGAATCATAGAATTGTTTAGATGAGAAAAGACCTTTAAAATCATCAAGTCCAACTGTTAACCCAGTGCTGCCAGGTCACCACTAAACCATGTCCCTCAGCACCACATCTACATGGGTTTTAAATCGCTTCAGGGATGGGGACTCCACCACTGCCCTGGGCAGCCTGTTCCAGGACTTTGACAAGTCTTTCCATGAGGACATTTTTCCTCATGTGCAATCCGAACTTCCCCTTGAGGCCATTTCCTCTCATCCTATTGCTCATTCCTTGAGCAAAGAGACAAACAGCCACCTGGCTCCAGACTCCTTTCAGCGAGATGTAGAAAGCCAGGTCTCCCCTCAGCCTCCTTGTCTCCAGGCTGAACAACCCCAGTTCTCTCAGCTGCTCCTCACAACACTTATGCTCTAGACCTTTCACCAGCCTCCTTGCCCTTCTTCACTGTAAATTGTATCTGACCTGTGCTGAAAAACAGCCCTCAGAGAGCTCTTTGTTATTATTCCTAATGGGAAGTTTTGTGTTGGTCCTGTGGTTTCTTATGACCAGGGTGATTTTTAAACCCATATTTTGGTTAAGATTTTTCTCAGCTGATAGTTGAAATGCTCTTTTTTTTTGTTTGTTTTGCTACCATCTGCCTCAGATGGGCACTCTTCAGAACCTTGGTTTGACTTGCATAGCTAGGGAACAGAGAAAGGTGCTTGGTGCCAGCACTGACTCCCTACCTCCTTTGACATGTGCTCTCTTCAAAATACTCTGCACGCCTGTTTGTATCATCCAGAGTTCAGATGTCCCACCCTGGCTCGTGCTGTGTCAGAGAGCAGCAGCTCCAGCGCTAGTTGAGGTAAAACTTAGTGTGACTGCCACCATCTTGGCCATTGACTCCTCTTACTGCTTCAAGCTAAATACATAGAATACATATACATAGAATAAACCAGGTTGGAAGAGACCTTCAAGATCATCGCGTCCAACCCATCAACCAATCCAACACCACCCAAACAACTAACCCACGGCACCAAGCACCCCATCAAGTCTTCTCCTGAAAACCTCCAGTGATGGCAACTCCACCACCTCCCCAGGCAGCCCATTCCAAAGGGCAATCACTCTTTCTGTATAGAACTTTTTCCTAACATCTAGCCTGAACCTCCCCTGGCACAGCCTGAGACTGTGTCCTCTTGTTCTGGTACTGGCTAAACTCACACTTTCTGTGCCAGCACTGAGCCTGACCTCTGCATTAGTCATTAAACCCTTTTCCATGTTATTTCCATGGCACCTGTTCCTGACCTAAATTGTCAGAAACAGGTAAAATGAAGTTAAAGGCTTCTAATCCACCTGGAATGTGGCAATTACCACTGATTGGGCTCCATCCTGCGTTCCTGGGGGATTACCAGCCCCTTAGCTGGGGCTGAATTAGCATTTAGACTGCTGTGAGCTTGCACACCTCAAGACGGATTTACATATGTGATTAAAATGTGCTTGCTGCCCAAAAAGCTTAGTCAGAAGGGTGGATTCTCCCCATGTGCCTAGAGCAAAGTAAGGCACACACGTTTTGTCTTGTCTAGGAAAGAAGCAGGGGCTTTAATGTGGGAGCTGCTGGTTCTCCTGAAGGTCTTTGAAACTCTCCCTTCTATAAATCCAAATACACCGCAGCTCACACTGACTAGGGGAGCTGAAACCTCAGAGGAGAAAATTAGGCTTGCACTTAATTTCCATTTCTTTCACAAACAAGCATTGCAAGAAATCAACATCCACATGTCTTTGCTGCAGTCAGCCATGAGGTCACACAGGCATCCCAGTAAAACTCATTTTAAAGCTTATTAAGTTCACCACATGAAAGTGGTTTCCAGCCAAATTTCTCAAGTAAATGGCCATCCACTTTAAATGGCTCCAACTCTTACCTGCTGCCTTTTGGAAATGAACATCTCTTCCTCCACTGTGTCTCGTGAGTTTGGGAAGGAGGAACAGCTCCTGCCATACTCTGCATTTTGAAATAATTGCTTAATAGGGTGCTTTGCCTAGCTTGGAGACTTCTGCAGCCATTATCTTACAACTGAGCCCTATTCAGGTTTCAATTTCTATTAAATAAGCTAAATCGACAGCATTAAACAGTTGCCTGTTTATTCTTTTTAACAGGAAATGAATTTAAAAGAGACGCAGCCACCCGTGAAGAGCTGTTGAAAGCAACGATTGATGGGAGGGAGGAGGTGGTTTCTCACCAAAACCTTAAAAAAACAAACAAACTCTGCATAAAAAATAAAAAAATAATCACTTCTAAAAGAGGGGAGATTTAGCTAGGAGTGTTTCTCTCTCTTTTCTGACCGGTAAGTCGTGGTGTGCTGAGGGAATTCCGTGAGGGGAAAGGAGAAAGGAAAATGTGATCCAAGAAATATTTAATGATATGAAGAGAAATAGGTGAACTGTAGGGGAAAATGGGGCTCTGGAGGTAGGAAAAGGTCCATCTCGGGGGGGTCTGTGGCAGGCTGTGAAGCCTTGCACCTCCACGTTGGTGGTTGAGATTTCCCTCAAGCTGATGGAGCCTTGTGGGTGGGAGATGTCCAGTGAGGACTATAGCTCACCGCTTCATGAGGCTCAGAGAAGTCCCTGGCCTTGGGAGCTCTTACATAGCCCCATTGCACCAGGATCTGCAACTACCCCTGACACTTAACCTTGGCATGGCCATTTGCTCACGGTGGCTTAAAGCAATTTTCTTACCCAGGAACTGATTGATGTTGGCAGTGGCAATAGGTGAGACCTTAGGCAAGACAAAAAAAACCTTCATTTGCTTCTAACTGAGTTGGTCTGGCAAAGTTAGTGCTGGGGGGAAAATTTCAACCCACCACACAGATGAAACCAGGACTAGGTGGTGCTGCCTTTTAGGGTCCGTGCTTCATTCTTTAGTGTAACTCTTTCTGTGGTGCACCAGAGCATGAAGGATCAAGGCATTTCTCCCCCTTTTTTGCTTCTTCTTGTTTAAGGCATAGAATCATAAAATCATTTTGGTTGGAAAAGACCTCTAAGGTCAAGTCCATCTGTTGACCTGACAGCACTGTTGCCATTAAATCATGTCCCAGAGTGCCATGTCTACATGGTTTTTGAACACCTTCAGGGACAGTGACTCCACCACCTGCCTGTGCAGCCTGTTCTAATGCCTGACCACTGTGTTTCCTATTTTTTCCTAATAGGCAAACTAAACCTCCCCTGGTGCAACTTGAGTCTGTTTCCTCTTTCTCTGTCACTTGGACTCAATGTTGGTCTCAGGGTTGGACTTGGTGATCTCTGGAGATCCCTTCCAACCCCTAACATCCTGTGATCCTGTGATACCAAGGAGAAGACACCAGGCCCACTGGTTTCTCATTTCTCCTTGCTTGTGCATTGCTTCCCCTCTCTTCACTTATGCCATGGGACAAATTCCTGCTCCAGCTCTTTCTCTGAAAAGCTTTTGACTGACCATGAGCTCTTCTTTTCCCTGATCCTTATTAAAAAAGGTGAAGAGCCCTTCACTCAGCTGCTTCTGTTGTCCAAAGCTGCCTGGGGACTTTTCCTTCTGTCAGACCTTGGTTTATTTACAAAGAAATGGATAGGCTTGAATTTGCCTGAGAGCCTATTTGCATCTGGTACAGTGGAGGAATTGTCTGGGAACTTTTCATCCTTAGGCAAAAATAATATTGGAGTCTGCTGAGAAAGAGTCAGCTTTGAAATATTGTTTTCTTTTAACTGTGAGTAGAATTCAGCTTCAGTGGACGTTCATTGAACAGGATTCTCTAAGGGACTGATAAAAGAATGATTCTATCACAGTGCCTTCCCCTGATCAGGTCCTCCCAGTCTCCACCATGCCCACCTGCAGCTTCCTCAGGAGTGTGCTTCCCTGTGGCAGCTCCCTGACCATGCACAAGGACATGTCCTGGCTCTGGCTGAGCCGGAGCTGAGGATACCAGTGCTAGGGTGCAGCATGTTATTGCTGGTACCTCCTGCTCCCTCAAGCTCTTCACTTGGCCCTTCAGTTTCCAAAGAAAACCTATTAAGGTGAGGTTTTGCAGATGCTATTTTCCTTTCCCTTTCCATGGCTTATCTGCTTTGGCAAGCAAGTATAAAACCTTAGAATTATTCAGGGAACCATTTTTGTTTCCAGATATGCACAATCTCAGGCCTGGGCTTCAAGCTCCCTACTGCTCACAGTCTCTTTGTGTGACACAGACCTTGCGGTCACCACCGCAGCAGCACTTTGCAGTGCCCCAGGAGTTACACAGAAGGCCACATTCCCTGCAGAGCTTGCCAGCAAGAGTCAGGATTTCACAAAATGCACCCCAGATCACTCAGTGGTTTAAGGTTAAGCAGGGATTTAGCCTTGAGTATTCCAAGGCAGATCAATCCAAGGATCACTTGAGATCCAAAGCAGAAAATGTGGAAGGCCTTCACTGTGGAAGGCCAGAAAGAATGGATTGAAGCTTGAGGAGGGAAAATTTACACTAGACATGAGAGAGAAATTCTTTCCAGTGAGGGTGGTGAGACACTGGCACAGGTTGCCCAGGGAGGCTGTGGATGCCCCCTCCCTGAAGGTGTTCAAGGCCAGGTTGGATGAGGCCTTGAGCAGCCTGGCCTAGTGGAAGGCCCATGGTCTAGTCCCGGCCCATGGTCTAGTCCCTGCCCATGGTGGGGGGTTGGAAGTAGATGATCTTTAAGGTCCCTTCCAACCCAAACCATTCCATGTTTCTATGATTTTATGAGAAGAGGGGCTGGGTGAGCTGCAGTATTTGCTCCACTGCCCTGTGAGAGGGACTGTGTGTCATTATCTTCTTGGAGATCATTGTGTAGGCAAATCATCCCCTGGCAGCGTGAATGGCACAGCAGCTACAACAATAGGAGGCCATGGAGCATAGAAAGGGCTGCAGAACGTCCTGATGGGTATATGCTGCTGATGGACCCACTGGGTCTGGGAACTTCCTGAGGGGAGAAGCAAGCCTTTCCATCCTTAGTAACAAATCCAGGCTAAAGCTGTGGCCTTGGAAGGTCTTCCCAGGCAGGGATATAACTTGGCTATGAGTTCTTAGAGGGAAAATCTTTCTGATGGCCCAGGGAGAACTTGACTCTTAGGCAAACTACATCTTAAAAAACATAAACAAAACCAAATGTGGAGAAAACCAGGTGGATGGAGGCTTCCTAACTTGAGCTCCAGTTCTTTAGAGATTTCCAGATTTTCCTTTGAAATTATGGGATGTGAATTTGATACACGTGGTGAAAGGGGAAGAATTACAGCTTTCACATTCATGCACAATTTACCTTTTTTATTTTCCTTTATTATCTGGGGGATATTTGGTAAATCAGGTTCCCCTGATGGGGTCTCAGGATCCTGATTCTATTTGTGGGGTCCCGTTTAGTAGCGAGGCAGTAAATTACCACTACTTTGTTTGAAAATTTTTTTAGCCACAGTACATTAGCTCCTTTTGTTTGCTTTTCCACTGACAGGGTGTAGGTTTTTATTTGAGAATTTGTGTTTCTTGAATGTCTCATTTATAAATAATACAGGGTGTGAAATTTGAAGGTCACAGAACACAACCTGGAAGAGAAGCCACCCTGAGTAACATTTGGGCCTTCATGGCAAAGAAAAAAAAAAAATTAATCCTTCACAAAATGGATTTATTTTTTTTTCCACAACTTGGATTTTTTTATATAACTTCAGTGAATATCTGCCCATTATACATAAGGTAACTATCTATAATAATCTTTCCCTGGCTCATCCAGCTATCTTTGTTTATTTGAAAGATTGATAGCTCAGAGGGTCAAGGGACGTGTTTTATTGTAAGTTTCTGTTCCAAATTTCCTGACGTTTTTGGGTGTTGGTTGTTTTTGTTTTTGGTTTGGGGTATTTTTTTAAAGAAAGAAAAAAAAAAAAGCCCTTTAAAAGGCACAGAAAAGGCTAATAAGAACCAGATCCTAAAGTGATGCTATGTCAAAATGTCAGAAATAACAGCTTTTCTTTGACTCTGCAGCATTAATCTTAAGGCACATACCTTTCTATACACTCTTCCTTTAATGGCTTGAGTTTTTGGACGTGGCTTTTTACTGCAGAGCAGCTTCTAAAGTGACAACAAAATCCCTTGATGGTTTTCAGTAGTTGGGTTTATAGCTGGATGTGGACATTTGTTTACCTATTTCAAATCACTTTTTTTCTTTTTTTTTATGTGATAAAATGTAGAGGCTTCCTACTTGTGCTATAAAACTGGTTCCTGAGTAAAGAAAAGCTTCATTTCCCCTTGCCAGATTAGAGTGTCAAAGCTGTCACTGAGACATCTGTCCTGAAACCTGGTAGTTGATTCAGAAAAGGAGAGGCAGATGTGGACCATCAGATGCACATTAAGAATTCACATTGCCATAAAGGGCAGTGAGTTGTCCAGTTCCTGTCTAAAAGCAATGGGATTCAGGTGCTCAGCTCCAGATTTTAAAAGTCCATGAGCCTCTGTGCTCTGCTTTTCCCCACAAGCCTTCCCTTCCCTGTGGCCCAGGGCAGTCTCTAAGCTGCTAATTGTCCAAAAGCAGTAATTAATTATGTGAATCCCAAATGCAGTGAGGTTCACCCATGGACATCTGAAAAGCTGTAAAGCCTTGGGCAGTGCTCAGCCTACCTCAGCTCAGTAAATTACCCTTGGGTGGGACTAAACTCTCTAGATAGTATCTGGGAGGAGAAAGCCCAACACAAAGCTACAGCATAGATCCCAAATTGAGTGGAGAAACTTGTTTGGAAATAAACTGGGCAAGCAAAAGCAGAAGAGCATTTCCTTTTGTCCCAAGACAGTTGGTATTGAGTATTTCCACTTGATTTTCTGGAATTCTTCAACTCTGATAATCTTCAGATGTGCTATTCTTCATGTGAATTGCCAAATCATGGGTATCCTTTTTCTCCCTCTGTTGCTCTACTTTTATTTGTTTAAAATAAGTGACATTTCAGCCTGGAGTCTTCCTTTTTGCCCCTTTTGATAACAAGAGTCTGTTGATTGGACCTGCTGGGAGTTGTCTTCCTTTGTGAGTTCTGGGCAGATGAAGCGATCAGTGGTTAATCCTTTATCCAACTGAGAAGTGCCCTCTCTATTGCCATACTTCAGCCAAAAATCCTGCTGGTTCCTTCTTCAGGTTAAAACTCAAGTTGATGGAACATATGGAACACTCAATATGCCACTCCAGCATCTTCAGGCTGGGGGGGTCCACGTTGTTGACTTTCTCTGAAGAGAACAATTCCATGTAGAAAACATCCAACAATCTGAGCTCAGTGGTGGTGTCAATACATGCAAGTACAGGGCACGTCCAAGTGTAGCATCAGACTGGGCTAATTCAAAGCTCTGAAATGAATGAAAATAAAGTGGTTGAATCATCATCCCTGGAGGTCTTTAAAAGATGTCTAGATGTGGTGTTGAGGAACATGGTTTAGCAGCAGACTTGGTAGTGCTGGGTTCATGGTTGGAATCAGTGATCTTAAAGGTCTTTTTCAGATGAAACAATTCTATGATTTTATGAAAATGCATCTTTCTGGGCTAGTGTCTTAAATCAGACTCTGTCAGACCCTCTGATGTGTCTCACAGGCTCTTTTCTTCAACAAAGATCATCAACTTTTTAGATTACCAATCACTAAAATGCATCTATCTTGCAGTCACTCTCCAGGACACTTTCTGCCTTTCTCTTTGCCAATGTGTGACAAAGAACCAGGGAGCTGCTAAATGTTTTGGTGCCAAAAGATAAATGCAATAAGCAGCCTGCAAGACTGGTGTCCCAGCTTCCTTACTCTAGTCAGGTCAGGTTGTTGCTTTCCATGCTGCAATGTAGGTTTGAACTTTCATATCTGGAATTAAACTTGATCTCCAGCAGCTGGAAACGGTGTCCCCACAGCTGTAGGTTTCCTTGAGAAAAGCCCTGGAGATGTTCCTTTTCAGAGAAGTGTGTTGTTACACATCTAAAATGGGATGTGCTTTGGTGGCTGTGGTGGTGTTAGGACAAAGGTTGGACTCAGTCCTAGAGGTCTTTTCCTATCAAAATGATGATTCTACGAAGTTGAAGATATCCCTGCTTACTGTGGAGGAGTTTTGTGATTCTGTGTTTCTAAGTAACTTGGTACGCCAAACTCTCTTGCACCTGGATTAGAGCTGTTCTCAGGCTTGTGATGGTTGGAATGGAGACTTTAATTTTAGCTTTTCTTTAACTATTCCGAAAGACTAGAAGGGAATAAAGATAAGGATAAACAAATCAACAATTCTTCTCATAAAATCAGTGTTTCAGGGTTTAATCCTGCATCCCCATTGCTCTTTAAACACCCAGTGAAACCAGAACCACACAACACACACAGTGCTTTGGGGGGAAAAAGGTCTCTCTGTGGCTAGCAAAATCCTCCTCCAAGTAAAGAGGGTGTTACTGCTCTAAGATGTGTCTTTGGTAATTTAAGACAGAGTAACCATGTGGTCACAGAGGAGATTAACATTCCTTGGCCAGAGAGGACGAGCTTTTATTTTGAAAGCCACCTGGGTTCTACTTAAAAGTAGTAGAATACTTCAGGATTTATTACGACTGAGCAGGCTCCTATTTAACAATGTCAAGACAGAGCTATGGAAACACAGACACACACACACAGGCGAGCACACACACACACACACACAAAGGGTTTTCTTGCCACATTTCGTCCTCGCACAGCTGCTGCTATTCTGTAACATCAAACCAGCCAAAACGTTTGGCCATGAAGGGATACCTAATATTTGGATTTTATATGCAGTGTCTCCAATTTATGTGCTTAGAATCAAGAAGATGACTTATGATGTGTTGTGTTTGCCTTGGCAATGGCTCAAACCCAGAAATATATTTCAGGCTTGGCTTTCCAGATATTATCTCAAGTCATTTAAAAGTTCATTATAGGGCACCCGCTAGTGCTGCTATAGTAAAGGGGCTGTCAGCATTTTTCAAGGGTTTATAACTCAGCCATTAAAGAAAAAAAATCTCTGTGGGCTGAAACTTGGCATTCAGGGTCTAAGCCCAGCAGTAAATTGTTTTTACAAATCAAAAAAAAATCAGTTTGACTATTATTAAATTATAGGTGGGCTAAATTTTATTTAGAACCCTTTTCTCAGGCCATTCTCCTCCTCCTTCTCTAAATGAAAACGTTTCCAAACTGGGTTTTATAGAGTGCTACTCTGAAATACGAACTAGCTTTTGTTACATCCTTGAAACCCTGAGATTTCACTTAAAATATCACAACAGCTCTGATCCCAGTGTAGCACTTTTCACCTTCAAAGTGCTTTATGAGCATTATCTCATTAATGTACATAACAGCCTCCCTATGATGTAAGAGGGATTATTATCCTCACTTTACAGCTGGAGAGATCCAGCCAAAAGGTTTAAGGCTGTTTTGAAAAGGACTTAGTTGCACAAATCCCATGTGAGCTTCGATTGACTTTGGGTGTCTACTTCCCTTTGGCTCTTCTAAAAATCACAACTGAAGTGATTCACCCAAGACTACTCAGAGCCAGGATTAAAACTCAAACTTTCCAATGGTCAGTGCCACTAGTTGGGTGAATTCTCAAAAGTGCAGTAATTTGTACAGAAGAGTCATGGTGTTTCTAAGAAGTTACTCTTTAGGTCAGAGGGAGTCACCTCTGGCATCAAGGAACTACTGGGGAGAGTCGAGTGGAAGCTACAAAGATCCTGCAGGGCCTGGATCATCTCTGTGAGGAGGAAAGGCTGAGAGCCCTGGGGCTGTTGAGCCTGGAGAAGAGCAGCCTGAGAGGGGATCTCGTTAATGCTTTTGAATTGCTAAAGGGTGTCAGGAAGATGGGGCCAGACTTCTCTCTGTGGTGTCCAGTGATAGGACAAGAGGCAACAGACACACAGGATGTTCCAGCTAAACATAAGGAGGAACTTTATTTTGAGAGTGCTGGAGCCCTGGAGCAGGCTGCCAGAGAGGTTGTGGAGTCTCCTCTGGATAACTTCCAAACCCAGCTGGACATTGTGATCCTGGGCAAGCTACTCTGGGTGCCCCTGCAGTGGCATTGGACTGGATGATTTCCAGAGGTCCCTTCCAACCCCCACCATTCTGGGCTTCTGTGATCAGAGGAGCTTCTTGACAACAGAGACTTGTCAAATGAAACATGGTAAAACATGGTGTGCACTAAGACCATGGCCATGCAGCATCCTGGCCCCACCTGTTTATATCTCATCTCACATTATCTGCTTGATCTGATTTATGGTTTGGATGCAACATTTGTGGGCATGAGGACTGAGCTAAGCTGAATTTAGCAGATGCATTTTGGTTTTGTGTCTCTGTAGTAGTTCTTGGAGGAAGGTGGAGAATGCTTAGAGGAGGCAGAAGCTCCTGACTCTGAGAGGAGTTTGTGAAATCCTCTGAGAGGATTTGTCTTTATGCCTGTAGAGTAGTTGCACCATAGCTCTTGAACTGCAACCATACTTTCTCATTGATTTACTGCTGCTGCTGATAACTTAGAATCTCCAGCCTTTAGAAACCTACCCTACATCCCTTCTCCTTTATGTGGAGTATAATAGGACCTCTCCTGGATAATAAGACCTTTAAAATATTATATGTACTGTGGTGTTTGTCAGCAAGATCATCACAGAGCCAAGACCCTGCTGTTTGCTGACTGTCTTGTACTGTAGCTGTCTGAACCAGGTTTTGAAACATTATCAGGAGTGATAAATGACTGTGGTAGGGAAATGTTACATTGGATAATTAAATGTGGTTACCCAGTTCCATGCTATTAGTGTGACTTTATTAAACCCAGATTGTGGAGAGAACCCAGGAATACGTGTGCTGACTGAGCTTAGGCTTCCTGGTGAGGTTATTAAGATAGCAACTCAGAAATGTTTCTAGCCTTGCAGTGAAGCATGCAGGAATGATTCTGGAGAGCTGGAAGGACAGTCCGACCCGTTGCCAAAAGACATCAGACCCCATTGTCTGCCTTCACTGAGGGCTGGGATCTCTGATCTTGTTGTCCCATACACAGATTTCCTACCTAATAATCATAGAATGGTTTGTATTGGAAGGGACCTTTAAAGGTCATCTAGCCCAAACCCCCTTCAATAAGCAGGGACATCTCCACCTAGATCAGGTTGCTCAGAGCCCCATCAAACCTGACTTGAATGTCTGCAGAGTCACCTTTCTGGGCAACCTGTTGCAGTGTGCCACCACTCTCATAGTAAAGAACTTCTTCCCAATGTCCAATCTAAATCACTGGATCATTTAGGTTGGAGAAGGCCTTCAAGATCATCAAATCCAATTGCTAATCCAGCACTGCCAGGTCACCATTGCCTCATGTGCTGTTGCCATAAGCCTTTGCAAGGAGTCCCTCCCCAGCTTCCTTGTACCCCTCTACAAGTACTAGAAGGCCACTCTAAGGTCTCAGAAGCCTTCTCTTTTCCAGCCTGAACAACCCCAAGTCTGTCATCCTGTCTTCATAGGAGAGGTGCAGATTGGATGGATTAGATCCATGGAGCGTAGGTTAAAGTCTTGGTTTAACACAGTTTCATAGCTGCACGTTTAAAGGCGAGTCAGTCCATGACAAAATATTGTGCTAAACGTGTATCCCAGGAGTTCCTTGGGACCAAGTGAGGCCAAGGACACCTTGTCTGAAGAGCTGTGCCAACACAGGGTAAGAACTTAGGTGTTAAACTGATTCAGCACAAAGGGAAGAGATACCAAGAGACACAAAACATAAGGGAGTAGCTGTAGACACAATTAAAGTCGATTCATTAGGAAAGTTAGTTGGCTACGCTGATTTTATTCATGCTGGAGATGTTTCTTGTACTTTTAAGCAGGCTTCTTACTGGAGTTCACAGCAGATGTACCTAAGGATGGTGCAGCACAGCACAGATCTACTTACTGATAGGCTTTTCTTGACCTGAGAGCTCGGGAGCTGAGTATAGCCTCTGGATTTCTCATTCCTTGGCCACCCTGCTGAGACAGACAGCAGGTGATAATGGAGTTTGGCTACTAATGACCACTGTTAGGCTTGAACCTGTGACATGGAGATGAAAGTCTGAGTATTCCATCTCCCATCCCAAATCCATCTTGCTCCCTGCCTTTAAAGGATTTAATTAAATGTTGAATACAGTTAACCAGAAATAGTCCTCTCCTGAGTGCTGCAGAGTGAAACAGCACTTGACAGGAGAAGGCGATACTCTCAGGTAGATTAGAAGAGATTAAGTGTGCTAAATTTTGATTTAACATTCCCTACCTTAACAAAAGAATTCTTGATCTTCACCTATAGATCATGAGACCTGTTTCAGATTTAAGATAAACCTTCACTAGCCATAGCAAGGGTAATAGTGAGTTAGGAATCTCCATCTCGTAGATACGATCCTTAATCCTTCTATGCATTTAATTCTTCCAGAGTCATTGACAACCTACAATCTACACTGCTCTGCAAATCAATTAAAAATGCCTCTGAGATCTTCACTTCTGAGATATTAATTTTATATATTCTTATATATTCATCTGTATTTTGTGGGTCCTTAACATGAGCAAGGGTAGACCTGCACAAGCAGGGGCACCAAGTTGAGCAGCTGGATTTCTGGTACATGTTTTTTCATGCCCATTGGTTAGTAAAAAGGAAAAATAGAAGAAAAAAAGAGATGTGGTGTTGCTTCCTTTTTCTGTGTGAGTGGAGCCAAATAGGATGCTGTTGAGAAAGTGGAGGGAATCTTTGGGTGTATGAAGGAAGAGAAGTTATCGAGAAATACAGCACTGCTGTAGTGCAGTGGAATGACAAATCTCAAATCTTGGGGGGAGATTTAGATTAAGTAGTAGGAAGAAATTCTTCCCCTTGAGGGTGGTGAGACACTGGAACAGGTTGCCCAGAAAAGCTGTGGATGCCCCATTCCTGGAAGTGTTCAAGGCCAAGCTGGATGGGGCCTTTGAGCAACCTGTTTTAATGGAAGGTGTCCCTGCCTATGGTAGAGGCATTGGAACAGCATAATCTTTAAGGCCCTTCCAACCCAAACCATTCTATGATTCCGAGATTTGTTCCTTTTATGACCATGCAAAGCTATGTGAGACCCATTGCCTACCCTGAAACATCAATTAACAAGCACTGTTCACAGGCTCACAGGATATCAGGGGTTGGAAAGGACCTCTAGAGATTGAGTCCAACCCTTCCACCAGAGCAGGACCATAGAATCTAGCACAGGTTGCACAGGAACGCATCCAGATGGGTCTTGAAAGTCTCCAGAAAAGGAGACTCCACAACCTCCCTGGGCAGCCTGTTCTCCTAAACCTCATAACCCCTTCCTTTGTCTCCCTTTCCAAACCAAGCACAAGTTTGCTTCAAAATGACATTTTCTGAGATGGAATTCCTTATTCACCCTATTTCTTTTGTTTTTTTCCCATAACAGATTACTTCTTGACACTTGATGAACCCATGAATAACATCACCACCACCCTTGGCCAGACAGCAGAGCTGCACTGTAAGGTCTCTGGCAATCCTCCTCCGACGGTGCGCTGGCTGAAGAACGACGCGCCGGTTGTCCAGGAGCCCCGGAGGATCTCCTTCCGTGCCACCAGCTATGGGTCCCGTCTGCGCATCAGGAACCTCGACACCACAGACACTGGCTACTTTCAGTGCGTGGCCACCAATGGCAGGAAGACTGTTTCTACAACTGGTGTGCTCTTTGTCAAATTTGGTGAGTTCTGTCCTTTGAAAATGGTCAAACTCTTTAGGCAGAGCTCTGGAGAAAGCTGTCTTTATCTGTTGAAAATTAACACGCTGAGGTAGTTGAATGTAGAGCTGTTTGGGTTGCAAGGGACCTTTAAAAGTCATCTACTTCAAGCTCCCAGTAGTCAGCAGGGATGTCTGCAGCTGGACCAGTTTGCTCAGAGCCCCATACAACCTGACCTGGAGTGCCTCTAGAGATGGGGCATCTCCCCATCTCTGGGCAACCTGGACCAGGGTCTCATCACCCTCAGCATTAGAAATGTCTTCCTTCTTTCCAGTCTGAATCTCCTTCTTTGAGTTCAAACCATCACCCCTTGTCCTATCACAGCAGGCCCTGTCCCCAGCTTTCTGATCAGCCCCTCTGAGTACTGGCAGGCCACCAGAAAATCTCCCTGGAGCCTTCTCTTCTCCAACCACAACTGAACACTCCCAACTCTCAGCCTGGCCTCCCATCATTGCTGTGGCCTCCTCTGGCCCTGCTATGACAGGTCCATGTCTCTGCTGTACTGAGGATTCTAGATCTGACTCCAGCACTGCAGATGGGGTCTTAGCAGAACAGAGTAGAGGGGCAGAATCCCCTGCCTCCACTTGCTGCCATCGCTGGCTGGGGATCAGCCCAGAACTCGGTTGGCTTCTGGGCTGTGAGCGCACGGTGCTGGCTCATGTCACCACAGTAGTATCAAACAACCTGACTCAGCCTGTTTCTGGGAGCAGCCCTAGTATGGGAGCGTTTCCTCTCTGCCTGTTTGCTCAGTGGAGATGCCCATGTTCCCAGCCATAGCAGTGGCTTTTACTATATAAAAGCCTCCTGGAAGCAGGAGTTAAGGACAGGGTCACTGCATAGCGATGTTCATTGATCTGCTACCTGAGTGGATTCAGACAAAGGAGAAAAAATATTTAATTCTCAAGTATCTCAGAGACCTCCTTTGTCTTGAGTAAGTGAGAAATTTCAGCTTGCAGTATGGATTTGGGCCATTTTAATGAGCTATATAAATCTTTCAGGTAAAATAAGCACTTTTTCTTCAAAGTTTATATTGGGATAATTGCCTTCAGAGCTGATCTTATGACTGAGAGGATTCTAAACAAGAAACACATTTTGTGTGTCTTCTCCTTCACCTCCTCAGGGGGAAATAATTCACTGAGGTGAAGATGTTCACACAGAATCCTAGTTAATCCTCTTAGGAACTGGGCAAATAAGACACAATGAATGATGTATGTGAGGAGTTTGAGAGCCTCTTTTCATAAATCTTCTACATTTTCTAAATTCTAACAAGAAATTAATCACTAGATGTTCTCATCAGGCAGTTGTCTTTTAGCTTGTAGCCCAGAAGGCAAATTGAATCCTAGGCTGCATTAAGAGGAGTGTGGCCAGCAGGTCAAGAGAGGTGATTCTGCCCCTTGACTCTGCTCTTGTGAGACCCCACCTCGAATACTGTGTCCCCTTCTGGTGACCCCAGCATAAGAAGGACACAGAGCTGTTGGAGCGAGTCCAGAGGAGGGCCACAAAGATAATCCAAGGGCTGGAACACCTCTGTTGTGAAGATAGGCTGAGGGAGCTGGAGTTGTTCATCCTGAAGGAGAGAAGACTTCAGAGGGATCTTATAGCTGCCTTCCAAC
Organism: Dryobates pubescens; assembly: GCF_014839835.1. Taxonomy (NCBI): domain Eukaryota; kingdom Metazoa; phylum Chordata; class Aves; order Piciformes; family Picidae; genus Dryobates; species Dryobates pubescens. The sequence continues at coordinate 28,700,261 of NC_071622.1, read as the reverse complement.
ACCTGAAAGGATCCTACAGGAAGGCTGGAGAGAGACTTTTCATAAGGGTGTCCAATGACAGGACAATGGGGAATGGTTTGAAGCTGAGGGATAGTAGGTTTAGATTGGACCTTAGGAAGAAGTTCTCCAGTGTGAGGGTGGTGAGACTCTGGAATAGGCTGCCCGGGGAGGCTGTGGATGCCTCCTCCCTGGGGGTGTTCAAGGCCAGGCTGGATGAGTCCTTGAGCAGCTGAGTCTAGTTGAGAGGTGTCACTGCCCTTGTCAGGGAGGTTGGAGTAGATGATCTCCAAGGTCCCTCCCAGCCTAAGCCATTCTGTGTTTATTCTATGATCTGAAACGCTGGGAAATATACTTTTAAGGACACTCCTGTGGAAATCAGGGAGTATTTTTCTTATTAATGATCAGAGCAATATTGAATCTCACAATTGGGTTTCTGGAGGAAATACTCATTAGTGTGAACGGCCCTGAAATCTCCTGCTGACTCCTCAGCCTGTGCTACGCTCCAGCCCGCTCAGCCCTTCCAGTAGCTGCCAAAATGGAAACACCCAGGGCAGGAACAACAAAACCTTCCCAGCCAGAGCCTGCTGAGGCCAGAGCAAATTCAATCGATGCCTCTTAATCAGCTCTAGGATGAATTCCCTGATAAGTAATGAAGATTGATAGGGGGAAATGGGGCTGTTTTCTCCCAGTTAAAGTTACAACATGCTTTTGTACAAGCCTCCTGTGGTTTGCTTTAACCTTCTCTGTGGTGGCCCAAGACACAGTTGAAATGTAGGATGAATGTGTCACCTGTTCATTGTCCTCATCTTCAGGATAGAGCCTTGTCTTTGGTACTAACTGTGACTCGTCTGCTGAACTCCATAAACCACATCCAACACGACAGGCTGTTACTTTTATCTTTTAAAAGCTTTTCAAAAGCTTCCTGCTTGCTACCTCGCCGTAACTCATCGCGCTGTTTTCCTTCTGTCATTTCTCCAGGTCCCCCGCCAACAGCGAGCCCAGGATCATCGTAAGTTGTTTCATGTCTCTTCTGTTGATTCATTAATCTTGCATTTCAGCAGTCAGAAGTTCATTTTTCATCTTGCCTGACAGCAGCACTTTTGCATTCCGCTTTGATTCAGATAGTGTGGTAATTTATTATAACCGAACTATCTGTCTCGTAGATAGATGTTATCATGTCAGCTCCTATTTCTTACCCTAGACTTCTTAATTTCCAATATGATTGCCTTGAGATCCTCTGGTGCCTTCAGTTCTTGGAACTGATTTTGGTGTATACCTACAGGTATAAGTAGAAATTGATCTTCATACGTTTCATGACCCAACTGGGAAAATATTTATCACTATAAGTAAATTTTACTACCTGTGGGCTTCTTACTGATTTTAAGGGGACTGATGGTCATAAACTGTATCTATATCCATCTGTACCTGCATTAGTAAACTGTCTTAAAATGGAGTTTTTAAAGATAAAGTATGTGGGTGGGATTAGTAGCCATTTTTCCAACAGTTCCCTGTATCCTGGAGCTCAGGTTTGGCTCCTGCTACTGGGTCTGTGCAGTATCTTGACAGTGGAGCTTCTTTCTTTGGTAGCTTTTCAGAAGGCATGTTTATCATCCTCTCTCCTTTCAAGATACATGATCACCTTGCTCACCTTTTGTAGTCCCTTATTATTTTCAAGTGTGGCTTCAACTGTTGTGACGCTTGAAATCAATTTTGTGGTGGTGTGTCCAGCTAATTCACATCTTGCTGGTGGGGAAAGCTGCGCTGTTAGAGGACGAACAAAGTACCAACTAAAACATAAAATTGTTAATACAATACAAAGGATGCAGAAGCTTTGGGATGTGAATGTTCCTGACTGTCCTTAGTGCAGGATCATTCACAAAGTATTGCAGAGGATATAAATCAAGGGAAGCATCTGCCCACAAAAGGACGTGCTAGGATGCCCTCTAATGGAACATCATAAAATGTGGTTTTGTCTTCCCTTTTGAAAGCATCTGGCATGGAGTTACTGAGATGGTTTTGGAAGGGGAGCTTGTTGCTTGGACTTAAGTTCTGTGTTCTCAGGAGGAAAGCTTCATAGTGCTGGGGGAAGTGGGGGCTGTTGTGCTCGTTAGCAGTTTGGAGAGTTAGTGAATGAGTTGAGAAGATGCGTATTTTGTGTCTGCTTCCACCCAATTTGGAGTTTCTGAAATTGCTGAAGTTAAGCAACACACCTTTAGTAGTTAGAAACACACAGGAGAGCAGTGTAAGCACAGAAAGCAGAGACCTCTGCTGGAATGTCACTGTCCAGGCTGCTCAGGATTGCCTCTCTTCTTTAAAACTACATAGATTTGGGAACATTTTTCCATTTTTCTTTCTGGCAACGTTTTGGGTTTGCTTTTGCCCCCCTGCAGGACATATGATTTTACATTGGTTAAATCATAGAATCAGTTGGGTTGAACGAGACTTTAAACATCATCCAGTTCCAACTCCCTTGCCATGGACAAGGACGCCTCCTACTAGATAAGGTTGTGAAGGTCCCATCCAACCTGGCCTTGAACACTCCCAGGGTTGGAGCTTCCAGAACGCCTTTGGGCAATCTGTTCCACCACCCTCATAGTGAAGAACTACTTCCTAATATCCAACCTAAATCTACCCTGCTCTAGTTCCAAACCATTGTCCCTTGTCCCAGTGCTACAAGCCTTCATAAACAGTCCCTCCCCAGCTTTCTTGTAGACCCCCTTCTGGCACAGGAAGGCCACTAGAAGGTCTCCCTAGAGCCTTTTCTTCTGCACAGCCAATGACAGCTTAAAAATAAAGAAGTTAAATGGGTGCCTTCTGTAAAAATTTGCTTTGCAAAGCAGTCTGAAGTGAAAATGAAGGAAAGTCCAGCTGAAGGATAAGGACATGAAGAACCCAAGTGTGTAAAGCTCTGACTGACCTGAACATCCTTCCTTCAACTCACTTGTGTTTGGCAAAGGTCAGCTTTAAAGGCCTTATCTGCAAGGCCATGGAGTTACATTCCATTAACATGCTCTGCTGTTCTGACATAGCTTGAACGTGCTGCTTTTGTTAAAACAAAACCCCACAAGCCAAGAAGCCAGGCTCCTGCTTTATAAATAAATCATTATTTTATCTTCTGTGTAGCCGGAAGGTGCTCCAGATACAGCGGCAGCTACAAGCAGCTCAGAGAGCTGTGGGGAGAGTGCCAGTGCCTTTTCCCACAATCCGGATGTGTGCCCAGGAACCTGGCTGGAATACTTTCCGTAAAGTAGATGGTGTCAAGGGCACCTCCACAACAGACAGGGCTCTGGGGAGGGGCCACTTCTGGCAGATAAGTCAAGTCCTGCAGGCTTCTGGTGCAAGAGGCCACCATCAGCTACTTTAGCCCCTTCTTTCTTCCCTGGATTGTATGAACAAAAAGTCAGATTGAATTGGTTGCATGGTTTGAGAAAGATCGTTGAATCATAGAATTGTTTTGATTGGAAAAGACCTCCAAGATCATTGAATCCCACCACCAACCCAACATCACCATGGTCATTAAACCATGTCCTGAAGTGCCATGTCCACGCATTTCTTGAACACTTCCTGGGACGGTGACTCCACCACTTCCCTGGGCAGCATGTTCCAGATCAAAGGGAGCATTTTGCTACTAAACCCATGTCTTAGAATCATGGAATGGTAGGAGTTGGAAGAGACCTCCTGAAATCATTGAGTCCAAGCCTTCTGCCAGAGTAGAATCACCTGGGACAGGTCACCAAGGAATGCATCCAGATGGGTCTTGAAAGTCTAAGTTTGGGGCGTGGATATTTGTGTGTGTGTGTATGGATCTTGTACTCACCTGGATATTATAGAATTTCTTTGGTTGGAAGAGAACTTCAACTTGAAATCAACCTATTCTTGAACTCTATCAAGCCTGGGGCTAAACCATGTCCCTCAGCACCACATCTTTGTGTCTTTAATCATCTCCAGGGATGGGGATTCAACCACCTCCCTAGGGAGCCTGTTTCAATGTTTGAGACCTCTTTCAGTGAAGACGATTCTTCTAATGTCCAACCTAATCATCCCCTGATGCAATTTGAGGCCATTTCTTGTCCCTTCAGCTGTACCCATCACTTCTAGAAATGTTCAGAAAGGTCATAACTTTAACATTGCTTTTGAGGTTTCCATACTATAGTTCACTTTGAAACTCAGTTATTATCCATCGTCCATGGCAAGGTTTGGACCTTTAAGAATGTGGAAGTGTGTATCTTAACCTCAGGTCTCTGTGGTTGTTAGAGAGATGGAGATCACAAAGGGCTGAGCTCAGAGCACAATACCTTCAAAGAAGAGAATTTAATGTAACAATAGAGATGCTTTGACCTGGAAAAAATGGTTTTGTGCCCAATCTTTTCCTTTATTATTGTCCTTCTTTTCTCGTTCTGTATTGTTTGCACTGCCCGGAGCAATGGCCTTAGGCTTGCCCTCAACTTCACCCACTCCAGGAGAAATCCTGGACACAAATCACTGAAATTAAAGAAGAAGCAGAACTCTTGCACTCAATTTGTAACCTGCCACATATAGTAGGAAAGAAAATAAAACCACTATTTTGCATGATCCAGTCTGCAAAAGAGTTCAACAAACCCTGCTGGAGTGTTGTCCACTGGGAAGAGTTCAGGGCAAGGCTCTGTATATCGTGTAAATTATTTATTTACACACAACCCCCCTCCCTGAATTTCTTTGTACAAACCCAAATTCTTTACAGTGAGGGTGGTGAGACACTGGAACAGGTTTCCCAGAGAGGTTGTGGGACCCTGGAGGTGTTCAAGGCTAGGTTGGATGAGGTGTCCTCTGCAGCGGGATTGGAACTAGAGGATATTTAAGGTTGTGGTAGCCAGACCAACTAAGTTAGAAGCTGTATTTACAAGCACAAACTACACTCTACAATGGAATGCAATGAATATGTACAAAATATACAGTATTTACAATACTATACAGATATTTGCAATTAGCAAACAACACGAAAAAAACCCTGGCCAAAAGACCCGGGAAGCCGTTCCACTGCCCCCCGCAAGGCCCCCTGTCCCAACAGAGAGAGAGAGGAGTTGAGAGAGAAAAAGTGGTGGGTTAGAGGGTTAGACTTATCCCAAGGCCAGCCAGAAGCATGTTATCTTCTCCTGGGCAAACCAAACAGCCAAGATCAGAAGAGAAGAGAAAAGGAAATGGGAATGTGAAGAATTGTTATGATACAGCTTCTCTTATCCCAGACATTTCTCCAATGAATTTGTTTAGAATAATCTTCTGTTTTCCTTTTTACACCCAATACTGATTTATTTATATTTTTCTACTTTTCTGCTCAAAATCTGCAGCTAAATTTTAAAGGCATAGCCTGAAGCTACCACAAAGGTCCTTTCCAACCCAGCCTATGATTCTATGGTTTATTCTGTTGTGAAGAATTTTCAACAAGTTTAACCTACAGTTGAAATATGTAACTCAGCAACCCAAATATTTGACTTCATTATAGGAGAAGCATCAGAAGAATGGTACCTTTTATAAGTATTCTGTAAGTTTGCAAGACACAGTGTTTTAGGTTGTAGAGGAGAAAAATGTCTAGCTCATCAGTGTTCCGGGATGCACAGTGGTTACTGTGCAGCAGAGAGACAACAGCATGAATGTAAGTCAGACTGGATGTGCATACCACGGACTGGCACCTCCCAAGTAGAGTATATATAGTTCTTATGTCAGTATTGCTCTTAAACAGTCCTTTTATTCTTAATGGAGTCTTTTCTCTATATATAACCTAAATATGGTATTGTTTTGTTCTTTATTTAACTGCTGGGAATGAGGAGAGGAGAAGAGAGGAGGAAAAGGAGAGAGAAGAGGGCTGTAATTTTAAGGGGCATTTGATTCATAAAATCAAATGGGGTTTGTGATTCCCAGAAATAGCTTGCCAGGCTTGAGAAACCACAAATCCCACGGGATTCTCCCATCCTCTTTTTTTCAGTGATTAAGGGTTTGTTTTGTTTGTTTGGTTTGTTTTGTTTTTGTTTTTTTCCAGTTAAACACATCTGGGTATTTTAGTAAAACATCTTTTATACAGTGGCTCTGTGTGGCTGGATGTCAGCGTGGTTCCTTCAGTGAGAAAATGCATAAAAACTAGCCAGCATCCAGGGGAGACGTGGCCAACTGTGTATTTGATTGTGGATCTCAAAGAGCAACAGATTTTCCCCTTTTGGCCATACAAGCTCAATTTTATAGAATTAAAAAAAAAAAAAGCCAATAAAGAGGCAGATTCACCAGAAAACCGCTGCAGCACCTTCCTGACACCAATTTCCCTGCTGCAGCCTGCTGCCTACTCACAGCATCTGGCACCCCAGGGCTTCTACACCCAGGCTGGGCACCAGACCTGACTGCCAGGATCTTAGTGAAGGATATGGTATCTCCCATAATATCCTCCATAAGGAAGCTTAGGAGTTGTGGGTTAGATGAGTGGACAGTGAGACGGATTGACAACTGGCCAAATGACCAGAACTTGAAGGGTTGGGATCAGCAGTGCAGGGTCTAGTTGGGGGTCTGTAGCTTGTGGTTTTTCTCAGGGGTCCATACTGGGTCCAGTCTTGTCCAGCATCTTCATCAGTGAGCTGGATGAAGGAACAGTGCCCTCAGCAAGTTTTCTGATGATACAAAGCTGGGAGGAGTAGTTGGCACACACTCGCAGTTGAGTGAGACTTGGACAGACTGGAGAGTTCAGTAGAGGGAGCTTCATGAAGTTCAACAAGGGCAAGTGCTGCACCTGGGGAGGAATAAGCCCCTCCACCAGTACAGGTGAGGGGTTGACCTGCTGGAAAGCAGCTCTTCAGAGAGGGATCTGGGAGGACAAACTCACCATTGGCTAGCAATGTGCTCTGGTTGCCAAGAAAGCCAATGGTGTCTCCTAGGGTGCATTAGGAAGAGTGTGTCCAGTGGGTTGAGGGAGGTTCTCCACCCCCTTTACTCTGCCCTAGTGAGGTCACATCTGGAGTATTGTGTCCAGTTTGGGGTTTTCCAGTTCAAGAAAGACAAGGAACTATTGGAGGGTTACAAAGATGCTGAGGGGACTGGAGCATCTCTCTTGCTAGGAGAGGCTGAAAGACCTGGAGATGCCTGAGATGGGATCTTATGTGGTTCTGTGAAGAGGTTTAGTTTCCAGTCCTGTAAGATGGTTTTTGGCTATGGCTGTTGCTTTGTGACAATGGAAATTTTGAATGAGGACTGAAGGTAAGTCCTACAAGGTTTGATCTTTGGTATCCCCACTGCGTGTTGCTACAATAGTTTGTACCTGTGGCACGTAGGATCTGTGGCACAGAGCTGGAGTGAGATATTCTGTGTGGGGACCAAGATAAATATTTTTTTGCAACAAAATCACACAGTCTGAAGATGAAGCCTGAGTGGCTGCTGCTGACGGAAGCCATGGTACATTCTCCTGCATTACTTCACTCCAGTGAAAATAATACTCCATTAGTCTGGCCAGGCTTTGAGAGTCAGGTTATCTGCTGTGAACATGCCAGTCATGGAACTGAAATGTTTCCAGGACTTGTCCTCTTTACTAGGTCTTTCATCTGGTGCACACTTATCTGCTGTGCCACCATCTCACCTTTTCCTTTGTTCTAATTATTCTGCTGTGATTTTCTTTGTGACATTCCTGTAGCATCATGAGCAATAAGTTGACTGCCAAGGCACCAGGGTGTATGGTGTAGAAGGGGACATGCTCTCGGAGTTTCCTGAGCAAGCAAAAATGAATGAAAACCTCTGAGTAATCGTAGTACAGGATTTAGGAAGCCATATTTGTGTCTTGTATTAAATAAATTAGTTATAGAGAGTGTTTTAGTGCATTTTATCTACCTCAAGGTGCTTAGGTAGCTAAATATACCCATTATCTGAGAATTCCAGGATCCTTTGCCTCCTTACCACCTCTTATCTCCCAGACCACACATGGGAAACTGTGCCAGCCTAAGATTAAAAGTCTGTTTCAGTTGCCTTAACTGACACTGCGCCTTCAGGTGCAGCTAAAGTCACCCTGGTCACCTTGTCTGGGTTGGACACCCTGGGGTGGTTTGCCCAAGCTACTGTATGTGTAGCCTGTAACAGAATGAGAATGGAGCTCTGGAGACACAGACCCAAACCTGTGCCACTGAATTATTGTTCTTGTCTGCTGTGGCCATGTATCATCCACTGGTTTTCATGTGAGTAATGCCACAACAATCTAAGCTCTTTGCCACAGAGCTCTTACTGGTAGGGTGGCTTCAATGGTATTTGTGTGTGTGTGTGTGTGTGTGTGTGTGTGCTGCAATAAGCCTACAGAAGAGAAACTGGCCTGTAGTTTGGAGACAGAATGACCTCAAAAAGTGCTTTTCACTTTTGAAAGGGTAGCTGATAAATACTTTTCCCAATTTTAGCTGAAGCATTCTGCTCTTACCTGCCTGTAGCACAAAGAGAAAGCCCTTCTGTCTTCACGTGGCACAAAAGACAGGTATGACACAATATGGAGCCATGGTTGTATTACCTGAAAACAAAGTAATCACATTCATGTCAATATTTTTTGAAGTGGAGAGGGAGAAGGGAGATCAGTACATTATGACTGGGCCATGGGGAGCCTAATGTGTTTTTATAATACAAGGGAAAAGACAATGTGCTCTTAAGAGCTGGAGTTGTTTTCACCCTGCACAGGATCACCCATAGCAACTGTGTCTGCAAATAAATCTTTGGTGTAGATATGGCCTTTGTGGAATGCTAGAGCTAGTATTGGAAGAATATTTGGACTTCTGTTTCTTCAAGGCTTTAATACCACCCAGTTGCATGGCCAGTAACTGCTGACTTTGCACATAGGATTTGTAGCATGACCTCAGGAGACCAAGGAAGTTGAAACCTTGACTCCAGCACTCATCCTTAAGCTAGGTTGTCTGCTTATGAGCTGCAATGTTGCATCTTTTTGGAGCTCAAGTCACAGAATCATAAAATAGTAGGGGTTGGAAGGGACCTCTGAAGACCATCTAGTTAAATTTCCCTGCTAGAGCAGGGAAGAGTAAATCACACAAGGACACATCCAGGTGCATTTGGAATGCTGATGGAGACTTCACAGCCTTTCTGGGCACACTGTCACCCTCAAAGTGAAGAATTTTTCCCTTGTCTTTACTTGGAACCTCCTGTGCTCCAGGTTGTGTTCATTTGCACTTGTCCTGTCACTGGGCACCACTGAGAGGAGTCTGGCTCCCTTCTCTTGCCCCCTATCCTTTAGTTACTGAGCAATGAGAAAGTGAATTTAGGCTGTTGTTATAAGCTTGGCTCAGATACCTTGTCGTATTTTAACACCATGGATCTAGGAACACTTCAAATCCCATGCAGGAACCTGGGGAGGCAAAGTGCAGCTAGAGGATGGATTTTCCTTTCTCTCTATGGTGATCTCACTGGTCAGTTTATATACAGACACTTACAGAAATCCTCTCATCTGACCCAGAGCTACAGACTCCATATTTTCCTGATTTGCCTAAAAAGGAGCAAAGCCAGGACCACTTTGAACTTTCTTCAGTTTGGCAACAGATAGGGAGGGGAAAAAAGAGTCATGAAAGGCTGAGAAGTTGCATTACTTGCCCTGATCATCTCCTGCAGCCTTCAAGGTATTATGTTTACCAGGGAGCTGGTTGGAATCATCTGTGGATGGTGCAGGAGGAGTTTTGGTAGGGAAGGGGTTGTTGTAAAATGTTTTGCCCTCTGTTTGCCCCTGTGCTCAGCACTGGGGAGGCCACAGCTTAAGTACTGGGTTCTGTTTTGAGCACCTCAGTGTAAGAGAGATATTGAGGTGCTGGAGTGTGTCCAGAAAAGGGCATCAAAGCTGGTGAAGGGTCTGGAGAAGAGGTCTGGTGAGGAGCAGCTTAGGGACTTGGAGTTGTACAGCTTGGAACAAAGGAGCCTCAGGGGAGACCTTCTGCTTCTCTACAACTCCCTCAAAGAAGGTTGGAGCCAGGTGGGGTTTGGTTTCTTCTCCCACCAAAGTTGCAAGAGAAGAGGAAGTGGCCTCAAGGGGAGGTTTAGATTGGATATTAGGAAATTTTTTTCCTGAAAGAGTGGTCAGGCATTCAAACAGGCTGCCCAGGGAGGTGGTGGAATCACTATACCTGGAGGTGTTCAAAAAAATGTGTAGACATGGCATTGGGGGGCATTGTTTAGTGGTCATGGTGGTAGTGGGTAGATTGTTGGACTTGATGATCTTGGTGGTCCTTTCTTTGCTTCTATGAATTTCCTCAGAAAATAAATGTTGCCCAGCATATATGCACATGAGAGGAGGAAGAGGTTGGCTCTGCTTCAGAGCAGAGATATAACCTGGGTTTTCCCATATTTCATGTGGTCACTGCAGAGAACAAATATTCTGAAGCCAACCCCAAAATTCCTTCTGGAGCTGCTTAAAAGATCGCAGCAGCAATTTTGTCCAAACCACTGTGTTTTTGTGAAACATTCCACTTTTCAAAAGATGATGTTTTCTCTCTGAGAGAATTTTCATCCCCCAAAACTTTTCTCATTTAGCTCTAATCATAAGAGCAATTTAAATGACTTACAAGGATTTCTTTGAGCCCCAAGGCTGTGAGGCAAGATCTGACAATATTACAATTAATTTCACCCTTCCTGGACAGGGTCAGGTTACAGCACTGGCTAAACAGAGCCTGTCTTTGTGCTGCTGTGCCTTGGAGAGGACTTGCCCTGAATGTATGTCTTGTCCTCAAAGAGGGCAAATGGAAAATGATGTTGTGGAGTGTCTCTGATTCACATGGGATCAGATCTGATTTGTGTTGTGCTTGGATGACATGGTGTCTTAAAGTCTCTGGTAGAGGTTATTGGTCTGTGGTTTTCTTTGTGTCTATTTGCAGCACAGTACCTTCTTCAATAGCTCTTCATCTGAGAGCTCCTATAATAGAGATGAGTGCTCTTGTTTTGGGGAGAATGGGGTGTCTTTTAGATGTAACTCCAGTGCCTGAGCTTCCTCCCTCCTAGATCCAGGCTTTTGGGGTTTTCATTCTATTTTAAGGGCTTTACTGGTCTGTCTTAAGCAGTTCAGTAACAATAAAAAGCTAAAATACTAGAAACCAACCTCCTCGACCTCCATGCCCACCATTCTGTGGTAGAATAAGTCAGTGTAAAGACTTTGGTATTGCAGGAGAATATCTTACTTGAGTTTCTCTTGTCTGGCTGTAGCCTCCTTGGCACTGTTGGCCAATGTCTACAGGTGTTACTTCTGGGGAGGTGGAGGTAAAGGTCTTTAGGTGTAGGATGAAAGAAGGAAAATTAATTGTACAGCCTGTGTCATGGTATGAAATGGTTTCTGATTGTCATGGAGTGAGTTAAATTTAGTTAAGTCAGAAAACTGAATCATGGAACCGTAGAACTATCAAGGTTGGGAGAGACCTCTGAGATCATCGCGTCCAACCACGACCTAGAGATCACAATCGCATGACTACTCCTGAAACACTACCATAAACTGCACCCCTGAGCACCACATCCACACGTTTTTTAAGTACCTCCAAGCATGGAGACTCTACCACCTCCCTGGGCAGCCTGTTCCAGCGTTTGATGACCCTTTCTGTGAAGAAATTTTTCTTAATACCCAACCTGAACCTCCCTTGGCACAGTCAAGGGAGGTTGAATGACTCGGTCATGTTTATTATGCTTTTGTGAAGGAGAAAATTGGATTTCTGTCACATGCATTAAGTGTCTCGAGAAGTTTTGTATGGTCTTGTTTTAGTTTAAAACATGCCACTTCTGGTGGTCAAATGCTCTTGCAAGCACGTTCCTGGGCTTCTGGCAGTTTGCACAGCCAAGGGAGTTGGTCGGGTGGAAGGAGTGAAATAAAGAAATAGCCAAATATTTCAGAAACCAGTTAATATCTGAAGTCATCTCCAAGGTACAGTGAGATTCCCCTGTGCCATAAGGTTTTTAATAATAAGGGAAATCCTATTTAAAGGCCTATAATGTTTCTGTGGTTGTCATAAGATATCCTGCATAACCAGGTAGTAAAACCTCAGCAGGCAAATCTCAGTCTCTTTCTCATTTTGTTCTTCGGTGCCCTGCTGTGGTTGTTACTCCTTAAACAAATCCTCTTTGGCTCTTTTCGGTTTGTGTTGATGAGAACCAAGAAAAGGAGGAGCCATGAGGGATCTGTCAGAGTTTCATCAGTTTGTAACACCATGTGGTGGCTCAACTCTGGGCACAACTTCAAGCAGGTTTTTGTTTTAGCTGCTAGCTGCCAGCCTCACTACCAGTGGGATGAAAAATGGATTAAGATGAAACATTTGAAACATTAGAGTAGTGAAAGCTCCAGTGGCTTGTGGTAAGAATTATTCAAGAGAACAAAAAAATAGTCATAATAATAATGACAGTATTGCAAACAAAGTGTGGGCACTGGAATGGGGAGAGGCAGCTTCTGTGGCTTCTGTGTGATGGATTTGTTTCCTGTCCTAGGTTTTCTTTCACCCACATGAAAAGTTATCTCTGGCCATGTGTAGCCCACTTCTTCCTGCCCCGCTTTCCATGGCTGCTTCATGCTTCTCCATCTTCAGATGGACTCAGCACTGAGCCTTTGTTTTTTACCTAATGAGACATCCCCAGGACTGGGGCCTGGTGCTGTATGCTGGACCAGTGCTTGTCCTTCCACATCACTGCCACAGCCAGAAGCTGGGCAACTGCAAATTCTTCTTCCTTAATGCCTCCCCCACACACATAATTTTAGATCTTCTAAATCTTTAGATCTGCTAAATCTTTAGATCTTCTTCTGTCCCAAGTAACAAGCATTAGGACATGAAGGAGGACAAGGGGAGGTTTGGGTTGGATGTGAGGAAAAATTTCTTCCCTAAAAGGGCTGTTAAGCCCTGGAACAGGCTGCCCAGGTCAATGATGGAGTCCCCATCCCTGAAGGGATTGAAAAACTGTCTAGGTGTGGTGCTGAGGGACATGGTTTAGTGGTGACCTGACTGTAATGGGTTAACAGTTGCACTCTTAATGGTCTCTTCCAAACAAGATGATTCTGTGTTTCTGATTTCTCTGACCCTGGGATATTTTTCCTTCCATCTTGAATAATGTCCTACCTCCCTTGGGCTGGCCCAGTGTGCCTGATTGGAGCAAGTTTCTCCACTGTCAGGGGAGGATGGGTACAGGAAAGCTTCAGACATCCAAATGCTCAAACAGCTCTCTCTTATGGAACTACCTAAAACTCAGCAATTTAAAAAGGCCACCCAATGCTGTTGGCAGCCACACTGTAATCAGCCAGTGTCAGAAGTGTTGTGAGCCAGAGCCTGGTGATGAAGGGGCTGTGAAAGTCCACGTGAAGCTGGAGGGAACAATCCTCACCCTGAACTAACAGTGTGGCTCCTTGTTGCAAGGACACGTCAATCACACCAAGCTCAGCTTAGGAGTTTACCCCGGGCTTCCGCAGCCTTTAGGAGAGCCAGTGGTTTCAGTCTTGGGGCAAGTGTTTATTCAGCCTAGTCAAAACATTAAAAATAAGAATAAATCTGTACTGACCCAAGGTGCTTTCACTGCTCCAGTAGGGTGTAAAACCTTCAGAATGAGTTTTCCTCTAAAGATAACATCACTGCACGGCCCGCCTGCGTGTAGTTAGCTACTTGCTCACAATTTGTGTTACTTCATCACAAAATCATTAAGTGCAGGGAGGAAGATTATAAGGTGTTACATTATTTACCCTGTTAATTAAAACCACACATGAGCCTCCAGCTTTGGCTGTTCAAAGCAGGAACCCTGGGTGACTTCAAATACTGTAAAAGGAGTTAATCATCGATGGCTGAATGTGTCAAGTTTATCGATCTTGTTAACAGGAAAATAGGTGTGGTTACCTCAATGGGGAAGGAAAGCAGTTATCATCTGACCTGTTATTAGCTGGATGCTGTTACTGATGCCTGAGCCAACAAAGAGCCTTGCTAAGCAAAAATTAATGGCAAATGTTACCCTGACGTAGTTTTCCAGGCAAATTTCTTGTGTCAGTAAATTTACTTTAAATAAATACATTTTCTCTCAGTCCTGATTTTGCCCTAGATGAATGGGGACATTCTTCTGCCTGGCAATTAGCACCAAGAGCACTTAGCAAGCTGATCTCCATTCAAGCCTCACAGCTAGTTTTGAGCTTTGGAGGTTTTCAACGTGTTGCAGTCCTCTCCCTAAACATCCTGGGAACTGCACAGGCTGTGGTACCCTTGGGCATTTTGTGTTCCAAATCTGGTGATTCTGGATCCTTGGAAAACAAAAAAGGAGTGGCAGATGATTTTCACAGAGTCCCAGCATGGTGAGATTTGGGAGGAACCTCTGGAGATCATCCAGTCCAACTTACCTTCTAAAGCAGGGGCACCCACAGCAGCTTGCCCAGCATCACAATGGCCAGCTGGGTTTGGAAACGCTCCAGAGAATGAGACTCTACAACCTCTCTGGACAGCCTGCTCCAGGGCTCCAGCACCCTCACAGGAACATTTTTCCTCATGTTTTCCTTCCATCTGTCTTTGGCTTGTGAACATGCTTGTGCTGTGTCAAGTCAGATGCCTTTATAAGCTCTAAATATACAAACGTTATCATTACAACTCAACTTCCCCAAAGCCTGTTCTTAAACTCCTGGGAACTGTCACCAGCTCTGTTACCAACTCTACCCTGTGTTGTTTGGGTTTCATTTCAGCCATTCACTGTTTTGTCTTGCATGGTGTAAGGCTGGCAGACATGGAATCACTTAGGTCTTTCCACAATGTGTTTGAGTTTGAGTAATGGCAATGCAAGGGCTAAGTCAACAGCCGTGAAGAGGTTTTGGACACATTGTCTTATACTATTCCTGGGTGCAAACTGTCTCCTCTTGGCTGTCTTTAAAAGATCTGGTTTTCATAGGTGCTGTCCACTGTCTTCTTTAGTTGCTTTTGGGATAGAAACTGTTTTGTTGCATTTATGTGGGAAATAAAGAAATGCATTTTCTCTGCAGTATGGGTGACAATCACACCATTTTCATCTAGTAAGAAACAAATGTGAATGATAGCAGAATCTCTTCAAATGGAAAGCACAGTAAAAGTTTTCTTCACTGTCTGCAGCTAGGCTGGTTTATAAAATGTCCTTGTTCAACGGGAGTAGATTTCAGCATTTATTTACTCTTTGGTGTTGTCAGTTTTTCCTCCTCCTTGAATGCAAATTAACCCAGACACAAGTAGCAGGAGGGAATTTGGTCTTCTGTGAGTGTACTATCTTCACAGATTTGAAAGGAACAAAAGACAACGACAGAAAATACTGGGTTAGTAGTGATAAATGTTAAGGAATGATCTGGAGAATGTTGCTTTGTGTTGGGAGCGGTTTGGGGCCATAGTTGGCATCAGGAGCTGCAACTGTTTCAGAGCAATCTCAGCTGCATGGGGGATGAACCCTGAGGAACTCCACAAATTTCTGTGGAGCTGCTCCATTTTTTTTCCTTGGTGTGAATAACACAGGAATGTTACTCCATGCTCAGCTTATAAGGCATTTTTGTGAGACAAAATAGACAGTGGAGCTCTTGCCAAAATCACGTTGCTCGGCTGGATGAAAGGAGCAGCGGTATAGAAACAGCAGAGCTCCCTTTCATTCTCATCTCACACACACACTGTGCATAGCTCACTTTGCTGCATGGATGCTATGTGTGCATGCCTTTTAAAGTGATGTTTGGCTTAATCCTCATCTAATTTTTTATGCAGTTGTAAAAGACATGTTTTCTATTACCAGACCATGATAAGAGTTACTATTGATAGGAACCAGCATTTCACCTACTCAAAGACAAACCCCAGCTTTTCAATTTGATAAAGTACAACATGCAAAAGCATGCCAGGAAAGACTTTATTAAAACAAGGTTCTGGAAACAGATCTTTTATCTTAAATAATATTTTTCCAGTGAGGGAATGCATTAATGTAATACATAACATGCATATAACCTTATCAATACCAATTAATTTCAGCTGAAATTTGCTGTCACTTAGCAGGCCAGCCCATTGCTCCATGTGGAGGCAGGTAGGAAATCTGCCAGACATGGCTGCACTTTCTTACAGGGAAATGGTAGAGCTTGTTGTTGTGAGTGCTTTGAACAAAGTTTACATCGAAGTACTCAAATAATCACAGTGTAAAATGCCTTACAAATCTGTGATCCATTCACAGAGGCAAGTTAGCATAATTGCTTCTCATGCAAGTTTTGATCTAATTACTGTTCTCCTTTGCTGACAGACTGCAATAATGAAATTAAATAAAGTAATTTAGGGTAGTTTTATTTGTTGGTAAATGTATTTTTTAATGTTGGTTTGTTTTTTTTTAACAATTGCATATTTTGCAAACCTGGACAAATCAAGAAAGATTCCTGTTTCCTTCTGCCACTTGAACCATAGTGCTAGTTCTTGGGGGAGGAAAGTGGACACTTCACCTTGAATACCAATTAATGGCTGTGAACAAGCTGCAAAGTGACATTATCTTAACATGTTTCCTACTAGCTACTGCAAACAAGTTGGGCTTTACTTTTGAGTTGCTCAGACAAATGCTTTAAGCAGCTTTTCCAGCTGGTTGAACTTGCAAAAATTAGATATTTCACAGAATCACCAAGGTTGGAAGAGACCTCAAAGATCACCAAGTCCATTGCCACAGACCTCATGACTAAACCATGGCACCAAGTGCCATGTCAAATCCCCTCTTGAACACCTCCAGGGATGGTGACTCCACTACCTCCCTGGGCAGCCCATTCCAGTGCCTAACAACTCTCTCAGTGAAGAACTTTCTCCTCACCTCCAGCCTAAACTACCCCTGGCACAGCTTGAGACTGTGTCCTCTTGTTCTGGTGCTGGTTGCCTGGGAGAAGATACCAGCCCCCTCCTGGCTACAACCTCCCTTCAGGTAGTTGTAGAGAGCAATAAGGTCTCCCCTGAGCCTCCTCTTCTCCAGGCTAAACAACCCCAGCTCCCTCAGCCTCTCCTTGTAGGACTTGTGCTTGAGGCCTCTCACCAGCCTTGTTGCCCTTCTCTGGACACATTAAGAACAACAACAAAAATTGGAAGTCATTATTTGCTTAATAATTCCTTTAATGATGTTGACAGAAAATAGGAAGATGTCTTGCAACATATTCACTGTTTTGGGGCAGCAGGAGGAAAAGGCAGTGGCTGCCTTTATTGTTTTTAGGAATAAACATTTCTGAGTAGAGTGCTGCAGGTTTTACATAGCTCTTGCTTCAGTTCAGGATTTCCAGAAATCAGGGCTAGGTATCCTTCTCAAGGCTGACCAAAATATTCATAGGTAATGAATATTTTATATGAATATTCAAAATATGCATACTTTGGTCAGCCTTGAGAAGGATGCCTAGCCCTAAATATGAATATTTTAGTCCCAAGAAGTGTGGTTGCTTCACACTGGGCTGTGAGACCTACCTAGAGAGGCAAAATGCTTCTAAAGAAAACAAACAAGCTCTCCATGCCTTATCCAGTTACCATTAGGGAATGGATGGACAGATCTTCATTTTCACTGAAGCATATTTTCCCTCATGTTTGTTGTCTTAAGACTGACTTTCTTATCTCAAAAGCAATCTTTTTCACAAGACAGTCTCAGTTTAATATAACTCACGATACCCTTTAAAGCAGACTGGCTATTCCCAGCTGTGGAGCTTCTATTTATGTGTGTCTGTCAGGAGCAGAATTTATGGTAGACCTGCAAGTTATGTGAACTTTAAATGTTTTCACAGTTGTTAAACTTGACCAACTATTTCAAGAAGACTAACTGCTTAAACTGGGTTTGGACTTACCAGCCACCCCCAGCTGATGTATGAGTATGGTGCTCATAAATACACAGCAACACCCAGACTGCTCATCAGCACAGAAGAACGCTGGGTTCCCACTTTTGCATAATTCCTAGGAAGGCTGAATTCCTAGGAATAATGCTGCTGCATTTTTTTTAAAGAAGCCTGGAATTTCAAATCATCTTTTTCATGTAGGAATCATGATAGGACAAGAAGAAGCAGCCTCAGGTTGCATCAGGGGAAGGTTAGGTTGGACATGAGGAGCAGTTTCCTCCCCAGAAGGGTTGTCAAGCCTAGGGCAGTGGTGAAGTCCTCATCCCTGGAGGGATTGAAAAGCTGTGTAAGTGTGGCACTGAGGGATATGGTTTAGTGGTGACCTGGCAGTGCTAGTTTAACAGTTGGACTCCATGATCTAAAAGGTCTTTTCCAACCAAAACAATTCTAAGTTTCTGTGATGAATCTGGAATTGTATTTGTTATTCCTCTGCTGATGGCATTGCTTCTCCATAGCTATATAGTAGAGGTGTTATATCTGAACCAGAATCAAGCATTTGCCGTGCCCAGAAGCAACACATGGTGGTGGACCTGGCAGTGTTGGGCTAGCAGTTAGGCTTAATGAGCTTGAAGGTGCCTTCCAAGCAAAATGATCCTATGTAGTTATTCTCCATCCTTACTTTGTAGTGCCTGTCCCATCAAAGGGGATCATGGATACACATTTCAGGGTAAGAGTCACACACTGAGAGGCAGAAGGCTACATGCCTGTAAAATCAGTTACTAGCAACTGGTTATTTGGATCAAAATTGGGCCTGCCTTAGGTGATGCTGCTTTGGCAGGGGGATTGGGGTTGATGATCTCCAGAGGTGCCTTCCAACCCTTACCATTCTGTGACTCTTCTGGGGCATCTCATAGTAATGCACAATGCTGGGAAGATTCAGGGCTTGACTGTTGGGGTAGTAGTGTGCTGAATCCCTTGCCCTGTGTTCACACAGCCCTCACACACTGTATGCTCCAGCACATAATGGTAGAGTCACCATCCCTGGAGGTGTTCCAAAAACATGCGGACATGGCACTTTGGGACATGGTTTAATGGCCATGGTGGTGTTGGGTTGACAGTTGGACTCGATGATCTTAGAGAGCTTTTCCAACCAAAACAATTTTGTGATTCTATGATTCTGTCTCTTTGGCCAGAGCTCAGCAATTCAGCTCAGCTGTTTCAGCAGCATCTGCAGAAACTTGTCTTAAATAAAAGCAGCTAATTTTTGCAGCAAGTTTGAGCTTCTGGTGCTTACTGTTATTTTTGTGGACTCCAGTAGTTACTGGTGGGCACAAATTTTTGGTCAAATAATAGTTGAAACTAGCTAACATACCTATTATTTTTAATTAACTGTACAGAGGCATGTGTTTCACTTTTAATTCAAGTGTCAGGTTTGTGAAGTCTGTTTTTCATCATTCTCAAGGTTAAAATATTAGGTCACCAGAAGAAAGACCTGTTTGAGTCACATAAGACAAATTAAATGTTAGAAGGAAGGAGAGGGGAGGGAGGAGCAGAAGTAAAGCTGTGACTTCAGAAAGTAAGGGAAAGCATAAAAGAGTTAGTAAGAGACAAAATGAGCTGCCGAACTTCTGAAATTTCTTTTGTCAGGTTCAGTGCTGACTCTTGGTGCTTACAAGTGTTTTATATCAGGTAGGAATATTCAAAGCTGTGTTTGCATCGTTCTGAGACCCAGGGAGAAGTGCTAGAAGTTCAGCCCAGCCCCCCAAAAAATCTGCAATAGATTTATCAGGAAATAAACTAGATCTTTAAGACATTTTGCTGGAAAATGGGAAGTTCAGGTGTCTTCCCATAGGAGAGAAAGGAAAAACAATGCATTCGATGGAAAATTAGCTTGAAAATGAAGATACTTTGCCATGTTTTGTGTATGTGTTCTCCTACTCATCTACTCTGCCCTACCGAGGCCATATCTGAAGTACTGTGTTGAATTCTGGGCTCCCCAGTTCAAGAGAGACAGGGAACTACTGGAGAGAGGACAGTGGAGGCTACAGAGATGCTGAGGGGCCTGGAGTATCTTTGTGAGGAGGAAAGGCTGAGAGACCTGGGGCTGTTGAGCCTGCAGAAGAGCAGCCTGAAAGGGGATTTTCTCAATGCTCAGCAAGAGCTAAGGAACCTGGGAAGGGCAAGAGGATGGAGCCAAACTCTTCTCAGGAGTGCCCAGTGACAGGACACGGGTCAGTGGGCACAAACTGGAAGCCAGGAGGTTCCATCTGAACAGAAGAAACTTGTTTGGTGTGAGGGTACTGGAACCCTGGAACAGGCTGCCCAAAGAGGTTGTGGAGTCTCCTCTGGAGAGATTCTGAAGTCACCTGGCCTTTGTGATGCTGGGGAAGCTGCTGTGGGTGCCAGGGCAGTTGGACAGGATGATCTCCAGGAGCCCCTTCCAACCCTCCACCATGCTGGGACTCTGATTCTGTGTTAATGCCGTAAGAGAAAAAAAAAAAAAGCTTTTGTTTTAGATGAAATGTTTTCATTTTTGATGTTCTCATTCATAAATGTGTGTTATTTTGTGTGTATTCCAGAAGACTTGATTCTCCTGTGGCAAAGGTAGGTGTACATCATACAGTAGCAGTGAATGAGCAGTTGCAAGAGGGACAGGAACCATTATCAATGCTGACTGGAAAACTGAAAATGTTAATTTTTCTTTAGAAAGATGACATCTGACAAAAGAGATTTAATGCAAGGCAAACAGAAAGGCATTACTTAAAACCTTGTTATTATTCTCACCCTCTTCTAATTCAAAGGGATTCAGAGTAGCCTGATCCCTGCTGTTTTCTCAGAGCAATGCTCCTCAGAGGACCCAGCTCCTTGTATATTAAAGGCTGGTCTGGCCACACTTTTGGTGTAAAGAGACTTCTCTTGTGGTATCAGTTGCACTCACACTTGCTGTGAGGCCCCATTATGCCTATAAAGAAGCAGTAAAATGTTTGGGAATAAAGCCCTTAATGTGCAGAACAAGCCATTTGAAAGATGACTCAACCTTGACTGTATTAGGAGACCTTCTGGTGGCCTTTCAGTGCTTAAAGGAGCCGATCAGAAAGCTGACAGACTTCCTAGCAGGGCCTGTTGTGATAGGACAAGGGGTGATGGTTTGAACTAAAAGAGGCCAGATTCAGACTAGAGAGAAGGAGGAATATTTTTACACTGAGGATGATGAGACCCCTTCCCAGGTTGCCCATAGAGGTGGTAGATGCCTCATCTCTGAAACCATTACAGGTCAGATTGTTTGGAGCTCTGAGCAACCTGCTCTAGTCGCTGACTGCAGGGTTGTTGAACTAGATGACCTTTAAAGGTCCCTTCCAACCCAAACCATCTCTGATTCTATGATTCTGTTTCTCTTATATTTTACATTTATTTTTTAAAGTACTTGCAGAGATTCACTTTTTTTTCTGTATTACAAAGGAGAAACATCAAATAGGGAGGAGAGATGCACAATGTTATCTGCAACTTACTTTGTTGGTCAGTGAAATCTGAACAATGTTCGTAGCTTCATGTGACTAAATAATGAATAAATTCCTTAGTATTGAGGATTTTTATCTGTCTAGAGACTGAATGCAACCTGGAGTATGTCCTTTGTGATATGACCTATTTGTAGCCCTAAATGAGGGCTGACATATCCTCCTGGCAGACTCCAGAGGCAGAAGGCTGTAGTGTACTTACATTCCTGTGCAGCACCAAGCAAACCTGTAGTAACTCTTCCATATGGCACTGCTATAGGTGGAGAACAGTCCCTGGGTGGGACTGTGGGTCAAGTAAGTCACTTAAATACTTTTCTTGCATATGAAGGCAATGAGATGTTTGGTTGTCAGGCACTGAAATAGGTTGCACACAGTGGTGGTAGAGTCACCATCCCTGGAAGTGTTCAAGAAATGTGTGGACATGGCACTTTGGGACATGGTGTAATAGCCGTGGGGGTCTTAGGTTGATGGTTGGACTCGATGATCTTAGAGGGCTTTTTTAATCAAAACAATTCTATGATTCTACAATTCTGTTATTAAAGAGTTCTATCAGATCTAGTGGCTTGATACCACTTGTACAAACTGTACAAGCCATGTTGCTTGGGCATGGAATCACAGAATGCTAGAGGTTGGAAAGGACCTCCTGAAATTGCCTCCAACCCCCCTGCCGTGCAGGACCAGTTAGGGCAGGTCACACAGAAACACAGACAGGCAGGTTTTGAAGATCTCTAGAGAAGCAGGCTCCACCACCTCTCTGGGCAGCCTGCTCCAGTGGGTGGCTGATGGAAATATGGCAGTCAGGATGTCTTTGAGTCTGCTCATAAAATATGTTCCGAAAAAGGTCCCAGTTATTAGGGATTTGGACAAAAATCTGAGGGACAGGACGGAGGCACTTAGAGGAAGTCTCTTCCCTTTGCCTTTCTGTCCTATTTTGTGTCCGTGCGGTGGCCGAGGGCTGCTCTTTTACTGTGCGGGAGATGGAGGTGGGTGTGATAAGGTCTGGTCCTGTTTGTTCACTCCCAAGGGCCATCAAGGCAGGGGCTGGAGCCCTGACAGGGCAGAGAAGGAGTCTGGTAGCACTCAGGGCAGAGCGACTGCAGCCGATTTGTGGGGTGAGGCTGATGATCATTCCATCAAAACCTCCTTATCTGAAGGTTAATGCCTGATGAGAGGTGGATAAGGAACGTGTGTGTGAGATCATTGCAGCTCCGTGAGGAAATCCAGGGCTAGGGGGTGTGTTTTTCTGTGCAGTACAAAGGTTTGATAGAAGAGGCAGCATTTAGCACTTGCAATGTTATCCTGCTTGCCTGCTCTTCAAAAACATTGGCATTTTGGGTTGTTGTTTTGCTTTGCATCTAGAAACTTGGACAAACCAGCCTTCCAAACACAACCTTAAAATAGCTTTGTCAAACAAAACATAAGTGCAAGAAGTTTCCTGCCATTTCCATAACCATGAGCACATGATTTGCAGTTCATCTTGAATAATGATGTAAGAGATCTGCCAGGAAAGATCCAAAGGCCGTTACTGGGCTTGTTTCCTAACCAGCTGCAGCTGCTGGGCAAGTGCACGGCCAGCTCACACCCTCGCTTGCAGAACGCACATTGACGGGGCAGGAGGAGTTTTGGTAGGAAAAGGGCTGTTACAAAAGGGTTTGCCTCCTGTGTGCTCCTGTGCTTGGCACTGGTGGGGCTGCAGCTTGAGTACTGGTCTCAGTTTTGGGTGCTGCGGTGTGAGAGTCATTGAGGTGCTGGAGAGTCATTGTGTCCAGAGAAGGGCAATAAAGTTGATGAAAGATCTAGAGAACAGGTCTGGGGAGGAGCAGCTGAGGCATCTGGGGTTGTTTAGTCTGGAGAAAAGGAGGCAGAGGGGAGACTTTGTTGCTGCCTACAACTCCCTGAAAGAAGTTGAAACCAGATGGGGTTTGGTCTCCTCTCCCAAATGAGTAGTGATAGAACAAGAGGAAACAGCCTGAAATGGCACCAGGGGAGGTTTAGGTTGGATATTAGGACAAATTTCTTTGCTGAAAGAGTGGTCAAGCATTGGAACAGGCTGCCCAGGGAGGTGGTGGAGTCACCATCCCTGGAAGCATTCAAAAAATGTGTAGGTGTAGCGCTTCAGGACATGATTTAGTGGTTGCAGCGGTGTTAGGCAGATGGTTGGACTTAATGATCTTAGAGGTCTTTTCCAAGCTTTATGATTCTGTAAGAGGAGAAAAGATTCAATCCCAGAGACTATCCCAGCTGATGTATTTATTTTTGGTCAATATTTAGATCAGATTTATAGCCACTGTTATTGAGCTTTTCAGGGGAGCTTTTGCTTCCCCCAACTGAGCCATTTTGATAGAGATGCTGTTAAAGTTTCTCATGATGACAAAGAAAAACACTCAGCAATTGCTTTGGTGCATCCTTGCCAAGGGCTTCATTGCATGAGAGATGTCTTTTATTAAGCTCCCCGAGCTGTGGATGCTGCTGTGCTGCCCAGATGAGGTTAGTAGAAAACACATGTCAGCTCTCACCAGTGATGTTTATGTCTCAGCACAAACCTGCCTCCTTTCAGCACCGAAATCCTCTAACGAGGAGTGACTGGGGGAGGGGAGTGTGAGGATGTGAAGCCCGGAGAAACGCTCAGAGGAACATGTTTGGGTAATTGTAAGATTTTTGGGGGGTTGTGATTCAGGGAATTTTGTTCATCCCACGTTTAGAGGAGAATGGCCACCATGTGGCCTCAGCACTGGGTCACTTGGTGCCATCCTATGTGCTGAGCCATTCAAACCAGCAACCCAGCGTGATAGGACAGGAGGAAACTGTCTCAAGTTGCAACAGGGGAGATGTAGGTTGGATGTTAGAAGAAACTTTATTCCTGAAAGAGTTCTCAAGTACTGGAACAGGCTGCCCAAGGAGGTGTTTGAACCCCAATCCCTGGAGGTGTTTACAAAAACCAGAGAGATGTGGTGCCGAGGGACATGGTTTAGCACCAGACTTGATAGAGTTAGAGAATGGTTGGAGTTGATCTCAAAGGTCTTTTCCAACCAGAATGATTCTGTGATTCTAGCTTAGGTTAATTTTGGATGCTTTATCTGTCTCTGTTTGGGAGGCATCAAGTTAAAGGGGCTATCAGTCTGGAATGGGAGATAATGGCTACGTGACTTAATTCCTTAGGTCATATTTGCTAATGATAGTGATGATGGTGATGATTATTAACCAGGTATGTCAGTGGTGCTGTGGGACTGTAAATGTCATCATGTCAAAGGAGAGCATTACTGATCTTTGATTTAATGCCTCTGCTTTTCTACTGAACCAGCAAAGCTGGTGAAAAGTCTAGGGAAAAGTCTTACTCAGAATGAGCTCCCTTGCATTTTCTTCAGGACAAAACATGGACTGAGCACCCTGTAGTTGAACAGTTTGTTCTTTGTGCTTTGAACCCCCAAAACTAAGTTCAGTCTTGAGTTCCTCACTCCAAGAAGGACATTGAGGTGCTCGAGCAGATCGAAAGAAGGGCAGGGAAGCTGGCAAGGGGTCAGGAGAACAGGTCTGGTGAGGAGCAGCTGAGGGAACTGGGGTTGTTCATCCTGGAATAAAGGAGGCTGACGGGAGACCTTCTGGCTCTCTACAACTCCCTGAAAGGAAGTTGCAGTGAGATGGGGGTTGTTCTCTTCTCCCTAGTATCAGGTGATGTAATGAGAGGAAGTGGCCTGAAATTGTGCCAAGGGAAGTTTATGTTGCAGATTAGGAAAAATTCCTTCATTGAAAGAGTGGTCAGGCATTGGAACAGGGAGGTGGTGGTGGAGTCGCCATCCCTGGAGGTGTTCAAGAGCCATGAGGACATGGCACTTGGGACATAGTTTAGTGGCCATGGTGGTGTTTGTCTGGCAGCTGGACTTGATGATCTTGGCTATATTCTCCAACAGAAACAATTCTATGATCCTATGATTTAAACCCTACCTGCCCTGCAACTTTGACGGGGAGTTAGAGCACCAATAGTTTATGTTGGAATTACACAGTGAGCTGCAAACCTGGGCAATTCTTTTTTTTTTGCAAAGTCAAAAGCAGCCCTCACATTTCTGAAAGATTGTCCTGAAACACAGCCAATATGTTCCCATTTTCAAAGCCAGGCCCAGGCAACTGGGTTTTGCTCTTTGGAAAGTATGACAGAATATTATTCATCTGTTTGCTTTAAGGGATATCTGCCAAGTCAAAAACTCCTTTCATTTCGTTCTCTGTGAAGCTGGATCATGAATATGGAACAAAATACAATTTATTTAACAATGGACAAATAATGTATACAGCATTAATGCATGTAGAGAGGGTGTGTTGGATATATGTAATGACAAAAATAATTCATTGATGCACCTTTTAATTAAGCATAACATTTTCTACAGCATGTTTCTTCCCCTGTCAGCACTCATTGTGAGCTCAGCTCCCCCAGAGCAGCACCCTCCAAAACTCCAGTTTTAGGTTGCAGATTTGTGGATGCATG
Organism: Dryobates pubescens; assembly: GCF_014839835.1. Classification (NCBI taxonomy): domain Eukaryota; kingdom Metazoa; phylum Chordata; class Aves; order Piciformes; family Picidae; genus Dryobates; species Dryobates pubescens. Next base: position 28,674,520 of record NC_071622.1, on the reverse strand, counting down.
GCTCATATGTTAAGCAAGACCCTTTTGGTGCAGCTCTTGAGAGGGCATAGAAGTGTCCCCAGGCACTGTGTGGATCACAGAATCACAGAATGGTCTGGGTTGAAAGGGACCTCTGAAGGTCACTTAGTCTAACCCCCTCTGCAGTAAGCAGGGGCATCCTCCACTAGATCAGGCTGCCCAGAGCCCTGTCAAGCCTCACTTTGAATATCTCCAGGGATGGGGCCCCAAACACCTCCCCAGGCAACCTGTTCCAATGTTCTGCTAGCCTCATGGTGCAGAATTTGTTCCTAACATCCAATCTAAATCTGCTCTTCTCTAGTTTGAAGCCATCACCCCTCATCCTATCACCACAGGCCTTTGTAAACAGTCTCTCTCCATCCTTCTTGTAGACCCCCTTCAGGCACTAGAAGGTCACTATTGATCTCCCCAGAGCCTTTTCTTCCCCAGGCTGATCCCCAGAACTTGCCCATGCCAGGGTTACAATTGCTGAGCCTTTCACCTGCATTTGTGTCTACTGGAGGAAGCAGCAGTTCGAATTTGGAAGGAGGAGGGTATAAAGCACTGGGCTGTCTGAGCTAGCCACTGTTCTGCTGTTGGTTATAAATGATTTAGCTAAACTGCTCTGACTAGTTTAGTGTGATGGTAGGTTTTAAAATTGTTTTTTTTTTAATTTAAGAAAGACAAAATACCTTTCAGTTTGCAAGTGAAACGAATGTCTGGGCAGTCTTCACCCAGAGCCAAAGCTATACCGTCTCCACTTGGTAGATCTCAGAGATAGTGCACAAGTTATTTGCTTTTGCTCTTCACATCAGTGAGTCTTCATAAATCATCCTGGCTTTGCACACACACCTTAATGCCAGGCTGGCTTTACATGGCATCTTCCAGTGTCACCAAACACTGTGATGATGGCCTTTCCCCTGCTGCTGTTACTAATCCTCACTGCCTCTAGGTGCACTCACTCCTTTACCTGGCTGTCAGTTAGACTTGGTTAGCAAAATACTCCAATGGTATCCGATGATCCAATGGTCCTGTATAACCAGGTAACCAACAGACCTAAGCAGAAGTATAGATGGTGGTGGGCTGGTCTTGGAACAGGCATTTGGAGGGAGCATGATGCTCCTATCTCCTGGCTTGGGACACTCATAGCATTTGAGACTATGCTGCTGTGGTGGTTTAGGCTGGGTGCTGGCCCAGATGCCACTGCGCAGGCCACACCTGGGAGGTCCCAAGGGGTGGGCCCAGCCCAGGGGGTGGTCACAGGGACCAGGTATTCCATTCCCATAATGCCCTGCTCCCCTATAAAAAGTCCATGCAGGATCTTCACTTCCTCTTTCGTCCCCTGCTGCTGCCTAGGTAAAATGGCATGAGCTGCCTCCCTTGGGCCTGCCCTGGCCCAAGGCTAGGTTGGGGGGGGGGGGGGGGGGGGGTTGGGTGTACCCCCAGGTGGGGATGGGATGTTCTTGGGTATGTTCTGGGATCTCTCTCTTTATCATGGTGCTTGTGGGTCTCTGTAAAACTTTCATTGTTGTTTATTGTTGTTTTCCTATTTAAACTTTCATCACTTTTGCAATCCGTTTGTCTGAGTCGTTATTTCTGCCTGTGGTGGGGAGGGGACCTGCCCCAACCCATTACAGCTGCCTTGTCCTATGTCTCCTTTGCTCGTTTTCACTCAGGATATAGCAATGATCCTTGTATTTATGATTCTTTCCTGTGGGGTACTCATAGAGAGAAGGGAAGGGGAAGATGGAAGGAGAAAGGAGGAAGAAGGAAGGGAAGGTGGGAGAGGAAGGGAAAAAGTCCATGGGGTGTGATATGAAACGACCACACAATGATACTAGCTTTGGAATAGGTCTTTTTAATACATTGGCTATTACAAAAACAAATGCAGCATGGTCTCACAGGGTTCCTTTTTTCTGTTAATTTATTAAATAGTTCTGAGTGAACCCATGTTAAAGCCCATTTACAAAGCTTTTGCTAAATAAAGTTCCTGGAATAACTGTTGACATTTGCTGGGAATGTTGTTTATATCTGGGCAATTTCTGGTAGTTTAGAAAAAGGCTGGCAAAGACAAGTCAGGATGCCGGGAAGTGGACTCTGATGGATTCTTGCAGACATGGTTTGTGTGTAGAAACCAGGCTGCACAGACCGAGTTTGGATGAGGTGGATGCTGTGCAGCCCCTCCAGGTTTAGCACCAGCTGATAAGAAGCAAATTTAAATCGATTACATTTCTGCTGCTGCAATCTGGTTTCATGGTGAAGCCTAAAAAGCTGCTGCTGTTGCAAGTTAGAGCAATTTGAAGTTGTCCTGTTTTCAGGGTGCAACAGAAAGGTGCTGAGCTGAGAGGCAGATCAGCCTTTTGACTCACTGAAGCCAGCATGCCACGTACAGATGAGATGAAGAGACGTCTCCTGATATGGCTCATGTAACCACCTTCTCTGAGATCCCACTGAAAAGTCAGAGATTTTGGTGACCGTTTTCTTCCACATTTTTTCTTTCACATTTTTACACATTAGAATCCTGTAGCCAGCTAGAAATGATTGTCCTCCTGTACTTGGCACTGATGGGGCCACACATCAAATACTGGTTCTGGTTTTGGCCCCTCACTCCAGGAAGGTTGTTGAGGTGCTGGGATGGGTCCAAAGAAAGGCAGTGAAGCTGATGAAGGGTCTAGAGAACAGGTCTGGTGAGGAGGAGCTGAGGAAACTGGGGTTGTTGAGCCTGCAAAAAAAGAGGCTGAGGGGAGACCTTCTGGGTCTCTGCAATTCCCTGAGATTGCAGTGAGGTGGGGATTGGTCTCTTCTTCCATGGAACAAGTGACAGGACAAGAGGAAATGGCCTCAAGTTATGGCAGGGGAGGTTTAGGCTGGACCCCAAAAGGGAAGTGGTTAAATTGTCATCCCTGATGGTATTTAAAAGCCATGTTGATGTGGTGCTTAGGGACATAATTTACCAGTGGACTTGGTAGTGTTGAGTTAATGGTTGGACTCCATGATCTTAAAGATCTTTTCCAACCTTAACAACTTCATGATTCTTTGATTGTGGTGCTGATCTTTCTATGCAGCCACTGTAATCCATAGAAAGAAAGATGCTGGTCAAGTCAGAGCTGCATGAAGACTCAGGACATCCTGTGTTGATGCAGGCTCTAGGTTAGGTCAGATTATGTTAGTGTGGGCACTTTTCAAAACTCTTACTCAGTCTTCTGCAAACGTTGTGCAACCAGATACTTAATGACTCCTGAGTATAGTGTAAATTTAATCCATGGTACTGGGACTGTATGAAGCCTGAAGTGTTGTCACAGGGGAAACTGCAGTGGGATCTAAAATCAGTGGGCAAGATCCATATCAAGGTTAGAAATATTTTTTTAAGTCCCAGACAGAAAACAGAGTGGAAACCAACTCTGGAAAGAAATAATCATAAACTTCCACAGTGCTGTATCATCTGTCAACCATTAAATCCCAGTGCTTTGATTTTTCTTCTGCAGTCCTCATTGAACGGTCACTGGGGCTTTGCAGGGGGCAGGCAGTGGTAGAAGTGGGAGCTGGGTAAGGGACAGCACCCAGAGCCCAAAATCTGTGCTGTGGTTAGCTGCTCCTGGGAGCTGGGGTGGGTGGTTTTCACCTGCTGCCTGCTTACCTCTCCAGCTCAGCAAAGAATTTGCACAAGTGATTAAGTCCATCCCCTGTCAGCAATGCCTACAGCTTAGCTTGGCTTCCATTCCTTAGGATTTAAGCTCTTCCATAAATTTTAACACTTTAATTGCTGAACCAGGCCTGATTTACCTCCTGCTTGAGCCAAGGGGACCCATCTTTCTGCTGTGGGTGGACTGAGTCAGGACCATGAAGCAGATAGACATTTGAGCAGTGATGCTGTGATTCACTTGAGTAAAGCATGTGAGGTATGCAAAACGTGAGTGAGGTAGAAGGAATCAGAGCTCTCAGCCTTGATCCCAAGAAACTGATAGCTGTGTTTGAAAGCCAGCAACCAAAGCAGCTGCCAGTTGGCAGCAGGAGGTGGGGAATGTGTTTAAGCTGTAGGAACTCCATGTGCTGTTGTGGGCTCCATGTCAAGCTCTGGCTCTGCGTTTGGATGAAATGTCTGGTGAGCAGAGGGTGTTCAGTGGAAAGTTGTTGTAGATGGAGAGCTGGTGGCCACCCCCAAAAATGCTGTATTATGGGAAGTGGTGGCTCAGAGTCTCTGACAGAGCTGCAGCTTCAGCAGCAGGAGTGTTGTCTCTGGGACTGCCCTAGATATTGATGGCTACAGCTTCAGTTGCCCATGAAGGACCAAAGGGATGCCCAGGGAGGTCCTCAATACTAGATGTAAATACTCCATCCTGAGCTGTCTCATAGAGAAGAGCTGCAGGAGTAAGGGGAAGAGATCAGAGGCAAAAGGGGTTTTTTGTGACCCCAAGCAGCTGACAAAGGGTGATACAGAAATGAATCAGGGAGTGAGATGTGGCCATTTGTTGAGCATGAGCCAGTAACTTCACCACAAAGATATGTTACCAGCCCATGATCAGGAGTCCTGTTGGGGGAGCTGATGTTTAGAGCTCCTGGTAGCTGTCAGGAGTAATAGATGAACCTCATAGCTCAGTACTTCCCTTCTTTATCACCATGTCCCACAGAGCAGCTCTGGGAGCAGAGACCAGGAAACGTCATCCTTTCACATCTCAGGAGTCCTTCTGTCATAGTCTGATGCACCTGTTCCTTTAATTTTGTGTAGCCTTCTGTCCCATTGAGTCACAGAGTTGTTTTAGTTGGAAAAGATCTTTAAGACCATGGAGTCCAACCATTCTCTAACTCTACCAAAGCTGGTGCTAAACCATGTCCCTCAGCACCACATCTCTACCTCTCTGAAATACGTCCACGTATGGGGATTCAACCTTCTCCCTGGGCACCCTGTTCCAATATTTAATAACTCTTCCAGAGAGAAGTTTTTCCTTATATTCAACCTAAACCTCCCCTGGAGCAACTTGAGACCCTTTCCACTCATCCTATCACTTGTTACTAGGAAGAAGAGTCCAGCTCCCACCTGTCTCCAACCAAACAATTCAAAACAAGGACTGCTCCATCTCATGTTTTACCTCTGGCATGCAGCCCTGGGGGCAAAGGTGGTGGTATCCAGGCTTTCCTCTCTACTCTAATCTTCACCTTCTGAGATTATCCCCAAAGTCCTTCTCCTCAGGGCATTTCCATCCAGGTAAACTGGTGTCCCTGTTCACTCCAGTCCTTGCTTAGGTGCATCTATTGTGGTTAAATCTCCTTTAGTTCAAAGGTGAGCCTCGGAGTGAGGTGTGTTTCCTTTGTTGATATGTTAATCCCATTCCTCCTACCTTTGTCTTCTCTATCTAGTTCTGTCCTTAAATTGCACTGCTTGATGGCCTTCAGAGCAGTTACTGTAAAATGTAGTCCCTGAGTTAAATTCCATAATAAATTCTAATAAAGAAGAAATTAATAAGAACTTTTATCCTATTGGGGAATTTATTGATTAGAAGATGGAGAACTGACCTGTTGTGGGTATTCAGCTCAGGTTTCAGCTTCCTTCGGTTTTGTCTTCTCTTCATAGAATCATAGAGTGGTTAGGGTTGGAAGGAACCTTTAAAAGCCATCTAGTCCAACCTCCCCTGCAGTCAGCAGGGACATCTGCAACTAAAGCAGGTTGCTCAGAGCCCTAAACAAGATGACCTGGAATGGTTTCAGGGATGGAGTGTTTACCATCTTCTGGGCAACTTGGGCCAGTGTCTCACTGTCCTCAGTGTCAAAACTTTCCTCCTTCTGTCTAGTCTAAACTCTTTGAGTTCAAACCATCACCCTTGTCCTGTCACAACAGGTCCTGCTCAAATGTCTGTCCCCAGCTTTCTGATCGGTCCTTTTAAGCACTGAAAGGCTACCAGGTCTCACTGGAGCTTTCTCTTCTCCAGGCTGAACAACCCCAGCTCTCTCAGTCTTTCTTCATAGCAGAGGGCTTTCAGCCCTCTTCAAGAACCAAGAGAGTAAAAATATTTTCTGCACAGCTGACTCTGTGCAGCAACACATGGATGTGGTTGTGCGTCTCTACATCTCAGAGTATCCTTGTTGGCTGAGTACTATCCATTATTTGAGGCATCTCAGCCTACCATTACTCAAGTTAATGAAGAGTTTAATTGGCAGTTTAAAGGTTGTGCTTTTGCAATCCAATTTTCAGTGTACTTGGGAACATCTTGGGACCATCATCTAAGGCAGCCTGGCCCCCTTCCCATTGATTTCTCAATTGATGTGTGATGTCTGTGGAAAGACGTTTCCATCTCTACCATGCCTCTTTCCCACCCTCCTGTCTTCACAGTCATAAATTACTGCCATTAATTCATGGTGTCTATCTGGCAAACAGCGGTGTGTGAATCCAGGGATGATGCTCTGGAGCTGGTAGCTCAGGAGGGCCGGGAGATGTTTGGGATGTCCTGGAAGGCAATCCTGGCCCTTCTCACTAATCCCATTAGCTCACCCTGGCCGCTGTGACCGGCCGCCGGGGAGCCCGGCTGCAGGCTGGCCCTTGCTCTAAGCCATGCACACAATGAATGGGGGACTTCAAAGAGGCTAAATGTGATTTGCATTTCCAAGCTCTCACAGCCAAGGTCTTCAGGAGGGGATGAAAGTGTCTTTTGTTAAACTTAATGGCAGAGTTGATTAAAAAAGCTCTGATTTTTCTCTATTAAGGCAGTCTGGTTCCACTGTTAGGCTGCCAGGAAAAAAAAAAGAGCACACAAAGAAAGTAACCTGTTGCCTACCCAACTGTCATCATACTTAGGGATATTCTAATATATTTGTTCCTAATTTGAGAGCCAAAATTTGCAATCTAGTTGAAGATATCCCTGCTTATTGCAGGGAGGTTGGACTACATGACCTTTAAAGGTCCTTCCAGCCCAACCCAGTCTGTGATGCTATGGTAGCTGGCTCATGTGGGTACCAGCATGAATAACAAAGAAATTGTCAACCCATTTTCATTAGGCATATTCCTTGGCAGAGCCAAGGTGTCTGTCATCAAAGAAAATGGGTCCCAAATGTCTCCAACTGCACTCTCAAATCAAGAAAGTCAGAGGGCTGGTTCATGCAGTTGGGTGGATGTTTCAGTGGTCACATATGCAAACCCCTTCTCAAAACAGCTATAAAACCATAGCTTGTGTGCCAGCACTTAGCTGTTGATTATCTGTTCAAAATAAACAGTGACTGCTCTGGTCTTCAGAGGTTTGGTAATTTCCTCTTTTGCTTTGTTTGAAGAATATTGGCAAATAATTTCCCATCTGGATTTATGTATGAGATGTCTCCTATGTTGCATTACACAAAGCACCTAATGAAAGAAATCTGCCTGTTTCACTCCTGTCTTAGCCTGGGTTCTGTTTTAGCAATGTGTTATCATGACTGGGGGAGATAGATGAAACATTTCCTGTTTCAGGGGTAGCAGTGTTTTGGTTTAAGGGTATCAGTGCTTTGATTTAGGGGTATCAATGGGGTTTACTTCAGAGGTATCAGTGGTTTGATTTAAGGGTATCAGTGGGGTTTATTTCAGGGGTATCAGTGGTTTGATTGAGTGGAGTGGTTTGATTTTCTATATACACTTCTAGCATGACTCTTCCTGCTATGTTTATCAATATTAAGTACAAACTTGGTTCATAAATAGAAAGCAGCACATCAGCTGCTTTAAATAAACATAACTGTGTTTTTTCAAACAGCTCCTATTTTATTTTCTAATCAAGGGTGGATATAGTCCTAAATTTAGCCTTTCCCCTCACACACACACAAAATCATTGTGTACCATGTTCATGCATATTCTGGCTGACCTGAAATGCCACAATTTGTTTCTGCCAGGCCCCTGACATTTATTTAATAAGTAAATATTCACAGTCTTGCTGAATATCTATTTGAAAATATTTGAGGTGTTGTTGAATATTTATTTAAACAATAAATAGTCACAGTTTTGTTGAATAAGGATATGAAGCACTAATAACTACCTGCAGAAAGTGTGGGAATCCTTTTGGGGTTAAAATCACCCAGGGTACAAAGCCCATGGCATGCCCCCTGTGCTACCTAAAGACCATATAATCCCTTATCACAGGCTCTTAATGGAGGGGCAGGCAGCCTGTGGGCTCCTGCGCTGCCTCAGCGTCACCCAGAACGAATCGCCCAGTGCGAGCCCAGCGCAGCAAGCCCCTCAGATTGGCCTCCCAGTATACAAATGCCAGCTCCCTGGAGTGATGTTTTGTTGTCAAGTTGCATGTGAAACCTTTCACCCTTTTGTGTTTTATGATTTGTTTCAGTGATGAGTACGAAGAGGATGGGTTTTGCCAGCCTTACCGGGGCATTGCCTGTGCACGCTTTATTGGCAACCGAACCATTTATATGGAGTCCTTGCATATGCAGGGTGAAATTGAAAATCAGATTACAGGTGAGCAAAGAACACACTTACTTCTCCCCTACAAAGCTGTCTTTTCCCCAAAAGGTTTATAAACTGCAATGCTATTTTTATTTGCTTTTTATCCCCTCTTGCTGTGAGCTTCCCACCACAAAGCTCCTGCGTTGTTGGGCTCGGGTGGAGAGATTCGTCTGAAGAGCGAGAATCTGAGCAGCCTTCAGTTCCCCCAAATGAACTGAAAAATTATTTTCTAAGGAGAGGAAGCAGTGTGTTTACAACTTCTGGAAACTTTATAGTCAGGCTGCTTTGTGCTGCTCTTACCCAAGCACATTTTAAACATAAAGGGGAGCAGACTTGGTTGATTTTTACATGATTGAGATCATACCTGTTGCACTAAAGATGTCCCTGCAGCAAGCAGGGGTGTTGGACTAGATGACCTTTAAAGGTCCCTTCTAACCCAAACCTGTCTGGGTAGTGGTTTTCCCTTAGATTTAGTAAAGAAAACAATTTTGATTATTTGTGGGTGATGCTGTGCTGATGCAGATGTTGAATTCAGATTCATTAAAGTTCTCTGGCTTTTATATCTATTAACCATAGTCAGGCCCTCCCCACATTAATCATCTTCTCTATATTCAGATTTTCTTTTGCTGTCAGGTTTTTTTCTTCCCCTTAAGTTGTGTTTCCTTTGTCTCCAAACACTTTCAGTGTTGCAAAAAAGGCTTTTTCACTGCTCACAGGAAGGGCCACTGGCAAAAGAAAAAATTATAATCTTACACCTTTTTCTTTGAAAGGTCGTTTGGAATGATATGAAAACTGTCACCTTCCACACAGGGACTGGTGCAGTCATCCTGCAGCCTGCAGGAGCTTTGGGTTTTACCTGTTGGCCAAAAGGCATCCAAATATTTTTGTAAATCATTATAAATTATTTTGGGGGGAGAAAAAAGAAAAGAGTATAATTAGCTTTGGGGCTTTGCTAACATGCTTAACATTAATCCCATGTTGAAAACCAGATGTATTTTCTCTGCCAGCAGCTCGGTGATGTTAATAATTTTCCAAGTATTTAGTGCTCTGTATTTGTGGAAGGTTTGTTCATCACCTGAACATCTCAAAACAATAGGTGCAATGGGAAGTGAGGGTTATACTGGGAAGGCAGGAGCACAGGACTGCAATTTCCGGTGGGTTAAGCAAAATCCTTGTGTATATTTTACAGCTGCCTTCACCATGATTGGCACTTCCAGCCATTTGTCAGATAAATGCTCCCAGTTTGCTATCCCTTCGCTGTGCCATTACGCCTTCCCCTACTGCGACGAGACCTCCTCAGCTCCCAAGCCACGAGACCTGTGCCGTGATGAATGTGAAATTCTGGAAAATGTCCTGTGTCAGACTGAGTATATTTTTGCAAGATCTAATCCCATGATTCTGATGAGATTAAAGCTGCCCAACTGCGAAGATCTTCCCCAGCCCGACAGCCCTGAAGCCATCAATTGTATCCGGATTGGGATTCCGATGGCAGATCCCATAAATAAAAGTAAGTGCAAAACTGTCTTTGCAAAAAAATACTGCTGGGAAAAAGGGTGGCTGGAAAGGCTTGTGCAGCGGAGTTGGAGCTAGTGCTGGGCTTTGAAAGCTCTCAGGTGCCATGTCCTCAAATTACCCCATTCCCACACTTCTCTGCTTGTCCAGAGTGGATAGAAATTCATAAATGCTTCTCCATTTTTCTTCATTAGCAGCCTCTGGGCTCACTCTAAATGATGTCTGTTGGTTTCAGAGTCATGTTATAAACCTAATTACACAGTTTCTTCCTTCTCCTTGTCTAGCAATAGCCTTACAGATATTTTTTCAAGGCCAACATGGACATCCAGCAACGTAGCTGCCCAACTGTACCAAAAAGTATATTCAGAGTAAACAGAAGTTAGGTTCAATGTACCCATTTCTGTACCATTTCCATAGAAGTCCAAATGAATGGTATGATCATAAAATCATGAAATGGTTTGGGTTGAAGGGACCTTTAAAGGTCATCTAGCCCAACCACCCTGCAGTCAGCAGGGACATCTACAACTAGAGCAGGTTGCTCGTTGCCCCATCCAACGTGACCTGCAATGGTTCCAGGGATGGGGCAGCTACCACTTCTCTGGGCAACCTGGGCCAGTGTCTCACCACCTTCAATGGTGAGACCTTCAGAGTAGGAGACAATGACAATGTAAGCATTTAAATATTGAGGAACATTGGTAGCTTCAACCTTCCAAGCTTTGCAGTCCCCCCACAGCAGCCCAGTGTGCTTCAGCAAGACTGTGAGTGCAGTATACCAAGTACGGGAATGGGCTGCCCAAGTTGGTGCTGCAGTCATCATCCCTGGAGGTGTTCAAGAAATGTGTAGCACTTTGGGACGTGGTTTAATGGCCATGCTGGTTTTAGGTTGATAGTTGGAGTCGATGATCTTAGAGGTCCTTTCCAACTCAAACAATTCTATGATTCTATGATAGGGATGCCGGTCAGGAGGAACTTAGGGGCTGGGTCCATGGCTGCCCCTGCCTAAGGCAGCCTAATTTTAGGCATTGGCTGAGCTTGCTCTTTGATCAGGCTGGGCTGCAGCCTGCTCACAGCCCTTCTACATCTGAGTAGTCAAATATAAAACGTGGCTCCCACAAATTCTCCACCTTCATATGAAAATAATGGCTGTGATTCAGGTTCCCACTGTAGTTTTTACTCCTTTTGTGTATCTTATATTAAAAACGCTTGGCATAAGCTGTTTTCATTACAGAAGCATAAGCTTTAAATCCTCCCAGGAATGTGAATGCAAAGCAGGCCCTGCCTTACAGCCACAGCAAATTGGGACCCTGTGCTCCCAAACTGGGTTTCCCAGCCCTGGGCCAGCAGCAGCGCACCAAGGCCGGAGGGATGCCAGCAGCTCTCCACCCCCAGTGCTGCAGCTTTCTGCCAGCCACTGTTTTAGGTTATTACTGTGTTGGTTTTTTCACAGATCACAAATGCTACAACAGCACTGGAGTCGATTACCGGGGCACGGTGAGCGTGACTAGGTCAGGGCGGCAGTGCCAGCCCTGGAACTCGCAGTACCCTCACATCCACACCTTCACCGCCATCAGGTACCCCGAGCTCAACGGGGGCCACTCCTACTGCCGCAACCCAGGCAACCAGAAGGATGCCCCATGGTGCTTCACCTTGGATGAGAACTTCAAGTCTGAGCTTTGTGACGTCCCAGCATGCGGTAATTACGACCTGGTTTATGTTGTGTTGTGGAACAAAAAGGGGAATGGTTTGGTCACGTCCCTACAGCCATCCTGAAACAGGAGCTGTGCCAAGTGTCTTTTTGAAATCCCTGAAAGGGATACATTTCAAGGACATCTTTGAGCACTTCCTGCCCATGCAGCTGGCAAAGTGGTGGTGGGAAAGTGTTCTAAGGAATCACAGAAGATCAGTTGGGTAGGGGTTGGATGGGACCTCTGAAGATCATCCAGTCTGACCTCCCTGCTAAAGCAAGGGCACCCACGGGAGCTTGCCTGGGATCACAATGGCCAGCTGGGTTTGGAAGCTCTCCAGAGAAGGAGACTCCACAACCTCTCTGCGCAGCCTGCTCCAGCGCTCTGGCACCCTAAAAGTCAAGAAGTTTTTACTCGAGTTCAAGTGAAAGCTCCTGGGTTCTAGTTTGTGTCTATTGCCCCTTGTCCTGTCACTGGCCACCACTGAGAAGATCCCAGCCCCGTCCTCATGACCCTCCTCCACCCTTTAGATATTTATATGCATTTCTAAGATCTCCTCTCAGTCTCTGTTCCCTCTCAGGAATATTTGAGCCCTCACCAGAAGGTGATGAAGGAGCAGCAAGTTGCCAACTCAAGCATCCCACACGTCCCGAGTTGCCTTTATGATAAACACAAGTCTTCAGTCCACATTAAATCAGATCAGGTCACTGTTGATGCTGACCCACAAAATGCTTGTAGAATGTTCTCCATTTTGCTTGGTTTATTAAGAATCATTTTAATAAATGCAAACCCTGCTTAACAGAGCTCAGTCCTTCACTAAAGCTAGAGATGGATCTTGCCAGTTCCTCTTAGCTGCACTTTAAGTTTCTGTTTACAGAACAGCCCTGGCTGCATTTCTGGGTTTGCAAAATGAACAAAAATGAAGATTCAGCTCTCATTTCACTCTGCTTCTCTGAGAGCCTGGAGGAAGTGGATGAAAGACCCGAACAAATGGCTCCTAATTGTTTTATCTGCATTTAGAAATAACAATATTGATAGCATGCCAAGAGGAAAAAAAGCAGGAGGGATGGGAAATCTATTTGCATGGACATGCCAGAAGTGCACCCAAAAATGTTCTGGAAATTTCATGGTACGAAGTTTCACCCAGCTTTTTGTGTTGCCTACAACTTGTCACAGTAACATTACCTTTCCCCTTGGAAAGGAGATACCTTTTTGCTGTTCCTGTTGGATAGCCAGAACCAAATTGAATTATTTCTGGTTATGGTTATGAATATTCCTGCGGTGAGACATGTTCTGAGCTCACTCCAAAGTCTCTCTCAATTAAGGGAAGGGTGGGAATCGGTGCCAAAATGGGATCTAAATTATGTTCTTGCTGAAGGAGTAGATCAGGGGAAAGGCAGACAGTCTGGAGCTGTATCATGTGCATCTCAAGCTCTCCCTAGCATTCAGAGACACTTTTTAGAGTCCTGTCTCTCTTTTGCTATTATTTCAGTGCATTTAACTTCAGTTATTTTTCGTGCTAATTAGGCACAGTGGTTGGCTGACTACACAAGAGCAGTTCAATCCCTGTACACTGTTCTGAAGATCTTTTTCAGCCCTTCAGTACAAAAGTCTGGAGCTAAGTAGCAGTCAGCAGGATCCCTTTAGCGTGCTGTTGGCTTTTGGCTCTCCATCTCAGGAGCTTCTGGCACAGATGCCTGTGCTGATCCCCATAAGGAGATGTAGCTCAGCCCCAGGGGGTTTGGGCAGCTCTGTTTGGACAAGGTCAGGAGTCTGAGTGTGTCAGAGAATCATTTCAGCTGGAAAAGACCTCCAAGATCGTTGAGTTTAACTGTTATCCAACCCATGGCCATTAAACCATATCCTGCAGTGCCATGTCTACACATGGAACATCCCTATGGATGATGACTCCACTGCCTCCCTGGGCAGCCTGTTCCAATGCCTGACCACTCTCTCAGTAAAGAAATTTTTCCTAATATCCAACCTACACCTCCCCTGGTGCAACTTGAGGCCATTTCCTCATATCCTAACACTTGCTCCTTTGGAGAAGAGACTAGCCCCCACCTACCTCTAAATTCCTTTCAGGTAGTTGTAGAGGGTGAGAAAGTTTCCCCTCAATCTCTTTTTCTCTGGACTAAACAACGCCAGTTCCCTCAGCCGCTCCTCACCAGACCTGTTCTCCAGACCCTTCAGCTTTGTTTCCCTTCTCTGGACCCACTCCAGCATCTCAATCTCCTTCTTGTAGTGAGGGGCCTAAAACTGAACCAAATGTTTGAGGTGTCCACCAGCAGAGCTGGTGCTGAACTTTCTGTACCCGTTCTGTGACCTTTCAGCTATGTGCATTTTGTGTTTTGCACAATTTCTGGGTAATTGGGTAATTAAGAGTTGATGGTTGGTGGGGGTGGGGGTTGCCGTTTGCCCCTTTTAGATGGGCTCTGAGATCTCAGGCCTGGCTCAGTCTTTTGATCTGAAATAACTGAAAGCAGGACACTTTTGGATGTGTTGCAAAAGTCTCTGGTTTGAAGGTTTTACTAGATAATAAGTGAGATAGGCTGGCTGGCTTGCAGAATTCCTGACAAGGCTTTTAATTACCTCTCACCACTGCCTTAAATGGTACTCGCTGTGCAACTGGGTTATATGGCGTTATTATTCTATATACAAATAGAGCTGTATCAGGTGAGTGGTAATTTAATTGTTAAATGCTAATTTGCATATTAAAACCCAAATCCCGTGTGGGACTTGCATTCTGCTGCTTTTGCACTGGCTGAAAGAACCATTTCAGGCACATTTTAATCAGTATTGTGCCTTCTGTGTCACCAGGACCTGCCTAGATGGGAAATGGATTTAATTAGGGTGGCTCCCAAGAAACCTATTAACCTAATGAGGCTTCACAGCAGGGGCTCCTACTTAATAAGAATAATAATTCCCTTTGACTGGAATAGCTCAGGTGATGAACTAGTGCCCAGGTCTCCGTATGCCTCGTGTTGCTGCTTTCTTGTTCTTTCTTCAACTGTATCGTTCAGTTGTCTCCCAAGCTGCAATAGATTAGGTTCATAGAAGTTTGTCAAGCTGAAGCAGGAAGATGTGAAAAACAGAGTCATTTGAGCATGAGGCTTAGAAAAGACAAACATTAGAAGGTTTTGAGGGCCAAGACACTGATTGCTAGAGAGCAGCAGCTCACAAAGGAAGCCCACAGTGGGTCCATGCTGTAAAGATGGATGTTCACAGAAGGCAAGTTGAGGGCACACACCAACAACCCTTCTGCTTGGCACAGGAAGACTGCAATGGGGATGGTGCTTCAGTCCTCTCTTGTTTCCCAAGGGCCACAGAAACATTTGGGCTGCCTCCCCTCTCAATTAAAAATCACAATTTCACCTAAAAGGAACAGCCAAAAAAGGAGTCTGGTGGGGAGAGCAGGACAGCGTGAGCCTGTAAGAGGAGAGGGGTTATGCAAAGTGACATCCAGAACCATTTGAACTTTGCCTCTGTCACAATTTGAGTCAAACCCAAGCTTCAGATCAAGTTCATGTTTAATTAAGTCCATAAAAGATATCTGTGTGGGCTGCTAAGCACTTCTACAAATCCAGCCTGGAAAACACAGACAAACAAACTAAAGTGACCCTGTAGGAAAAAGAAAACATTCCCTGTTCTGCCAGAATCTGGTAGGCCTGATGCTGCTGTAGATGCTCACCATCTCCCATGGAAATAACCAGGGTACAGCCACCAGGCCTGCAGCTCAAGGTGATCCCCAAAGGTTCTGGGGTGCCCTATAGTTAGTGTTAATCCATGTGTAATCATATCCTGAACTTCATGAATGCTGCTGGGAGATGCCAGAGCAAAGCAGGCTTCAGTGTCCCTGTGCTCAGAGCAGCCCAGCTTGAAGGTTTGTCCTTGTCAACAAAAGTGGGTGCTGCATGAACACCAGGACGTGAGCTCCAGCCTGAGGCCTCTCCTTTCTCAGACTGCACCTTCCTCCGAGAAGCATGTACTGCCACATGCCCTGTGAAACCAGAGCCAGGCAGAGAGGGGTGGGTGACTGATGTCTCAGCTGTGCCTTGCTGAGTACTGGTAGAAGGTTTCATGTTCCTAAAATGAATCACTCGCTCCCGAGCTGTGAAGAGAGCTGTTTGGGGAGCAAATATTGCAGCTAACATTCACACCATGTTCAGTAGTCTGCCTTTCCAACTTCTTCTGGATTCTCCTTTTTTATCCATGCCCTAGCTTTCCTGTCAGCTGTCATTGCTATGTCCTTTATGCCAGCATTTGCCATCCTGCTGAGATAACACACCTTTAGTGTATAGTTGGTACAGAGCTGGTTTTCCCATTAGCCAATTAATCCTATTAAGACCAAGCCCTTAGTATGTTGGGGTTTTTTAACCAATTTGTTTGGAAAAGACCTTTAAGATTGTTGAGTCCAGCCATTCCCTAACTCTACCAAGTCTGGTGCTAAACCCTCAGCACCACATCTCTGCCTCTTTTCAATGCCTCCATGGATGGGGATTTAACCACCTCCATTGGGAGCCCATTCCAGTGTTCAATAAGAAGGATTATGCTACATCTTTTGTCTGTGTTCAGACTTTTTGAACCTGTTTTCTAATTCCCTGGGATAAAACCCAGGGCTGTTCTCTCTGTTTCTTAGCATTTCCCTGCATTTCCCCTTATTTCCCAGTTGTTCTCCATTTCTCCTGCTCTCTAATCCATCCTCTGCCCAAAACTAACTAGAGAACAAGTTTTCAGTTGTACATGGTGTTTGTTCCAGTGCCCTGGGTGGCCAGCGTCAGGAGATGTCAAGAACAGGAGACTGGAAATAAACAGGGGCATAAACCTACCCTTTTAAATGGCTCCCCACATTTCTGTTGGATTCGGGAAACCAAAACCTAATGTACATGTGAAAATAAGGAGTCCATGATCTCACCAGAGCCTTTCATCCATCAGATACTTCAGAAATCAATTTTTCTGTGGACCTGTGTCAGACCATTTCTTCATTACACCTCCAGCAATAACACCTCAAGATATTCAGCTGTTTCATAGAATCCTAAAAGGCTTGAGTTGGAAGAGACCTTAAAGTTCATCTACTTCCAACTCTGCTGCCATGGGCAGAGGCACCTTCCATAAGTAGGCTTGAACTGACATGTCGCAGGGAAGCTGTTTCTGGCCATTCTGTGCTCTTACAGAACTGATAGTCAACAAACTTAATTGCTCTGTTAATATGAAGGAAATAAAGCAGCATTCAAAGCGGATTGCAGTAGCATTGCCTGGATAGTTTGTTCTGCCTAAAGCTTCTAGTTGACTACAGGAAGTATTTAACTGTGGGATACTTCATTCATTGTTTTGTTTTGTTTAACCAGATTATAAGGATTCCAAGGAAAAGAACAAAATGGAAATCCTGTATATCCTGGTGCCAAGTGTCACTATTCCCCTGGCCATAGCCTTGCTCTTCTTCTTCATCTGCATCTGTCGCAACAATCAGAAGTCATCCTCCCCTCCTGTTCAGAGACAGCCTAAACACGTGAGAGGGCAGAATGTGGAGATGTCAATGCTCAACGCCTATAAACCAAAGGTAACCTCTCACTTCCGCTTCCACACTTGCTGTCTGTCGAGGCAGGGAGTGAAATGCTTTGATCATCTCAGTGCTGCAATATGGAGCTGATTTCTAACTTGTAATTCCTGCTGTAATTTTTGTTCTTCTAGAATCATAGAATTGTTCTGCTTAAAAAAGACCTTTAAGATCATGGAGTCCAACCATTCTCTAACTCTACCAAGGCTGGTGCTAAACCATGTCCCTCAGCACCGCTTCCCTCTGTCTTTTAAACGCCTCCAGGGATGGGGATTCAACCACCTCCCTGGGGAGCCTGTTGCAGTGGTTGAGAGCCCTACATCTCCTCAGCAGCAGCACAGCAAGTGTGCTGGACCTGTGGAGGTAGTTCCTGTGTGTCCATGTATCTGGATAAATAGGAGCTGGAAGGGTTTTGGAATAAAGAAAGCATCTCTAAATTGCTTCATTTAAGTTAGAAAGTGGTACAGACAAAGATGTGATTCAGCATTTTCTCAAGAGAGTTTTTCCTGGGTCTGCTGTATCCATATGTCATCTTTCACTCAGCTGAAATGACTCTGGAAAGATTTGTTCCCTGTTTTTGCAGGCTTAACCCATTCTCTCAGTTAAAAAAAGAGAAATTACCAAAACAGAGCCTTGACAATCTGCCTGCAGTCCTGGCCAGCACAGCTGATGCACAGCAGCTCTTGTCACTGGTGGTGTTTTCCTTCACTGTAGTCCCAGGTTCATGAAGCATTTTGTAAAATCATTTAAGATTTAAGCATGATTAACCCTGAGCTCCTTGTTTATTGGCAGGGCAGTGATTTCCAAACCCATATGGATCACTCATTTCAGGGCTGCAAGTGCCTTCTGCCACCTACAGACAGAATAAAGCCCTGAGTGTTTGCCTTGGTTTCCACACGGTTCCCTTCAACAGCCTGATGGAGATGGTTCTTTTGAGGCATTTCAGAGTGAAACTCAGTATCTATAATACAGGCCGGGGGATGATGAGATTGAGAGTAGCCCTGCAGAAAAGGATTTGGGGGTGCTGGTGGATGAGAAGCTGAACATGAGCCAGCAATGGGCACTTGCAGCCCAAAAGGCAAATGGCATCCTGGACCACATCAAAAGCAGCGTGGCCAGTAGATACAGAGTGATCCTACCACTCTGCTCTGCTCTGGTGTGACCTCACCTGCAGCTCTGGGGCCCCCAGCACAAGAGAGACATGAGGGGGGCCACAAAGATGATCAGAGGGCTGGACACATTTTCTGTGAAGACAGGCTGAGAGTGTTGGGGCTGTTCAGCCTGGAGAAGGCTCCAGGAAGACCTTACAGCAGCATTACAATATCTGAAGGGGACCTACAGGATGACTGAGGAAGGACTGTTTGGAGGTCCTGTAGTGGTAGAAAGGGCAATAGTTTGAAACTGGAGCAGGGGAGATTTAGGCTGGACATTAGGAAGAAGTTCTTTACAATGATGGTGGTGAAATGCTGGAACAGGTTGGGCAGAGAAATGGTGTAGACTGTAGGATCTGAAATAGTCAGACATGCCTTTGAGTAAGCTGTTTGTAGAATCATTGCATGGTTTGGGTGGGAAGGCACCTTAAAGATCATCTTAGTTCCATCTAGTTACTTTTGTTAGAAAATGACATAACAAGGCAAATCCAGGTTCTGACTTAATTGAGTTCCAGCAGTGTGAATTCTAACCTTGAAGTATTGCTGGTTATTGAGATGTTGCCTCAGCAGAGCTGATTGCTGGGCATCAGGAAAGGTTACACTTGTACTTCAGGAGCTCTATTCTCCACCTCTGAATAAACCCTGGAGTAGTTTTCTTCTTAAATTCAGTAAAGCAGGCAGGGGATGCTGCTGGTGCCTGCTCTGAATTTTCAAGTTTATGGATTTAGTTTCTATAGTTTTCTGATATGTTTGGGGGGTTACGTATCTAGTTTTTCGCAGAGTTTCTCTTGTGTGAGGCCAGGCTGAAAGAGGAAGAAATTTTTCACACTGAGGATGGTGAGACCCTGGCTCAGGTTGCCCGGAGAGGTGATAGATACCCCATCCCTGGAGTTGTTGAAGGTCAAATTGTTTGGGGCTCTGAGAGGCATTGGAACAGGTTGCCCAGGGAGGTGGTGGAGTCACCATCCCTGGAGGTGTTTGAAAACCACATAGCCTCGGCACTTTGGGATATGGCTTAGTGGACATGTGGTGTTGGGTTGATGGTTGGACTTGATGGTTGCAGAATCACAGAATACACTGGGTTGGAAGGGACATTTCTGGGTCATCTAGTCCTACCCCTCTGCAGTAAGCAGGGACATCTTTAACTAGGTGAGGTTGCTCAGGGCCTCATCAAACCTGACCTTGAATGTTTCCAGGAATGGGACCTCTACTACCTCCCTGGGCAACCTGTTCCAGTGTTCTACCACCCTTATTGTAAAGGACTTCTTCCTAATGTCCAATCTAAATCTTGGAGGTCTTTTCCAACCTTACTGATCCTGTGATTCTATTCTGAGCTGAGAATGTCAGCATCACTTTAACAAGGTCACAATTTCCACTTACTGATGCCTTGTGCAAACAATGCAGGAGAGCATCATGCCCAGAAATGTTTGCAAATATAAAGCAGAGTTTCCTTTTCATGTCCAAAGTCATACACTGCAAAAAGCTTTCTGTCTTATGGAGGCTGATTCTGTGTCTTCTTCCTGGACAGCCCAGCATTTCCTGTCTCAAATATTTTGATTGCTTTTCAAACAACATTTGAAAGGAAAGCAAGTAGAATCCTAATTTTAAATACTGTATCATAGAGTCATAGAATTGTTTGAGTTGGAAAAGCCCTCTAAGGTCATTGACTCCAACCACCAACCCAACACCACCATGGCCATAAAACCGTGTCCCCAGGTGCCATGTCCACACAGTTCTTGAACACCTCCACCACCTCCCTGGGCAACCTGTTGCAATTCCTGCCCACTCTTTCCAGTATTAATGTCAGCTTTGGGCAAGAAGAGGCTGAAGCTGCAGCTGATGTGGGTGTGTGTTTGCTCATCCAAACACAAACGTCCATAAGCCCCTTTCAGTTAAGGGGTTTTAATTGCTTTCCCCAAAATCTAATAAACTAGAAGTTGGCCTTGTCATTCACCTAATGGAAGGAGCTGATAAAGAGATAGGGGTGGTGGGCTTCACTCTTGGGGCTCTCCCTTTGTCCTGAGTTTACTTTGGCGTGCTGCCTCATCTGTATTTTACACTTCTTTACATCTCGTCCACCGCTGTATGACAAATACTTGTCAAACAAAACCCCGGCAGATTTATAACCCCTTCACTTGAAATGAGCCCTTTCCTGCCAAAACTTTATGACTTCATTTTCTTTCATAGTTTTCCACTCTGTTGGTTCAAACAGAGGAACCCAGCCTCAGGTCAGACAGAGGTCATTTCACTTTCATTACTAAAATATAATTTACAATATGCCAGACCTAAACAAGTTTTAGCCTAAAGGATTTCTGTAATATAAACCATCTGCTCCTTCAACAATATAGCTAATTTCCTGCCATCACCCTACAGTCTACTGCCTGCCTGCTTAAATGGCTTTATTATTATTATTGTTACTATTATTTTTAATGTGGTATTTGTCTAGGAGTCATAAGTGGTCAATACAATTAGAATTCATTTACTCCAAAATGTCCTTTTTTGATGACTGTTTGTAGTTGTCAGTTCTTTTCCTCTGTGGGCACTCTGAAGCTGTGTTATTTCAGGAATGCAGATGTTGATGTTTATACTAATTACAAAAGATAGATCTCAAACTCATTAGCCTTAAATTACTACCTATGGCTACACTGAGAAGCTTAAATGAGGGGGTTGGGGTAGGTGTAACAAGCTCATGTGGAAGTTAATGTTTGAAATAACACAACTTACTTATAGCCTAAAAGTGAATAACAGTTAGAGTTAAAGGTCTCTTCCAGCCAAAACTATTCTGTGATGAGAAGAGGCTACAGCTCCCTGAAAGGAGGTTGGAGTAAGGTGGATGTTGGTCTCTTCTCCCATATAAATAGTGGTAGGACAAGAGGAAATGGCCTCAGGTTACAAGGCGGGTTTAGGCTGGATATTAGGAACAATTTCTTTCCTGCAAGAGTGGTCAGGGATTGGAATAGGCTGCCCATGGAGCCACTGGAGTCACCATCCCTGGAGGTGTTCAAGAAATGTGTGCACATGGCAGTTTGGAACATGGTTTAGTGGCCATGGTAGTGCTGGGTTAACAGTCGGACTCCATGATCTTAGAGATCTCTTCCAACCCAAACAATTGTATGATTCTGTAATTCTATGATTTATATGAACCCAAAATAACAACAGAGCTTTAAAGAAAGTTTACTTTCCTTCTTTGACCACTGTCTCATTTTTCCAACTGACTGTATAGCAGCCTTCCAGAACCTGAAGGGGGCCTCCACAAGAAAGCTGGAGAGGGACTTTTTACGAGGGCTTGTTGTGATAGGATGAGGAGTAATGGCTTTAAAATGGAAGTGGGGAGATTTAGACTGGAGATTAGGAAGAAATTCTTTACAGTGAGGGTGGTGAGACACTGGAACAGGTTGCCCAGGGAGGCCATGGATGCCTCCTCCTTGGAAGTGTTCAAAGCCAGGTGGGATGAGGCCTTGAGCAGCCTGGTCTAGTGGAAGGTGTCTGTGCCCATGGCAAGGGGGTTGCAACTAGATGATCTTTAAGATCCCCTTCCAACCCAAACCATTCTATGATTCTGTGTTTTGGGACAGAGCACTCAAGTGTGAGCAGAAATAGTCTCTACCATACACTGAAGGGTTAACAGCCAAGTCAAGAAAGGACATAGGGTGGTTTTATTAAAAAAAAATGTGTTCTGCTAAAGCTTTAGGCCCTGGCCCAGAAAGCACTTCAGCATGTCCTTGCTTAAAGTATGTGAATTGCCTCAATTCCTGAAATTAGTCAGATTCAATTTTGATTCTATACATGCCCAAGCCCAAGTATATAACTACCTGTGCTGAAATGCTGGTGCTTCCTGCATGTATTTAGCTCTAACACTTACTACTTGTGCCTGACCTTTCGCAGAATTACTTTCTACTTGCAAAAAGTAATTCTGCATTTCATTTTGGAGCTTGGTGTGCAGGGATTAGGCAGCCCAGAGCTTTGCTGATGTTGGTATCCTGGTGTGCCTGGCCTGGGGCTGATGCCATTGCACCAGTGTCTGCGTCTCTGTGGGCTGAACAGAATCATTGCCAAATGGTCTGTGTCCCAGTGGTTGCTGGGTCAGTCTGGCTTTCAGACATCACAGAATCAGAGTGATAGAGGCTGGAAGAGACCTCTAGAGATCGTTCAGTCCAACTCCCTTGCTAAAGCAGAGGCACCCACAGCAGCTTCCAGGCAGTCTTGGAAGCTCTCTAGAGAAGGAGACTCCACAACCTCTCTGGGCAGCCTGCTCCAGGACTCCAGCACCCTCACACCAAAGAAGTTTCTCCTCCTGTTTAGATGGAACCTCCTGGGTTCCAGTTTGTTCCCCTTGACCCTTGTCCTGTCATTGGGCCCAACTGACAAGAATCTGGCCCCATCCTCATGGCTCCCATGTTTTAGTTCTTGCTGAGAATTGAGAAGATCTTCTCTGCATCTGCTTTTCTGCAGGCTCAACAGCCCCAGGTCTCTCAGCCTGGGTGAAAAAGATCTTTTACTTAACCTGGTTTCAGTCCTTTTTTTCCTCATGTTTTTGCTATTGTGTCTTTACCAGAGCAAGGCAAAGGAGCTACCTCTGTCTGCTGTTCGTTTCATGGAAGAACTGGGTGAATGTGCTTTCGGCAAGATCTACAAGGGCCATCTCTACCTTCCAGGCATGGATCATGCTCAGCTCGTGGCTATCAAGACACTAAAAGACTTTAACAACCCCCAGCAGTGGGCAGAGTTCCAGCAGGAAGCATCCCTCATGGCCGAGCTCCATCACCCCAACATCGTTTGCCTCTTAGGCGTAGTCACCCAGGAGCAGCCCGTCTGCATGCTTTTCGAGTACATGAACCAAGGAGACCTCCACGAGTTCCTCATCATGAGGTCACCCCATTCAGATGTTGGATGCAGCAGCGATGAGGATGGGACTGTAAAATCCAGCCTGGACCACGGGGATTTCCTGCATATCGCCGTGCAGATCGCAGCAGGCATGGAGTACTTATCCAGCCATTTCTTTGTCCATAAAGACCTCGCCGCTCGGAACATTTTAATTGGAGAGCAGCTTCATGTGAAAATCTCAGACCTTGGACTCTCAAGAGAAATCTACTCAGCTGATTACTACAGAGTCCAGAACAAGTCCCTCTTGCCAATTCGCTGGATGCCACCCGAGGCCATCATGTACGGCAAGTTCTCTTCCGATTCGGATATTTGGTCGTTTGGAGTTGTTCTGTGGGAAATATTCAGCTTTGGACTCCAACCATATTATGGCTTTAGTAACCAAGAAGTCATAGAGATGATCAGGAAAAGACAACTGCTGCCCTGCTCTGAAGACTGTCCTCCCAGAATGTATAGCCTGATGACAGAGTGCTGGCATGATCTGCCATCCCGGCGGCCACGATTTAAGGAAATCCATGCCAGGCTGCGCTCCTGGGAGGGTCTTTCAAGTCACACAAGTTCTACTACCCCCTCGGGTGGGAATGCCACCACTCAAACAACTTCCCTCAGCGCAAGCCCAGTGAGCAACCTCAGTAACCCCAGATACCCCAACTACATGTTTCCAGCACAAGGTATACCACAAGGTCAGATCGCCGGCTTCATCGGGCCGCCCATACCTCAAAACCAGCGGTACATCCCCATCAAT
This sequence comes from Dryobates pubescens, assembly GCF_014839835.1. Classification (NCBI taxonomy): domain Eukaryota; kingdom Metazoa; phylum Chordata; class Aves; order Piciformes; family Picidae; genus Dryobates; species Dryobates pubescens. The sequence goes on along the minus strand of NC_071622.1, from coordinate 28,650,582 downwards.
GGGTACCCCATTCCGCCAGGATACGCTGCCTTCCCAGCTGCCCACTATCAACCTCAAGCTCCGCCTCGGGTCATCCAGCACTGTCCTCCTCCAAAGAGTCGTTCTCCCAGCAGCGCCAGCGGATCGACCAGCACAGGTCACGTCACTAGTTTGCCGTCTTCGGGATCCAACCAGGAAGCAAATATTCCTTTGCTGTCTCATATGGCAATTCCTAGTCATCCAGCGGGAATTGGTATTACAGTTTTTGGAAATAAAACTCAAAAACCATACAAAATTGACTCAAAGCAGTCTTCCCTACTAGGAGACTCCAGCATCCATGGACCCAACGACTCTATGATTTCCGCCGAATTGTAAATAAGCGAGGCCTTTGTAAATATAGCTATTTACAACGTGAACTGGGAAGGGGGAGGAGGAAAGATTTCTATTCAGATATTTTATTAAAGAATCCTTCTGGTTGTTTAACAGACACTGCAGCAAAGTATCTTCTGTGAAGTTTCACTGCTTACCAGGATGGGCAGACTCAACCAGAGAGAGATCGTTGTGGTAGGAATATTTCGTGTCGTCAGTGGATGCCTTTGTCCAAGTGCCACCGACAAAGTCAAAAAGGGGAAGAGGGATTTTATTAATTTTTTTTTTTTTAATAAAAACATTTTATCCTACACTTTTTCACTGCTTTTTAGACCTCTGGTGTGGTTTGAATCACAGGAACTTTTTTGATACTGAAAGCATATTTTAATATTTGTCTCTTTTTTTAGGAGATGCCAATGCTCGGAGGTCTGCTGGGTGTGCAATTTCAGTTCCAAGAGCTAGTTACAGTATTTGTAAATGTTGCAGTCAAGGCTTACGTTTCAAATACGTGATCTGAGAGCTGAATAATTTCTTTCAGGTAGGATTTGGGTCTGGTCAAGTTGGGAGTCTGAATTCAAGAGTCAGACAAAAAAAAAAGTCATTTAGATGACAGCACAATAACTTGAGTTCTCAACTTGCAGTCTGCAAGCATCATCTGCTGTTGGCTGCAAAAGATGGCTGGGGTTTGAAGAAATTGCCTTAAAAAGGGAATGAAATTAAAGCATTTTCATTTCAGAACCTGAATCAACTCACTCAAAGACAGCATTTCATAATCTAGTAGTTCAGGCAGAAATCTTATATCCTTTTGTTGCTATGCAACGGTGTAATGGAAAGGCTCCAAACCACAATTTTATATATGACAATCAGGATGTCTTTTTTTTTTTTCCCCTCCCAGGAATATTTATTGTTTCAGATCAATGTGTAACTTCAGTGACTATGACTCCAGGAACCCTGAGGAAAAAAAGAAGAAAGGGGGTGGGGGTTAAAACTCACATTCCATCAGGCAGCAAATCCATCGATGGCAGTTGTGTCTGTCACTTCTAATCATGTGAATTGGTATAAACTTTCACCCCAGAAAAGATGACATTTGTGTCATTGCAAAAAAAGGAAATTCATTCAGGTCTAAGCAATCAAGAGTAGTCATTTAAAACCACTTTACTGAGTCGTTAAAGTGCTGTGTGCTTTCCAGTTTTCCACAGACTCTTTATTTTATATTGGTACTAAATAGTGTTTTTACTGTACCCAGGACAAACCCAACGTTTTTGCTCAGTTGACAATGGTGTATGATAGGACTCTATTTTTATCTCTTTTGCACAAAAGTGTGATCATGTTTTGTACAGCAGAAGTGAAAAATACATCTCTGCCTTTTATATCTTGGTCTGTTTCTATTTTTAACCTGATGTAGATGTTCTTGAAATATATTATGGTGATACTCAGCCACTACCTTATCCAAATAGTTTTCTTTGTTTGTCACTGCATGCGTTTAATCACTGTATTACTTGATGATTGAGTTATTAATTATGGGCATTTCAATTAGGCAAGCATGAAAAGGCTATTTTATAATTAAGATATGTGCATTTTTTGTATTTCACGTGCCAGAGATGATATTAAACACTGATTATTTTATGCTGCTGTTCATTAAAACATCGTTTTACCGTAAACACATTGGGATTTCCTCCCTCTCGGCGTCATTTTTAACAGAGAGCTAAAATCTGCTGGCTCAGAGCCTGCTGGAGCCATCAAGTGAATGGGACACGAGAGTTTGGCAACTGGTATTTGCAGAGTGAGTACTCCGGGGTACGATACAGAGGCTTAAATGAGTGTTTGGCTGTGCAAATATTTGCAGAGCGCACAGGAGCAGCGGGATGGTGGAACTGTCCTGGGGGAATGGTGCAGTCCTTTGCTGTGCTCTCGGCAGTGCTGTTTAGCTCCCTGCCAAGGGCTAGCAGTGCCCTTAGGATCATAGAATCGGAGAATGATAGGGGTTGGAACGGACCTCTGAAGATCATCCAGTCCAACTCTCCTGCCAAAGCGTGGTCCCCTAGGGCAGGTCACACATGAACACATCCAGACACAGCCTTTCTGTTTGCTTGCTCCAGTTTGATGTCCTGTTGTATTGTGTGAGCTGTCATGGGACACTGTACTGCTGCAGCATAGAATCATACAATTGTTTGTGTTGGAAAAGACCTCTGAGATCATCGTTGACCTGACACCACCATGGCCGTTAAACCATGTCCTCTCTGGAGCTGTCGAGCTGCCTCTGCTTTGTGTTGGCATGGAACTACTCTTGCAGGTAAGAGCAATCAGTAATTATATAGTAAGGACTTTGGCAGCTTGATAGATACTTCATGGACCTGTGTGGTCAGCTTCCATGTAGATTGAATTTACATCTGCATCAGTAATCTAAGTATGTTACGTGCCAGCTAAAGTTTAGTCTTGAGTGAAGATTCAGGCAAGAATTACATCTTAGTAATGTCTGTGAAGATGCTGAGGGTCCTGGAGCATCTCTGTGAGGAGGAAAGGCTGAGAGACCTGGGGCTATTGAACCTGCAGAAGAGCAGCCTGAGAGGGGATCTGCTCAATGCTCAGCAAGAGCTAAAGGGTGCAGAGGTAAGAGGATGGGGCCAGACTCTTGTCAGTAGGGTCCAATGACAGGACAAGGGTCAAGGGGCACAAACTGGAACCCAGGAGGTTCCATCTGAACAGGAGGAGAAACTTCTTTGGTGTGAGGGTGCTGGAGCTCTGGAGCAGGCTGTGGAGTCTCTTTCCTTGAAGAGATTCCAAACCCTGTTGGCCATTGCAATCCTGGGAAGGCTGCTGTGGATACCCCTGCTTTAGCAGGAGGATTGGACTGGTTGATCTCCAGAGGTCCCTTCCAACCCCTACTATGCTCTTAACTTTCTTTTTCTGTATCTGTGTCAGGTTATCAGGCTTACATGCTAAAGGACTACTTTGGAGCAGGGGTGTTCTGCAGCAGTGAATGAGCTGTTTCTCTCTAAGCCATAGCTGTTGATATCACCAAAGCCTAGAGAGCTGCTGCTGCTTTTCCCTTGGGCACGGGTTTGCAGCTCTATCATGCCATCTTGGTCAGCAGACAGTAACTGTTGCCATTCTTGGTCCATCTTTTCTCTCCTTTACATACTTTTTTGAGTGATTGCATCAGTGCATACAATTCTTTTGCATCTTAAGCATCAAATGTAGCACTGAGAAGCAGGAAGCCTTTTTTATCCTTTGTTTTTCCTGTGGGATTCTTTAGCTTGTACTCTTAAGGGCTTGAAATTTCATTAGTGCTAGTTTGAAGTCAGTTTTCCATTTGATAATGAGTTCAGAAACAAAAGGAACTATCAGCAGCCAGCAAGTCTGTGGTCCTTGGGTTATGCTGTTATTGCAAAATCTTCAGTAAAGAAGACATGAAGTCAGTGGGCATTAAGAGTCTTTGCACCATAGCTGACACACAGCTGAATATGGCTGAAAAAGATACTGAGATACCACCATCTATGATAGAAAGTATTTGCTCTTCAGTGTCAAGCAAGATCCTTCACTGAGTGTCTATGTGGAGCAAATAGAAGTATCTTCAGGACCTTCTCTTTTCATCTACACAGGCTAGAAAAGACAGACATGGACCCAGCTCATGAGACATCCAGACAGATGATCTCTGCCAGTTGGGATGACAAGTCCCATCAGGTCAAATCAGAATGTATCTGAACATCGTAATTCAGTTTGATTCTGTAAAGCCATGCATGAGCCACACTGAGTCAAACCACCCTGGTACTGGTACTGCACACAAGTAGCTGCTCAGGGACTGCTGTACACATGGGTAAGCTTAGCTCTCCAGCTGTGTCCTTAGCTTTAATCACCCTGATAGAATCAGTAAATCATTTGAGTTGGATTTCTGTCATCATCTCTGCAAGCATCTCTATCAAAATGGCAAAACCTGCCTAGAAAAGCTCTGTAAGTGACCATAAATACGATCTAAATATTGACCAAAAATAAATACATCAGCTGGGATACCCTCTGAGATTGACTGTTGTTCTCTTACAGAACCACAGAATCGTTAAGGTTGGAAAAGACCTCTGAGATCATCAAATCCAACCATCAACCCAAAACCAGCATGGCCATTAAACCATGTCCCAAAGTGCCATGTCTACCTTGAGGGACAATGACTCCACCACCTCCCTGGGCAGACTGTTCCAGCCTGTTCCACTGTTTCACTAAAGAATTTTTTCTGATTCATAGAATGGTTTGGCTTGGAAGGGACTTTAAGGATCATCTAGTTCCAAGCTCCCTGACATGGGCAGGGACACCTCCCATGAGACCAGGTTGTTCAAGGCCCCATTTAACCTAGCTTTGAACACTTTCAGGGAGGGAGGCATCTGCAACAGCCCTGGACAACCTATTTCAGTGTATCACCACTGTACTATCCAACCTAAACCTCCTCTGACACAACTTCAGGCCATTTCCTCATGTCCCATTGCTTGTTCCTTGGGGGAAGAGACCAACCCCCACCTCACAGACAACCTCCTTTCATGGAGCTGTAGAGAGCAATGAGATCTCACCTAAGCCTCCTCCAGACTTAACAACCCCAGCTCCCTCAGCCTCGCCTGAAAGCAGTAACTGAATGCTTGATGGAGCAGCAATGGGAGCTGGAGGAGCAATGGGAGCCATGAAATATCCCCTTACACACTTTGTAGTTTTATGTTAAATGCCCAGGAGCACAGTGGAAGCCCACTCACAGCTCCGTTCAGGGCTTTTCCTTTGTTTCAAAGCTGGGTCCTTAAGGTTCAAATATTTTAAGACTCGACAGCTGTAAACCAGCTCTGAGCAATCCACCTGAAAACTTGCAGAGCCTCCTCCCATCCGTCTCTGCCTCTCACAGCGGGTGAAGTTTGTGAGCTGTGAGGCTGAAGTCAGCGTCTGGCTCCCAACTGATCCATAGGGAACAAAAGCAAACACAGAGAGGCAGGAATTCCTCAGGGAGAGATTAGAGGGGGGGAAACAGATCACCTAGAAAATGATTAGATAATGTGGAAAATAAATGTTTCCAGAAATTAAGGAATTGTTCCTCAGGTGGGAATGCAGGCAGAGAGGGAAAAGCTATTTTCATGGCAAACAAAAGAAGTGGGAATTTTCCAGATTCCTAATGGCCTGAAATTGTGCCAGGAGAGGTTTAGGTTGGACCTGAGAAAAAATTTCTTTACTGAAAGATTGGTCAGGCATTGGAACAGGCTGCCCAGGGAGGTGGTGGAGTCTCCATCCCTAGAGGTGTTCAAGAGCCATGTGGACATGGCACTTTGGGACATGGTTTAATGGCCACGGTGGTGTTGGGTGGATGGTTGGACTTGATTGTGTGATTCTAATGCCACATGTCAGAATCATCATCCCTCCTTCCTTCAAAGAGTAATGGATTGAGAAGCTCTGGAGGTTTGGAAAGCAGTCTCTCAATAAAGAGTGTTTAGTGAGCCTCCAATCTGGAGAATCTCTTTCCCTGCAGGCTAGCTTAGGTTTCTGTAAAAGAGAATAAATATTTGCTGATTTAAAACAAAATGCAGAGTCTGAAACTGAGATTCGTGTCCTTTCTTCCCACAGAGGAGTGATTAGAATGAGCTCCTGCATTCCCTGGATTGAAAGCAGAAGGTGAAGCTGAGAACTACTTGTGCAGGCACTTGGGCTGGAAAACTGGAGAAATGGCAGCATGTGTTTATCCAGAGCATGAGAAGTTGTCAGAAAGGAATCCATGATTTGCTTGGCATGAAGAAGGGTATCCAAGAAGATTGCAGGCTTGGAAATACTCAGTGACATTCTCCTCTTGTTCCAACGCTCTTCTGTAACCTGTGTTCACCAAGAGAACTTTAAAATGTCCACCTAACTCAAAACACTCCTGACGGTAAGGCAGGCAGTGCACAAACTAGTCAAGTACAAACACATGGTGTTCCCCATGGGTCCAGTTCCATGGAATGTGCACCTTCAGCCTCCACTGGCTCTACTTACTGTACTTGTCAGAAGGTATTTGGCTTGTTGGTAGGATTCACTCTTCTCAGTATCTCTGAGTGTTGTCTTTGCCAGTCATTTGACACCTATTTTCCTCTGCCCACTAAGCCTAGCTTGGTCAGTCATGCTAAGCTGAATCTCACCACCTCTGCTTCTGCTAGAGAAACTCGGGGAAAACAAGGCATCTGGGCTCCTGCGTGGGTTATGCTGATCAGTATCTAAAGGGCAGGTGTCAAGAGGATGGGGCCAGACTCTTTCCAGTGATAGGATAAGGGTCAGTGACAACAAACTGGAACCCAGGAGGTTCCATCTGAACAGGCGGAAAATCTTTGCTTATGAGTAGGCTGCCCAGAGAGCTTGTGGAGTCTCCTTCTCTGGAGAGATTCCAAAGCCACCTGGATATTATGATCCTGGGCAGCCTGCTGTCAGTGACCCTGCTTCAGCAGGGGTTTGGATTGGATGATCTCCAGAGGTCCCTTCCAACCCCCACCAGTCTGATTCTGTGAAGCTGATAGAGGGCAATGTTTTTAGAGTGGAAGCACTTGGTGTGTTCTGAAAGAGCACCTCCTTTGTGTCCATAAGATCTGTCTACCGATTCCTAAATTCCCCTCCCTGGATACCGCAATGTCTTCATGGTTTGTAACCTTGCACCTTTGTGCCAGAGCCAGCACATTTCTTTCAGTGAAAAGACAGTAGCCAAACACTTCTCAGCTGTTAAGACTTGCAGAGTGTGGCTAAACAGAGGAGGTCTGAGGGTACTGGGACCAATCTTCCAGTATGTAGTCACCCAAACCACATCCTCAAGGTCTGTGAGAAGTCAATGCAGTGTTCTTTTGGCTGCCTCTTCAATGGTGATGTGATTCTTGTGGCCTCAAGTCTGCTTTCTCCATGGGTCTGAAAGTTTCCCTTAAAGATGTGATGTCCACAGAATCTGAGAAGCAATTTTTGTCTTGCTGTGGGCTATCTTTTATAGGAGGAGAGAATATTGCCCCCCAAGTCAGTCACTCTCTATCCCATCATATTTCTTCCTGTTTGATCTTGCTGAGATTAAAGTTCAGTATATTTCAGGACAGTTATATTGCTGAGGTAATATAAAGTTATTAAAAACAGAGAGACAATATTGTGACTATACATCAAAAGCTCTCAAAGACAAAGGAGGGAAAATTGACTTGAAACTGGAATTATTAGAAGCATCTGTGGTGTCCTTTATTTTCCATTTAACAGTGCAACACATTTGGGAATGGTGTCTGCTTGGAACTCACAATGTGATGCTGCCTCAATTTGTACCCTGAACCCTGGGGTTGATGTTTTCCTGGGGACGGGATCAGCAACTCCTTGTTAATGTGTTTTGGCCTTGAGACATGAAGAAACATTTTCTAATGCTGCAACCTACAGAAGAAGCTGGGTTATTTTTTTTCTCATCTGAGGAACTTAAAACAGAACTATCTGTTAGAGTCATGAAGCTCTTGGGGTTTTAAACCACCACAAGTGGGGCTTGGAGTACAATGTCCATTTATTTGTTTCTCTAAGTGGGTACATGTTCCACACACAACCAAGTATCTTCTGTAGCCATTCCCATAGTTTAAAAAAAATCCAATAACATTTTGAAACACTGGCTAGCAAGAACCAAGATGACATTTATTCCAGTCACCCTCAGAGCAAGCACAAGTGAGCTGCTTTGGGTCGTTCCCAAGCTGCTTTGGGTCAATCCCACGCTGCGGAAGGCAGAAGCTCCATCTTTGTGGTGTGGTCTGTAAACAGTGGAGCCTTATACAAGTCACAGTGTCAGATCACAGAATCATAGAATGGTTTGAAAAGGATGGGGTTGTTCAGCCTGGAGAAGGGAAGGCTCCAGGAAGACTTTATTACAGCTTTTTAGTACTTAAAGAGGTCTACAAGAAAGCTGGGGACAGACTTTTTGGCAGGACCTGTTGTGACAGCACAAGGGGTGATGGAGGGAGATTCAGACTTGATAGAGGGAAAAAACTTTTTACACTGAGGTTGGTGAGACTCTGTCCCAGGTTTGCCAGAGAGGTGGCAGATACTCTATCCCTGGGACCATTTCAGGTCAGGCTTTTTGGTGCTCTGAGAAATCTGCTCTATTTGCAGATGTCCCTGTTGACAGCAGGGGAATTGGGCTAGATGACTTTTAATGGCCCTTTCCAACCCAAACCATTCCATGATTCCATGATCATAGCATGGTTCATTTGGAATTCTATAGAAGAAGAACAGCGAGACAACTTCTGAACACGTTGAGGCTAACTCTTGTTTACTGTGCAGTTTACTTGTTTACTTTTCTGTACAGTTTAGAATAGAATAGAACAGAACAGAATAGAATAGAAGTAACCTGGTTTGACCTTTGAGATCATCAAGTCCAACCTGTCACCCAACACCATCTAATGAACTAAACCATGGCACCAAGTGCCTCATCCAGTCTCTTCCTAAACACCTCCAGTGATGGTGACTCCACCACCTCCCTGGGCAGCACATCCCAATGGCCAATCACTCTGTGAAGAATTTCTTCCTAACATCCAGCCTAAACCTCCCCTGCTGCAGCTTGAGACTGTGTCCTCTTGTTCTGGTGCTGGTTGCCTGGGAGAAGAGACCAATCCCTGCTTAAGTTCAACCTCAGTCTGGGTCGACACAGATCTTTTGAAAACAGCTTTGTGGCGAGTTACCACGATCCCTATCCCTGGCCACTGACCAACTGAAGAACAATTCAGGAATGAGCCCATGGACTTAGCACCTCCCTCCCTCTGGTGAAAACACTGTCACTGCAGCAAGTCTCCATCCACACCACGCCAGCCCCTCAGGAGAGGAAAGCTGGCTCGGGGGGATGGAGGGGATGTGCCGTTCCACACTGTGGGTGCCTGGGTCCTGCCTCGGTGCGCTGCAGTTGCAGATCTGCCCTGGAGCTACTTTGTTGGATGGCCATGGTTCCCTTGAAAAGCATCTGTGCTGATGCAGTAAGGCTATTGCTAGACAAGGAGAAGGAGGAAACTGAGTAAATGGGTTTTTTATATACTCTCCATGATGATGCTGACTTCTGAAGGGAGAGTGTGATTCAGAAAGGTAAGGTCCTCTGTCAGAGGTCCAGCCATGGCTGTAGACAGTCATATTCCTAGAGATGTATAGAATTCACTGATGGGTAGGAGCAGTTCTTCTTTCCTGGAAGGTGACTGCTTCTTCTCCCTTGGCACTCATGAGCTGCTTTCAGGTGCTGATAATCCAAATGCCTCCCATTAGGAGCTCAGGCTGTGCAGAGAGCAGGTTCTGCTGGGAGCAGCACAAACCCTGTGGCCCAGCCACTGCGCCGAGAGTGGGCAGGATGACGAGAATTTCACAACATCACCGGTCCCTGCTATAGAGTGGTGGATATGTCTGGTGTGCTGGCACTTCAAAGAGGTCAGATGCAGGCAAGCTGATGTAGGAGCATTAGAGAAGCCATGAATAAAACGAGGGTTCTGGACACTCTCTCTGGTATAGCAGGGGACAGCACCCGGACTGGGATAATCATTCCACAGTAGATTCACAGGGGCCGTATCCAAAGGTAGGTGGCATCAGATGGATTAGACACTTGATAAAAAAAATTGAATTACTGTTATATGTGGACACAAGTTAGTTTCTGCATAACAAATGTCCACTGTGAAGGAAGCCTTCTTAAGGAGCCAAGCCATGAAGATTGCACAAGAAGCCATAAATCTGGCATTTCCTAACTTCTGAGTGCTCAGCACAGCAGCATAAATACTCCTTCTTTCAAACACTGCTTTGTAGGCAACTTCTTTGCAAGATGATTTATGTATTTATGTCCTTATCTGGTAGTCAGATTCGACCCTGAAAATATGCAGAGCACTTAACAGAACAGGATCAAGACTTAACACTGTGATGGGTTTGTGTTGTGTGAGAGCTGCTGCTGTGCCTGGTGCAATAAGTGTTGATGGTGTATATGGAGGATTGTTCCATGCTGGTGTAGAAAGAAGGATTGTGTGCTGGTTTTCCCATATTCTGCTGCTGCAGCAGCTGGGTGGGATATTGGGAAGAGCCTAGCTTGTGTCATTGTTCTTCATCTTGCTGGCTGTAGGGCAGTTGTGTTTATTCACTGCTGGCTGCTCCATGAGGGCTTGTTCAGTTCCTCAAAATGATGCTGTTCCAAATGACTGTGGAGGGTGGCAAGAACCCAGATCATAGAATCATAGAGTCATTTAGGTTGGAGAAGACCTTAAAGACCATTCAGTCCAACTATAAATGGTAGCATCCAATTGCTAGTTACTTGAGAAAAAGACTGACCCCCATCTGGCTCCAACCTCCTTTCAGGGAGTTGCAGAGAGCAAGGAGGTCTCCCACAGCCTTCTCTTCTCCAAACTAAACAGTCCCAGCTCTCTCAGCACTTAAACTTAGGAGTTTGCATTTTTAAGCACAGACTCCTGAGCGGGAGTTAGTAAGGTTCGTGGGCTGTTCCTCTTCGCAGACAGGAATCATTTCTGCTCCTCTCTGCACTGCTTCACCAGTGGTTCTTGCAGCAGCTCCTTAACTCTGACACTAGCATGATGAAATGAATAACTGTCACTGGAGTTGTCACCAGTGCTCATTCTCAGATAGAGCATGATACCTGGTTTCTTTGATCTGTAGGATTTACACTCTTTTATCTTGTGTAATCCAACTGCTCAAGAGTCATGGACTCACCCAGCTCTCTGCACTTCACAGAAATGCTTTAGAGAAGTTGATCATTTTACTTCTCAGTTTTCTGGGCTCTCATATTGTCAGCCTTGAGCAGGAGTGCTGGGATCAGGCTTAAGATCAGAAACAACTTAAAGTATTGTTTCATTTTGCCACATAGAAATGTGTGGACATGGCACTTTGGGACATGGTTTAATGGCCGTGATGGTCTAAGGTTGATGGTTGGGCTCAATGATCTTTGAGGCCTTTTCCAACCTAAACCATTCTATGATACTACAGAGTTGAAATAGGAATAGAAATAGAATAGAAATAGAATAGAATAGAATTAGAATATATAGAACAGAATGTGTAGTATGGACACATACAATGGTTTTGGTTGGAGAAGACCTTTAAGATCATTGAGTCCAACCACTATCAAACTCTACCAAGTCTGGAATTCTCTGTGCTTCAGATGTGCTGTCCCCTCTTGTTTTTGTTGCTTGGGGTTATTTTGCTTTTGTTGTTGTTGTTTATTTGGGTTTTTTAAAGACAAATCAAGATTTTTTCATGGAGGACTCTTTGCCCTTCTTTCTTGTCCTCATGTCCGGCCTCACTGCCTGTGATCACTTTAAATTATACTATAACCACACTATCCTCTCTGCTCACAACTGAGTATGTCCCCCACATGTTTTTTCCAGACAACTTTATCCTGATTATGAGTAAAACAAGTCATAAAATCTTGTATCATTTATGGCTGTCTGCTGGGATTTCTAAAAGAATGAAGGAGACAATTGAAAGGAGTAAGAAAATTATGTCATTTTTTTAATTCAAATACCACAATTAAAAGGCTACTGTGATAATTCTGGCCAGAAAACAACCAGTTTAACAGAGCAGAGTTGTGTAATTTTACTAATTAAGTATCAAAGCAGGGATTTGAAAGCTTATGCTTTAGAAACCTGTGTGTTCCATGTGGTTTTAGGTCATGCTTTCAATCCAGCAACAGAAAATGCAGTGAACACGAATGCAGCAGAAATCATGAAAGCCAATTAATCTTTATCTAGCCAAATGATTTTTGCAGTGTGTTAGAAAGAGCCTGCACCCAGAAGGTAACACTGTCTGTGTTTCTATCATTATTCACAAATATTTATTGATGAATAATAACTCAAAAAAAAAAAAGTTTTAAAAACTCTTTAAGCAATTCTAAGGCTGCTTAACAATTACATTCAAATGCTGATTTTGTTTTAGAGAACGAGAAGTACTGTTTGGAAAGCAAATATGTGGCTTGGTCAGTTTTGAAAGCAAAGATATGGCTGGGGCTTAAAATAGTGTGGTGGTGAAGGAGACCCAGAGCAATTCATGCTTCCTGGTGACCACAGCTGAGATAAAACAGGGAGATTGGAAGGGCTGATATTTCCTCCCTGACACACCAGCTGGTTTCTCTGCCCTCCAGTCCAAGAACAGCACAGCCACTCAACAAATATTGGCTTTATTTCAAGCAAACAAACAGAAAACAAAACTCTGTCCATTCAAACCATCCAGAAAAAACTCATTCATGTCTCTTTCTCCTTCCCTGCTTAGATATTTTTGGACTGGAGGGAAAAAAAAATCCCAGAGGGAAGTCTCTAAAAGTCCTCCACCTCCAGAGAAGCCTGTTTCTGCCATTCCTTCCTGGCAGGCCCTTAAATAAGTCCTTTAGTCAGGAATCCTGCTCCTTAGTGATTCCCAGAGGTGGCATGCTAGTTCTCAACATAGTGGGGCAAGCTCTTGTCCAGGATTTTAAAGGATGCTTCTGTCATACTCGCCTCAAAGGGGATGATCATGCCCCGTGCTTTGAGCAGGCCCAGAGGAAGCCACAAAGATGATCAAGGGGCTGGAAGCCCTATGCTGTGAAGACAGGCTGAGAGAATTGGGGTCGTTTGGCCTGGAGAGGAGAAGGCTCCAGGGAGACCTTATTGTGGCCTTTCAGTGCTTAGAAGTGGCCTGCAGGCAAGATAGGGAGTGACCTTTCACAAAGGCATGCAGGGAAAGGCCAGGGGTTAATGGCTTCACATGGAAAGGAAGGACATTTTAGATTAGGCCCTAGGAAGAAATTCTTTGCCGTGAGGGTGGTGAGGCACTGGAACATGTCACCCAGGAAAGTTGTGGATGCCCCATCCCTTGCATCCCTTGAACTGTTCCAGGCCAGGCTGCACCGAGCTCTGAGCAATCTGGTCTTGTGGAAAGTGTCCCTGGCCATGGCAGGGAGGTTGAGCTAGAGGTTAGGTGGGCCAATGGTATGAGATTCAACAAGGCCAAGTGCAGGGTCCTGCACTTCGGCCACAATAACCCCATGCAGTGCTACAGACTGGAGGGTGAGTGCCTGAAGAGCAGCCTGGCAGAGAGGGACCTGGCAGTGCTGGCTGACAGCAGCTGGACATGAGCCAGCAGTGTGCCCAGGGGGCACAAAAGGGCAATGGCATTCTGGCCTGTATCAGGAATAGTGGTGGCCAGCAAGTCTAGGGATGGGATTCTGCCCCTGCACTGGGCACTGGTGAGGCCTCACCTCACACACTGTGTGCAGCTCTGGGCCACTCACTTCAGGAAGCATACTGAGGTGCTGGAGCAGGCCCAGAGGAGAGCAGCCAGACTGCTGAGGAGGTTGGAGGGAAAGTCGTGTGAGGAAAGGCTGAGGGAGCCGCGGGTGTTCAGCCTGGAGAAGAGCAGACTCAGGGACGATCTTATCACTCTCTACAACTACCTAAAGGAAGTTGTAGTCAGATGGGGGTCAGGCTCTTCTCCCAGGCAACTTGTGACAGGACAAGAAGGCATGGTATGGAGCTGTGCCAGGGGAGGTTTAGGTTAGATATTACGAAGCACTTCCTCACAGAAAGGCTGATTAGGCACTGGGATGGCCTGCCCAGGGAGGTGGTGGAGTCACCATCACTGGAGGTCTTTAAGAAAAGATTGCCTGTAGCACTTGGTGCCATGGTTTAGCTGATGTTATGGTGGGAGGTCATAGGCTGGACTTGATGACCTCAGAGGTCTTTTCCAGCCTCAATAATTCTGTGATTCTGTGATCTCCAGAGGTGCCTTCCAGCCCCCACCCTGCTGGGGTCCTGTGGCTCTGTGACATGACGATGAACACTCTGCTTTTGCTGCCACGCTCTGGGAAAAGGCAACACAAGGCCAGGATGTTTGGGTCTGTATCTTCAAGAGACCAATTCTTTTCTTTTTCCTGTTAGTGAATATTCTCAATTATTTAATTTCCTATGGAGACTTTTGGCAAGCAGTTTCCTTCCCAGCTACTGCCAGCAGCTCTTGTTCCTAAATGAAACAAGTTCTTGGCCTACAGGAGCACAGCCAGGAAATTTGTCATCTTTGGGCCAAGCAAGATTTTTATTTGACCTAATCAATGACATTTATTTCAAGCAATACATATTTTCAAGCAATTTGTTACATTAAGAAATAGCACAGGGGGAACCAGTGAATTCACCCTAAAAACAGGCTCATTTTTTTTATGATGTATTTCTTTCTGTACTGCTAGGGCTGTACGTGGCATCACTGCTGAAATATTTCTGAAGCTGACTTTTCAAACTAGCATTTGGAGCCAGCTTTTTTTTCTCAGTTCTGTTGTCTTTGCCTCCCTCCAGAATTTGGCAGTACTTGGCCTGCTGACAGTTTTCTTAAGGACAAGAAATTCTCAGGCCTAGTAATACCAGTGCAGCAGATTCCTAACTGGTTCTGTTCTCACACCCTAGCAATGTCTCAGGGACTTTAAGGATAAAACCTTGGCCTTCATAAAGTTAAATTCGAATTAACACTTGTGGAAATAGGATGTCATTGTGGAGTTTTTGCTCAGGTACAAATCACAGAATCACAGCCTGATAGAGGTTTGAAAGGGACTTCTGGAGATCATCCAGTCCAACCCTCCACTAAAGCAGGAGCACCCACAGCAGCTTGCCCAGAATCAGAATGTCCAGGTGGGTTTGGAAGCCCTCCAGAGAAGGAGACTCCACAACCTCTCTGAGCAGCCTGCTCCAGGCTTCCAGCACCCTCACACCAAGGAAGTTTCTCCTCATGTTCAGATGGAAACTAGGTTCCAGTCTGTGCCCATTGGCCCTTGTGGGCCACTGAGCACCACTGAGAAGAGTCTGGCCCTATCCTCTTGGCTCCCACAGGTCCTTTAGCTCTTATTGAGCATTGAGAAGATCCCCTCTGGGGCTCCAGCCCCAGGTCTCTTGGCCTTTCAACCCCCAAACAAGTATCTTCAATTTGTCTTCAAAGTGTTGTTGATCCAACTGTGCCTCTTCAAAGCTCAGATACAGCTTAGTGGGCCTGGTGGTGTTGGGCTGGCAGTTGGACTAGATGATCTGAGAGGTCATTTCCAACCTTAATGATTCTTTGAACTTCCCCTGGTTTCATCACAAATTCCAGGTGTGGAATGGAAGGAAATTGGGATCTGTAAGAGAATTGTTTCCTTTTACAGCCACAGCTTTAGATATTGCCAAAGGCAGAAGGCTGTTTTTGGCAAGCAGCTTTTTGACGTTTTGCAGGACTGCAATGGCAAGAGGGGGTTGGAAGGATATCAAAGACTCAAACCTAACCTTGATCACTGAGCTCAAGAGTCCGTGTCTTTTCATAACTGGTGTCTTCCTCTCACTTTCATTGTTACTTCCTGGAAGAGAATAGGCAGCAGTGGGATCACAGGGGATTTCGCCACGCAGACAGCGGGTGAGTCAATCGTTTGTTATGTAGGAAATTGCCTTGGCCCAGTAAGTTTTGTTTACAGTCTAATCTGCCCCCCATCACTTATTTTCATAGAAGCAGGAGTAATAAGAATGAGATAAGGCAGAGCTTTAGGAGGGCGCCGAGTCTGACAATGCTGGCTGGCCACGAGGAGACCAGAGTCTCACTTGCCAGGTTTCTGGTGGGGGCCAGCAAAGGGGATGCAATTTTTAATTTCCCTCCTTCACAGAATGGTAGGGGTTGGAAGACACCACTTGGAGATCATCTAGTCCAACACCTCCCTACTAAAGCAGGGCCACCTGCAACAGGTTGCCCAGGATCATAATATCCAGGTGGATGTGGAAGCTCTCCAGAGAAGGAAACCCTCCAACCTCTCTGGGCAGCCTGCTCCAGGGCTCCAGCACCCTCACACCAAACAAGTTTTTCCTTAAGTTCAAGTGAAGCCTCCTGTGTTATAATTTGTATCTGTTGCCCCTTGTCCTTTCCCATCTTAGATGCTTCTCCTGAAACAACTTAGAGTACTGGACATTTCTTTAGCAAGATGTTTTTACGGGAGAAAAATTTTTATTGGAGAAAACCCAACAGAGGCCATGAACATGCTGAGGGGAATGAAGCACCTCTCTTTTGAGGTGAGGCTGAAAGACCTGGGGTTGTTTAGCCTGCAGAAGAGCAGCCTGAGAGGGGATCTGCTCAGTTCTCAGCAAGATCTAAAGGGCAGGGGGCAAGATGATGAGGCCAGACTCTTCTCAGTGGTTTCCAGTGACAGGACAGGGGGCAATGGGCACAAACTGGAACCCAGGAGGTTCCAACCCTGAAGAGGATAAACTTCTTTGGTGTGAGGGTGCTGGAGCCCTGGAGCAGGCCACCCAGAGAGGTTGTAGAGTCTACTTCTCTGAAGAGCTTCCAAACACACCTGGATATTGTGACACTGGACAGCCTGCTGTGGGTGCTTTAGCAGGGGGTTTGGACTGGATGATCTCCAGAGGTCCTTTTCCAACCCCCAGCACGTTGTGATTCTGTGATATGAGACAATGTGATTTCTGTTAAAAACATGAGGACTGCTTTCCCTTCCAGTCCCAGATAAACATCCCCAGTGCATACCCATACCAGCTCTCCTACAAGTTCTACCCTCTCAGGAACCACATCTTCTTGCTGACCATCCCATCCCCAAACCCAGAGAAGAAAGTGACTCTTTCCTTGCTTTGCCCCTGGACGGAAGGAGCTGACAGAATGATCCCACGGATGCTAGAAGTGGCCCTGAGGGGAATGGGAATGTGCTGCTGGAGTCTTTCTGATACAAGATGACTTTTCATGGAAGCTTAAACCTCCTGAAAGTAGCTGTGGTCCTGCCCCCTCCCTAACCCCAGCACTGGTGCTTGCTTGACCCCCTTGTGTCCCAGCTCAGGAAGCCAAATTAGGAGAAAACAATCCTTATTTTATTTTATTTTATTGGTTTTCTGATGGCTTCCCTCTCAGTTCACAGCAGTATCAGATGAACCCTGGGGAGCAATAGGAATGTGTGGACAAAAGCACAGGAGATGGTGGGGTCATAGCAACACCAGCTTGGGCTCTTTTAAGCTGTCATGAGCTTGAGAATTGCTTTACCTTACTTACGTTGGGGTTTCTCTCACTTGGTTTAGTGAAAGATAACGAAGGTAGAGAGTGCATCTGAGGCAGGAACAAGACCTGCAGTGTGGTGGGCCATGCAGAAGTGTGATGAACCATTTAAGCAGGCACCTTGCTTCATTCATTTTCAGTGTTTGCACAGTAACTTTGACACTAAGGCAGAAAACTTGTGCAACGATTCCAAATGGGTTTTGCAACATGCTGTCTAACAGCAGAAATGTTCCTTCTCTTGGTGAGATTTCCTTTATAAATTATTTTAACCAATATTTTATTTTCCTTGGAGTCAAAGGGAAGGACCGAATATTAAAATAATCTTTGGATGTGTTTAGCAGCAGTAATGGACAAACATACTGTGGAAGTCATAGAATCAGAGATGGTTTGGGTGGGAGGGGACCTTTAAAAGTCACCTAGTCCAATCCCCCTGCAGTCAGCAGGGACAGCTGCAACTAGAGCAGGTTACTTGTAGCTCCAAATAACCTGACCTGCAATGGTTCCAGGGACAGGGCATCTACCACCTCTCTGGGCAACCTGGGCCAGGGTTTCACCACCCACAGTGTAAAAAAATTTCTTCCTTCTCTCCAGTCTGAATATCCATCTTCTAGTTTCAAACCATCATCCCTTGTCCTGTCACAATAGGCCTTGCTCAAAAGTGTGTCCCTGTCTTTCTTGTAGACCCCTTTAAGTACCAGAGGCCACCAGAAGGTCTCTCTGAAGCCTTCTCTTCTCCAGGTGAATTTAGCAGCTGGTGTGTAATTCTCTTTAAATATAATTTTGGCTATTTATGCCATTTTAGTTTCTGAAGACCCAGAATTCACAGGCAACCACCATGACTGGAAGACAGAAAATATGGAAAGAACAGAAATTTAAAGATCTGCAGGTCTTTATAGGCATAGTGGCACCTGTAGGTATCATGATATCTTCCTAGTCAAGAAGTTTGTCCCTTATAGAATACATATCTTACCTCATCTTAAATTTCAACTCCTAAGGCAAGTATTTTCTCCTAAGGTCTATAGGGACTTATAGGAGGGACAGTTTGAGGAGGCAAGGACATATGGTACCTGTGAGGGAACCTGACAACCAGCAGCTTCACCACTCAGAAAGGTCAATGTCTCTACCAAACACAGCTCTTGACTTGCTGAATCAAATTTCTTCTGGTGAAGTTAAACACACTTAAGGTCAGATGAAGGTCATAGAATCATATCATAGAATGGTTTGGGTTGGAAGGGACCTTAAATAACATCTAGTTCCAAACCCCTGCCATGGACAGGAACACCTTCTACTAGACCAGATTGCTCAAGGCCTCATCCAATCTGGCCTTGAACTCCTCCAGGGAGAGGGTATCCACAACCTCCTTGGACAGCCTCTTCCAGTGTCTCACCACCCTCACTGTAAAGAATTTCTTCCTAATCTCCAGTCTGAATCTTCCCTCCTCAAGCTTCAATCCACTTTCCCTCATCGTATCACAGCAAGCCCTTGTGAAAAATCTCTCCCCAGCTTTGTGTAGGCCTCCTTCAGGTACTAGAATGATAGAATGATAGATGATGTGAGGTGATGTGATTAAGGTTCTTAAATTTTACTCATGATTTCTCCTGTGTCTTAGTGGAAAAAAAGTAGGGAGGTTGCAAAGCCAAGATGCTGCCTTGTGTCCCAGAGGTGACTGCAGTGTTCTTCCTTCTCATTTCTTATGTGATAACTCTATAATAGGGAAAAAAAAAACAAAGGAAAGAAAGAAAAAAGTCCCTTCTCTCTTTGAATCCTATTTGTTTTCAACATCAATTTAGAAAGGAAAGGACAGCTTCATGGAACCTGAAGGCCAGCAAGTCCTCAATTCAGACAAAAAGAAGTTTGCTTTCTCAAGAAGCCCCTACAACATAGGGTTAATTTTCCATTGACATGGTTTCCGTGGTTTTTATGTCCTTTAACAGAACTCCTTTGTTTTAGGTAGTTGATAATTGTTTCATTATGCAGTGGCTCACCATCCTAAGGGACTGCAGAGCATGCTGAGGACGTCCTCCTTTGTGCCCACAGCTCAGGCAGCCTGGAGCTGGTTTGGGGTGATGTCTTCATCTCCTATCACTGTAATGGTGGTGAGTTTTGGTTTTGGGGGTTTTTGCCCCCCACTAAACTCATAAGAACTAGAGAGGAAATCGTGAAGGTGAACTTCTGATTTGGGTCTATTCCCTGATAATGGGAGTGTGGGGACACCTCGATGCCACCTGGTGGCAGCAAGCTTTTAACAGGGTTCTTGCTGGGTCTGGTAGATCAAAGACAGGTCCAAGCATTCAACTGCAGGTTCAAACACAGGGTTACCTCTCCTTTTGTATTTCCCCCCCACCCCCTCCCTTTTTTTCCCTTTTCCTCCTCAATTGCAAACAGCTCACAAACCGTGGGGTTTTCTGAAAAAAAAGTCTTGCATTCTGTTCTTTACTCCTGGCATGGGATTAGAGAGGAAAGAGGCCAGAAATTTGCTGACCTAAGTGCAGCAGCAGCGGCAATCTTCATTTCAGTTGTGCAATAAGGCAAATGTTCATACTTCACCATGCTTTCTTCATCAAATTGGATCTCCAAACTCGGTTACTTCTATAAAAGAGATTTGAAATGCAGCTCGTCTGGGGATAATTCTCTGTTCACTGTGAGCTGCTTGCCCCTGTTGAGATTTTACATGCTCACTAATTATGGTGGCTCTGAGTCAATTTCTACATCAGTGGAAGCCCTCAGGGACAAGGGATTTCATAGGATCATAGAATGGCTTGAGTTGGAAGGGACCTTAAAAATCATCAAGTTTCAACACCCCACCCCACCCCCACCCCCACCCCCATGGGCAGGGACACTTTCTACTAAACCAGGTTGCTCAAAGCCTCATCCAGCCTGGTCTTATACACTTCCAGGCATGAAGCACCCACAAGTTCTCTGGGCAACCTTTCCAGTGTTCCACCACTCTCCTAGTAAAGAACTTCTTCCTAATGGCCAATCTCTGCTGTAATTTCAAAACATTGCTTCTTGTGTTATCACCAGAGGCCCTTTTCAAAAGTCTCTTCCCAGCTTTCTGTAGCTCCCTTCAGGTACTGGATGGCTGCAGTAAGTTCTCCCCAGAGCCTTCTCTTCTTCAGGCTGAACAGACCCAACTCCTTCAGCCCGTCCTCACAGAAGAGGTGCTCCAGCCTTTTTTGTCCTGCTGTAATAAGCAGTCTGATGCACATCATCCTTAGGAAGAGCTGAATATTGTGGAAGAAATAATGGTGGAATACAGGGAAATGGGGAGGTGCAAGGTATAAAAGTGTGAATTGCATGGATTTGCATCACGGTGGAAGGGACCCTCACAGGTCCTCTTGTCCAACCCCACTGCAGTCAGCAGGGACACCTCCATCTACATCAGGTTGTCCAGGGCCACATCAAGTCTGAATTGCTGAGATTTAGGAATCAGAGGGCAAGGAGGAGAGTGGATCTTGAAGTATCACTGAAGCAATTAAGCAACAGAGCCTGGAGGTTTGTTTTCTGATGGTGAAGGACAGAAGTGGTACTTCTGGTGCAGGAACAAAAGAATAAAACCAAAACCTGTGTTTTCAGAGAGCTTGTTGAACAAACAGAGGGGATCAGCAAGGGAACTGGTAGTGGGCATGTCTCCAGTACAGGGACTATAGTATGTGCCAGAATTGTCTACAGGAGAGGAGAAATCCCTGCAGAAGTGTGCCCAGGAGACCAAGGCAGCCAACAGCATCCTGGTTTGGATCAGCAATAGTCTGGCCAGGAAGACCAGGGCAGTGATTGTCCTCCTGCGCCCAGCACTGGTAAGGCTGCACCTGAAATCCTGGGTTCAGTTTTGGGCTCCTCACTCCAAGAAGGACATTGAAGTGATGGAGCAGGTCCAGAGAAGGGCAAGGAAGCTGGTGAAGGGTCTGGAGAACAGGGCTGGTGAGGAGCATCTGAGGGAACTGGGGATTGTTTAGCCTGGAAAAGAGGAGATTGAGAGGGGACCTTCATTCTCTACAGTTCCCTAAATGGAGTGTTGGGTGCTGGTCTGTTCCCCCTAGTATCAAGAAGAATCACATCATTGCTGTGCCCTCCCCTGGCCCTGCTCCAAAAGATCTGTCTCTCTCTGATCTAGCAGGCATTCTCAACATAGGGATCAACTGCCCTCTGCTCTCCAAATTCCACTGCTGCTAGGAAAATTTTGCAAAGACTCTGCAGTTAGAATTTGCCTGAGTTGTGCTAAGCTCCTCACAAAGCTGGAGTCTGGGGTTTTCTGGCATGTTCGAGGCACGTTTGCCATCTTGTGGCTGGAAGGAGAAGACAGCGACCAGATGGTCTGTTTGGAAGACTCCTCGATTTCTTTTCGTGAGAAATAAATTAAACATCTGATTAACAGCAGTGTATTTAGGAACTGTTTTCCCTTGCTATAAAAATAAATGTTCCAGGAAGGAAGAGCATAAAAAATATCATTTAAAAGCCAAGGCAGAGTGACAGGTATTAGACAAGTAACTTTGTTGGCTCCTCTTTAAAAGGATGTTATTCTTTAAGTCTTTTTTTGCTTTACAGCAAGTTTCAGAAATATTTTGATACAGCAGAGAAGAAATAATGAGAGGGTCAAACTGAAGAGGAGCTCTTGGCTACGAGGGAATGAAAGTGAAGGACAAGAGTGAGACCACAAATCTTGTGAGGAGCAGCTGAAGGGACTGGGTTTGTTTAGTCTGGAGAAAAGGAGGCTGAGGGGAGACCTTCTGGCTCTCTACAACTCCCTGAAAGAAGGCTGGAGCCAGGTGAGTGTTGGTCTGTTCTCTCAAGGAATGAACAACAGGCTAAGGAAGTGGTTTAGATTGGACATTGGGAACAATTTCATCCCCAAAAGGGTTGACAAACCCTGAAACAGGCTGCCCAGGGCAGTGGTGGAGTCCCCATCCCTGGAGGTATTCCAAAGCTGTGTAGATGTGGCCCTTCAGGACATGGTTTAATGGAGATGGTGGTGTTGGGTTAATGGTTGGACTGGATGATCTTTTGCAGGCCTATTCCAAATGCAACAATTCTATGACTGAAAATGGTGGTTTTGTCAGTACCTCAAAAGAAAACGCTGCTCATGTTCTTCATTTGTGTATGGGTTCTCCTCAGAAGCTTCTTTTTATAAGTTTTATTTTATTTTTAAATTTCCCCCTTTTTTTCCCCTTCTTTTTCTGTTTCTGTTTCTTTTTATTTATCTTTTTTCCCTCTTTTTTTTTTCTTTTTGGTACAAACCAAGACTTTAGTGGCTTGGAGTGCTGTGATTGTCTAACTTTGAAAGTAGATGACATCACCAACTGGCTGCAAATGAGTCAGGAAAAATGGTTAAAAATAGCACCATTTTCTGGTCCTTGTTTGTGCTGGAGGCATGTGGGCTCACTTAACTGACAAAAAAACAAATTATAGTGCTGTTAGCACAGACCTAGAGCTAGAGAACAGGCTGCCCAGGGAGGTGATGCAGTCAAGAGACATGTGGACATGGCACTTTGGGACATGGTTTACTGGCCACGCCCACTGACAGAGCTGTTAATATTGATAATGCTGGGAATGATGGAAAGGGTATTCCAGTCACTTGGAACCCAGCAGCATCACTCAGAGCCCCAGAAAGAAACCTGATTTTGGAAGGTTAAAAAGCAATTGGCCAGAAGAGTTTGGAAGGCTTTTCTGGGTTGAGAGGTGGGTGTCAGTCTCTTCTCCCAAGTAACAAGCCACAGGACAAAGGCAAACAGCCTCAAGTTGTACCAAGGCAGGTTTAGGTTGGATATTAGGAAAAAAAATATTTATTGAAGGAGTGGTCAGGCATTGGAACAGGCTGCCCAGGGAGGTGGTGGAGTCACCATCCCTGGAGGTGCTCAAAAAAAATGTGGACATGGCACCTTGGGACATGATGTGTTGGGCTGACAGTTGGACTTGATGGTTTTAAAGGGGTTTTTTCCAACTTTTATTATTCTCTGACTCTCTAAACTCTGACTTTAAAGATATTAGTGGCCAGATTTCATGCAGAGCTGTCAGACAGATGAAAAATGTAGTTTATGACATTGTTCTGCAGCTTGTTACACAAATGCTTCTCTATTTATAGCACATGGAACCGCATGTCTCCTCAGCATCCCCAGCAGATGCAGTTCTATGTATTCTACAAATTTAGACTTGGAGTCAAAATGAAAGATGTTCTGGTTTGTGTTAGAAGCATCCTTTCTACTCTTCCTGCTCTAGTTTTGTCTCCTTCAGTCACATTATCACAGAGTTGCCTGCATTGGAGAAGACTTTTAAGATCATGGAGTCCAATCATTAGGCTACCACTAACAAGGCCTCAACTAAACCATATCCCTAAGCACTAAATTTTCAAGTCATTACTGATCTTCTGTGTTTCAAATCCTTTGTGGGTACATCAAGAGGAGTGTGGCCAGCACGTCAAGGGTGTGGGGGGGTTCTCCTCCTCCTCTACTTGGCCCTAGTCAGGCCACATTTGGAAGACTGGGATTCCCAGGTCAAGAGAGACAGGGAGCTACTGAAAAGAGTCTAGCAGAGGCTACAAAGATGCAGAGGGGCCTGGAGCAGCTCTGTGAAGAGAAAAGCCTGAGAGACCTGGGGCTGTTGATCCTGGAGCAGGGCAGCCTGAGAGGGAATCTGGTCAATGGTCAGCACAGAACATGGACTAGGTCTGGGGAGCTACTGACCATGCAAGGATGGAGAGTCCCTGTATCCTAGCTTTGATGGTGCCCTTCAAAACCAGCAATGCAAACAATATATAGCTGAATGAAGCTGTAGTTTGTATCTGGAAGCGGATGCGATCACAAAAGCAGACGAGATCACTTTAATCCTATTAACCACCCGTGGAAAATGATCTCCAGCTACCTTACATCATTTCTAATGAAGCTCCAGATTGTCCTGTGAGCAGGGTAAAGGGGCACCAAACTGTAACTTTCTACATGTCACACTTCTTTACGAGCTCTTATCTGTGACCTTTGCTTTGTGTAACCTCTTACGAGCAGAGTTTGGCTCACACTGTGTGTGCCTGCTATGAGCAGAGCATAGCTCAAGGTGCTTTTGTTAACAGAGAATATTGTTGACTTTCTTTCTAGCAAACACCTGCAGAAAAACGAATTCACACAGGTGTGAGCCTGACCTAAATGAAGATGCTGCAGATGGCCACAAGGGCCGCGGTTTATGCTGCTGAAACTTCTTGTCCTCTAGATGGCTCCGTGCCCCTGCCTGGGACACACTGGCTGCTGCTTCCTTCCAGAAATTCCTTCTCTGAGTATCAGCTCCCAAAAGGTACATTTCTGCTTATTACACTTTGTGAAAGCTTCTTGGCTGTTCAAAAAGTGATGTGTAGTCATATCTGAGAGGCTAAGGGGAGGAGTTCCTGCAAAAGGCTGTCTGAAGTGTTGTCTTCAGTGATGCTGAAGGATTTGGCTCTGTGGAAACAGCTGTGGTTTTGGTGTACAGGCTCTGATTGATTGGGTAGCTTCCAAGTCCGTACCATCAGCAGCTCAAAGAGCACTGGCAGAAGTGCACCTGGATGCTGCCAGCCCACAGAAGTGTTAAATGTATAGCACTATGGAGTCTCACTGCCATCTCATGTAGGTGTTAAATGCATCAGTACTCAGCAAAAGCTAAAGGGTGTGGGGCAAGACCATGGGGCTCTTCTCAGTGGTGCCCAGCAACAAGACAAGGGGCAACAGGCACAAACTGGAACCCAAGAGGTTCCATCTGAACAGGAGGCAAAAATTCTATGGTGCAAGGGTGCTGGAGCCCTGAAGAAGGCTGCCCAGAGAAGTTGTGGAGTCTGCTTCTCTGGAGAGATTCTAAAGCCACCTGGCCATTGTGATCCTGAGCCCCTGCTTTAGCAGGGGGGTTGGTCTGGATGATCTCCAGAGGTCCGTTCCAACCCCCTTGTGCTGGGATGCTGTGTTTACATTGTGCAGCCTCTCAGAAAGTGTTGTGCCTGAAGAATCTGGATGCTGTGCTGATGTGCACTGCAGAGAATTCACAAGGGGAAACAACCCTGAGTCTCTGCAGCTGTGTGGAAGGGGAATGTAAATGGGGCAGTGGGAAACACCATCCTTTTTTGCTTTTTAATTTATTTGCATGAAGATACCTGACAATCTCATTACACAGCTTCAAAGGTGTGTTTGTAAATAAGCACTGAAGTGTAGCAAAGACCATGCTGTCTATAATGTAGGTCTGTGACAGGAATAGAGAGGCACACCTTGAGTATTGTGTCCAGTTCTGGGCCCCTCAGTTTAGGAAAGGTGTTGAGATGCTGGAACGAGTCCAGAGAAGGGCAACAAAGCTGGGGAGGGGTTTGGAGCACAAGCCCTATGAGGAGAGGCTGAGGGAGCTGGGGTTGCTTAGCCTGGAGAAGAGGAGGCTCAGGGGAGACATTGCTCTCTACAACTACCTGAAGGGAGGTTGTAGCCAGGTGGGGGCTGGTCTCTTCTCCCAGGCAACCAGCACCAGAACAAGAGGACACAGTCTCAGGCTGCACCAGGGGAGGTTTAGGCTGGATGTTAGGAAGAAATTCTTCATAGAAAGATTTACTGCCCATTGGAATGGGCTGCCCAGGGAGGTGGTGGAGTCACCATCACTGGAGGTGTTTAGGAGGAGACTTGATGGGGCCCTTGGTGCCATGGTTCAGTTGATTAGGTGGTGTTGGATGATGGGTTGGACTTGATCACACACAGTATCACAGTAACTAAGGTTGGAAGAGACCCCAAGGATCA
This sequence comes from Dryobates pubescens, assembly GCF_014839835.1. NCBI lineage: Eukaryota > Metazoa > Chordata > Aves > Piciformes > Picidae > Dryobates > Dryobates pubescens. The sequence goes on along the minus strand of NC_071622.1, from coordinate 28,624,522 downwards.
TCAAGTCCAACCTGTTCCAACAGACCTCACAACTAGATCATAGCACCAAGCGCCACGTCCAATCTCCCCTTGAACACCTCCAGGGACGGCGACTCCACCACCTCCCTGGGCAGCCCATTCCAATGACGAATGACTCGCTCAGTGAATAACTTTTTCCTCACCTCGAGTCTAAACCTCCCCTGACACAACTTGAGACTGTGTCCCCTTGTTCTGGTGCTGGTTGCCCGGGAGAAGAGACCAACCCCCACCTGGCTACAACCACCCTTCAGGTAGTTGTAGAGGGCAATGAGGTCGCCTCTGATCCTTCTCTTCTCCAGGCTAAACAATCCCAGCTCCCTCAGCCTCTCCTCATAGGGCTTGTGCTCAAGGCCTCTCACCAGCCTTGTTGCCCTTCTCTGGACACGTTCAAGTGTCTCGATGTCCTTCCTAAACTGAGGGGCCCAGAACTGGACACAGTACTCAAGGTGTGGCCTAACCAATGCAGAGTACAGGGGCACAATGACCTCCCTGCTCCTGCTGGCCACACTATTCCTAATACAGGCCAGGATGCCATTGGCCTTCTTGGCCACCTGGGCACACTGCTGGCTCATGTTTAGGCGGGTGTCAATCAGCACCCCCAGGTCCCTCTCCGTTTGATGATCTTGAAGGTCTCTTCCAACCTGGTCTATTCTATTCTAATCTCACTGGGAGCTGAAGGTACTTTGTGTCCTGTCTGCTGGCCTTTCTGTGGACTAGCTTGTGTTGTTCTTGTTACAAATGATAGAGCCAATGAAAGTCGATTGAATGTAGTTTTAAATTGAAAGGAGCAATTTTAAAGCAGAAAGAGACATGCAAAACAGCGCTGGGTGCACAATGCACACTAATCACTTTCTAACTACCCTTTAAACATTCTACTCTTAATACATATGCATATAAAGGTGGGTTTATTTAATTTAGTTTGTCCTTCTGGTGGTCTTTCAATGATGTAATCTTCTGGTCAGCACAGCCGGTGGGTTGTGTGCTAAGTCCTCGTGGTTGTATCTTTTTAGCTGTTGTTACAATCAACGTCCTTCCCAGGGCTGGCTTTTCACACAGGTTCTTACGATTCTCACAATTGTCTCTTGTGTTCACATCTCCTGTAGCAATCTCTCTTCCTTTCTCATCCTTGAACAACTTATTGTTTCATAACATTTCAACTGTTAGCTGTTAATTCCTAACATTTCACTAGGGCCTTAGTATACATATATTAAAACAAATAAAATTAAGAAACAACCGGTTATAATAAAACCTAAAATCTTACTCTATACTAAACCAAGTCAAATTAATCATAAACAACTGATTATAATAAAGCCTAAAAAGAATCTCACTCTAGTTACATATGTAAGTTCCCAGTGTCTGATCCCTTGTTTCATCATTTATGCTCCTGCTTTTGCTTTAATCAAAATCATCTAATTGACACGAATTATCATTCCATTCATCACATTCTGAACAATATTCCCTGAAGAATCCTGAGAAAGCCAGTCTGTTACACGCAGAGGGAGGAACCACTTGCTCCATAGTACTGTAACACATTTCTTTGTAAGGACAGGTTGAAAAATAGTTTAGAGGTGGTTAGTAAGAAGTACAGAAGACTGAGCCCCACCTTACTCCAACCTCCTTTCAGGAAGTTGTAGAGAGCAATGAGGTCTCCACTCAGCCTCCTTTTCTTCAGGTGAAACAACCCCAGTTCCCTCAGCTGCTTCTCACCAGCCCTGTTCTCCAGGCCTTTCACCAGCTTTGCTGCCTTTCTCTGAAACCACTCCAGCGCCTCAGTGTCCTTCTTGGAGTGAGGGGCCCAAAGCTGCACACATTGATTTGTTACTGCTGGTAGCAACTTCCTGTAGCAGGGTATTTGTAACCACACACATTGCACTTCCTGGTTCAGAAGCTGTTTAGAACAAACATGCACTCCGTTTAAAATTAGGCTTTTCTTAACACCGAGGGTGACCTCTCTGAGCCTGGCCTTAAGCGTAGGTGACTTCAAAGCACTGCCCTAGCTCAGCAGAAAATTCTGATGGCAAGGGATTGCTGAAAGGCTTCCTCCTGATTCTTCTCTCACTGGGGGTGTCCTGTGGTTTAACATCCGACAAGCAGGTTGATCAAAGGTATCCAGTGAGAAACAACACGACTGGCTCAACCGAGGGGTGAGAGAATGAAAGTTGAAAGATCTCTTTTATCTTGAGCACACTGTAAAATATGTTAATAACTTACACCATCCAAGGACAAAAAGATAGCACTTGAAAGGGAGGTGAGAGAATGGCAGAAGTTTATAAGGGCTGTTTGCAAAGCAGCTAAATCAAACAAATCTTTCATTTGACTGGAAGCATAAGAAAGAGGTGTGAACAAATCCTTAATGAGATTGATGCCCAAGGCAAAGTGCTTTCTGCTCGGGTTAGGCTGCCTGGTTCTTTTGTGAGTTGTTTTCTTTTTATTTCTTTTTCCTTAACAAAAAATAAGGAATGATCTTGAAATCTTGAGGCCAGGCCCCCTGTTTTCTTGCTTGCTCATGTGAATAGCCCTAAAACCGGCAAGATTTGCCTTGAAGTAAAGCCCAGCCTGGGGGGAAGTTCTGCTAGCCCCACAGCTCCTGCCTTCCCCTTTCCCCCAGCTGCTTTGAGCAGAAGCCAGGCAGAAGGCTGCACTGCTTTTAACGTGAAGCAGGAATCCCTGTATGATGCTATTGCACACCAGAGTCAGGGATCTTGGAAACTCTTAGTATAGCTCTGAGATATCCAGAGAATGCTCTGTATAAGCTACATAGCCTTCTTATAGAGCCCTATATTCTGGGACATGGCTAGGGAGGCAGTCATTGTGGTTTATTTTGCTTTGTTTGGAACAGCATTCCCTGTTTTCCTGATAGCTACACTCTAGTAATACCACATATAGCATCCTGAATTTATTTTTTAGCCTGCTCATCCCAGAATACCTTCCACTGCTGTGTCATTTCTGCAAGAGATGGCTCTGAACCTTTCTGACCAGTTCAGCAGCTCCAAGTATGAATTTCTCTGCTGTTAATGGGGAAAAAAACAACCAAACAAACAAAACCAACCCACAAACAACAACAAAAAACACACCCCAAAACACACACAAAAATAAACTAACAAGAAAACCCCACAAAACCCAACCAACCAAACACAACCTTGTCTTTCAGTATGATGGGTGAGTTAACTTCACAAATCCTCCAGCTTTTGTCTGTATTTAATCATTCCCTGGATATAGCTATATGGTGCACTTTGAAATGGGGTTTAGTCTCATTGAAGGAGGTTGGACTAGATGAGCTTTAAAAGTCCCTTCCAGTCTCTCTGTGATTTGGGTGGTTTAATCAACCTGAATTCATGAACTTCTCATGGTTGATGAAAAAGTTGTTACCATCAGCAAACAGGCAATGGGTCTTCCTTGGGTGCAGGCAATGTTCTGCCCTGAAGGTAGAAATAGTCCTAATGAGGCTGGGGAGAGGGTGGAGGACAAAACCAACATGCTCATTAATGGGCAGATGAGCCTCCCAGAAGCCAAGGCTTTGAAAGCTTTCCAACCATTATCCCATCCCTGTTGGATGTTGGTGCTCCGATGGTTTCCAAGTGTGTCTGGAGAGAAGGGACAGCTGCGACTTAAAACGCTGGTGTGGTCATTGTCAAGTGACATCGGGGAGCCCAGGAAATGCATGGTTGTGCCACATTAAAGCCACCTTAATTGGCCATTTTAAATTGCACAAAGAATATCAAATGAAGTATTGATTGGTCTGTTATGACCACAGCAGCTGTCTGGGGGCGGTTTGTGGTAACTGTTACCCTTGTCGTTTCCTGGGCTAAAATTCTGTGAGGAATCCTAATCTACGTTCCCACCACTAACAGATGTCTGTTTCCCTGCTTTCAGTGGTTGAATGAGTAGGCATGAAAGTTTAGTGTGGGCTTAAATGGGACTGTTCACAAAGGCTTGTAGCAACAGGACAAGGGGCGGTGGTTTGAAACTAGGGCAGGTTGGACATCAGGAAGAAGCTCTTTACTAAAAGGGTGGTGGGACACTGGAACAGGTTGTCCAGGGAGGTGGTGGAAGCCCCATCCCTGGAGCCATTCAAGGTCAGGCTCGATGGGACTCTGAGCAACCTTCTCAAGTTGGGGCTGACCACGCTGACTGAGTGGGGTTGGACTAAATGAATTTTAAAGGTCTCTTCCAACCCAAACCAGTCTGTGATTCTGTGTCTATGTGCTTACACACACCATTGTTTTCTCTCTTACTGGACTGAGGTGTGAGAGTCTCTCCCCCACTCCACTTGTTGACAAGTCACACCACATGCCCAGCTTGGAGCAGGCTAAAGAAGGTTTTGTCCTCGCCTCAAGGCGCATTCCTGCCTTCACAGAAGACCAGCACATTCTTAATTTTCAAGTGTAGCTTAAGCTAGATCAAACTGCCCATTTCTGGTGCTTCTCACCAAACACAGGGCTTGGCAGCCACTTCCTCTGGGTGCTTCTCTTGTGTGGTGTTCCATGAGCAAGCTTTGTTCCTAGAGTTATAGGAAGGACTTGGTGAGATGTGATATGTGAGGATTCTAATGCACCGAGAGGGTGTGACTAATTGCAATGACAGGGCAGAGCATTGCAGAGAAATTAAATAGCACATTCCACCCCACTGTCTGATCAGCTGTCGGCCAGAGAGAAAGGCACAGACGATGAGAAAGAAAGGCCAGGCTCCAGAGACAACACCCAGCTCTCCTCCTGAGCCAATCCTCCATTCATTCTGGGAATTATCCCAGTGTACCTATGTCAGAAGCAACCAGGCTGACATAATTGTAGAATCATAGAATCGTCAGGGTTGGAAGGGATCTCAGGGATCTCTAGTTCCAACCCCACTGCGATGGGCAGGGACACCTCACAGTAGATCAGGTTGCCCAGAGCCCCATCCAGCCTGTCCTTAATAACTTCCAGGGATAGGGCTTCTACCACCTCCCTGGGCAACCTGTTCCAGTGTCTCACCATTGGTGAGTGACTAACAAAATAATCAAGAGAAATGCAGGAGTGAAGACAAGCTAAAGCATCTCCTCAGGGCAGGTATTCTTGGTGCCGTGTTGCATCCAGTGTGGTTTTGTCTTTGCTCCATATTCTAAGCAGATTTTAAGTAAAACTACTTATTCTTGCAAGCCTCAAACTCAGGTGCAGGCTAAAAATTCCCATGATAATCCATCAGAAAACATCATATGCTGTGGACATGGCACTTCAGGACATAGTTTAGTGGATGTGGTGGTGTTAGACTGATGGTCAAAAGTGTTCTTGAGGAGAAGGCCTTGAGGGTGTCGCTTGATGAAAAACTCACCATGAGCCAGCAGCGTGTGCTTGCAGCCCAGAAGGCAACTGTGTACTGGGCTGCATCAAAAGTGTGGCAGCAGGATGAGGGAGGTGATTCTGCCCCTCAGCTCTGCTCTCTTGAGACCCTTCATGGAGTATTGTGTCTGGTTCTAGTGCCCCCGGCACAAGAGGGAGATGAAACTGCTGGAGCAGGTCCAGAGGAGGCCATGAAGATGATCAGAGGGCTGGAGCACCTCCCCTGTGGGGACAGGCTGCAAGAGTTGGGGCTGTTCAGCCTGCAGAAGAGAAGGCTATGGGGAGACCTTAAAGCAGCCTTCCAGTACCTGAAGTGGGCTACAGGTGAGCTGAAGTGGGACTTTTTGCAAAGGCTTGTAGTGATAGGATGAGAGGGAATAGCTTGAAGCTGGAGAAGAAGAGATTTCGACTGGAAATTAGGAAGAAATTCTTTACAGTGAGGGTGGTGAGACACTGGAACAGGTTGTGGATTGTCCCCTCCACCAGAAGTTACAGAGCCAGGTTGGGTGGGGCCTTGAGCAATCTGGTCTAGTAGTAGATGTCCCTGCCTATAGCAAGGAGGTTGGAATGCAGTGATTTTTAAGGTCCCTTCCAACCCAAACCATTCTGTGATTCCCTTGGAAGTCTTTTTCAAACTTAACGATTCCATGAGTTTGAAAGCTAAAGCTGTAAGAGGTCCATTAACTATGGCCACCAGGAAAATGCAAACCAGTACCTAAATCCTGCAGGGACAGTCTGCAGCATCCACCAGCTAACACCAGTGATGCTGCTTCTCACACCAGTGATGGTATCACAGCTCAAACTCCATCAGTGTAGACCCAAAGGAACCCCACAGAGTAAAAGCATCAGTTCAGGTTTTTGTGTTATGGGATGTGGAGGATGATAGCTGCCAGGCTGTGACCCTAAAGATGAGTCAAATAAGATGCTGAGTAAATCATGAGTAGAGACTAATTTGGAGGCTGTCTTTCTCCAAAGAGTATTTGTCTGTCACTTAGAGGAGCTGTGTAGACCTGCTGCTGATTGCTGACAGCAAGGGGATCAATGCTTATGATAAGGCCACACATATCACTTGAGAACACTTGAAACCCAAATGCTGTCATAGAAGATATGGTGTTTTTCCTGCAGCCAACAGAAAGGTGAAGGAAAATTCCAATGCAACAAATTTATTTGCTGGAATGCACTTTAAGCTGAGCCCAGAGGGTAAGTAAATCCACACTGAGTTCAGGGGATGCAGTCATGTTTCTGTTAGAATTTTAGACTGGGGGCTGCCATACTCCAGTTATAATAATTGGAGTGGTATCACCCTGCACAGACCATTCTTGCTCTATCAGGGCTGTTAGTTGCAAATTGGTTCCATCCCCCTGACTCTTTGTCTTTTTCACCAAGCTCATCATGTGTTCTGCCCCCTAGGAGGATATGTTGGCTCTCACAGAACCAGGACTGGGCCTGCTTTAGAAACAAAGAATCACAGAATGGTTTGGGTTTGAAGGGAGCTTAAGGACGACTTAATTGAAATCCTCCTGCCGTGGGCAGGGACACCTTCCACTATAAAGTGTTGCTCAAAGCTCTATGTAACCTGGACTTGAACACTTCCAAGTATGAGGGATCCACTGCCTCTTTGGGCAACCTGCTTCAGAGCCCCACCACCCTCACCATGAATAATTTCTTCCTTACCATATAATCTAAATCCACTGTCTTTCAGTTTAAAACCATCACTCCTTGTCCATCACCACATGCCCTGACAAAGAGTCCCTTCTCAGTTTTTCTGTAGGCCCCCCTTTAAGGACTGGAAGGCCACTATGAGAACAGACTATCTTCTTGTGCTGCAAAGCAAATGACAAAGCACAGACCTTTTCTTTTTGACATCAGCAGCCGAAGTTCAGCTGGGTCGGATGAGGGCCAGATTGTGCCCAGATGTACACTGAGAGCCTGAAAAGGAGAGGTTCTCTTTAGTCACTCTCCACATCATCACTGCATGTCAGTGGGGGGAAGAAATGTCCTGTGAATAGGATACCAAAGCAATCTGGGGCTCATCAGGTAGGGTTTGCTGTCCTCTTTGCCCATCCACAGCAGAATTTGGCAGGCAGACCTTGGCTTATGCCCAGCAGCAGTAAGGTGCTCATTCAATGTACCTCTTGCACTTAAAATCATGGAATCATTTCAGTTGGAGACAACCTTTAAGATCATCAAGTCCAACCATTAACCCAGCACTGCCAGGTCACCACTAAACCTAATGTCTCTAAGAAAGTCCTGCCAGTTGCCACCATCAAGGAGAGGCTTGTATTTTACTGTGTTTCACAGAACCACAGAGTGACAGGGATTGGAAGTGACCTCTGGAGATCATTGAGTCCAACACCCTTGCCAGAGAAGTTTGACTTAGAGCAGGTTGCACAGGATGACATTCAGGTGGGCTTTGAATGATTCCAGAGATGGAGACTCACAACCTCTCTGGGCAGCCTGCTCCAGGGCTCTATCACTCTCAAAGTAAAAAAGCTCCTCTTCATGTTTAGACAGAACTTCCTATGTTCAAGTTTGTGCCTGCTGCCCCTTGTCCTGTTACTGGGTACTGAAAACAGCCTGACCCCATCCTCCTGACACCCACCCCTGAGGTATTTGTAAGCACTGAGAACATGGCCCTTCAGTCTTCCCCAGGCTAAAAAGCCCCAAGTCCCTCAGCTTTTCTTCATAAGAGAGATGTTCTAGTCCCCTCATCATTTAATTCAAAGTCATTCGTGCTGATAAGGGTCTTGATCCAGATGATCTGTAACCACCTGGGGTGGCTAGATGTCTGGAATTGCCATTATCAGAGGCAATGTTAGAGCAAGAGACAGAGGAATAAAGTGCACAACTTGGAGAAGAGGGAAGACATGTAAATAAGACATTGCTGTGCTGCTTTCTCCACATGAGGTTTCAAAAGTAATGAGGCCCAGCTGCTCTTCTAGAGCATCACAGCTTGTGCAAAGTGGGAGGGAGAGCTGTGGGCAAAGGAACTGCTCAGGTGAAGTTGCCAAGGCTGTTGTGAAATGATTAACTTCTCCCAAGGGCAGAAGCTGGGGCTGCATCAGCTGCCGGGGCTACAGCAGCTGCCAGGGCTGCAAGGCAGGCAGGGCCAAGCTGCAGCGAGCAGCAGGAGGAGCTGATGTGGAAGCCGGGAGGGGAAGCAGAGCTGGACAGAAGCACTTTAGGAGCGGTTTCATTAAGGTTAAATCTCAGAACAGCCATTAATTGTAAGGATCTGGAAACCACATAATCACAGAATTGTTTCAGTTGGAAAAGGCCTCTAAGATCATCGAGTCCAACCACTGTGGCCATAAACCATGTCTCGAGTGCCATGTCCACACATTTCTTGAACAGTTCCTGGAACCTCTCTGGGCAGCCTGTTCCAATGCCTGACCACTCTTGCGGGAAAGAAATTTTTCCTAAACCTCCCCTGGTGCAACTTGAGGCCATTTGATCTTGTTATATAGCTTGTTACTTGGGAGAAGAGACTGGAGAACAAGTCCTGTGAGGAGCAGCTGAGGGAGCAGGGGTTGTTCAGCCTGCAAAAAGGGAGGATGAGAGGAGACTTTCTGGCTTGTCACAACTCCCTGTAAGGAGATTGGAGCCAGGTAGGGGGAAGTCTGTCTTTTCTCCCTAGTAACAAACAATAGGACAAGAGGAAATGGCCTCAAGTTGCACCAGGGAGGTTTAGGTTGGACATGAGGAACAATTTCTTTCCTGAAAGGGTTGCCAAGAAGAAGATTCTGTGATTACATGGTTCATGAGTTTACTGTAGAAGAGTTCTCCCTCCATACCAGTCTGGGAATGCTGCTGGCCAGGCACCCCATACCTGATGTGCCTGAGCTTTCCTCACAAGCATGAGCTAAGCTCAACCTGATCTATGCTCACTGGTGAGGACATACCAGAACTGGTACCTGCATTTGTGAGCCTCAGACTCTGAGGTGCTGATTGCCAGATCCATGACAGCAGCTCGTAAAGCTTAAAGCAGTCAGAGGACAACAAGCTTTTAAAAACTTTGCTGTTTGGTGCGATTTAGAATTAAAATATTATTTTGGAAGCCAGAAACTTGCATCAGCACAAACTAGCAGAGATTCTGCTGGAGCTGGTGGCACAAACTTAAAGCTTCCTCTGTTCATTGCTGAGCTCTGGGTTCAATATCTCCATGTTTTGTGATTCTATATTTTGATCAAGTTTGCTGTGGCTGTCTTAAGTCTTTTGATTAAAACCACATGTTGCCAGCAGTCCTCTGCTCCTCTCTCCTGAAAGAGGAATTTGCAGAGCCATCAGAAGAAGAATTTCCACTGGTTTCCATCTGTCTGAGAACCAAAGCCTGGAAAAGGAAACCCTTTGTCATGGTCTGTTGCTTGTCATTTCAAAGATCCCCCCAGATTTATCTGGCTATACCTTTCATTCATAGATCTGAGAGCATTTCATATTTGCTTAGGAGATTTATCATCTGCTGTGGAAACGGAGATGGGAGCTTTGTGTTGTCATTAAGAGGCATGCCTGGAGAGCCAGGGAGCTGAGGAATTCCCATTCATCTTGTACTAGTTAATGCTATTTAGCAATGGCTTTAACTAGTTACCCAACACTGGTTATAAAGCTACATGTAGAGAAATCTTTATGGCAGCTTTTACATTTTAATGTGGTTTGGTTTAACTTGTGGATTAAAGAAGAAATCCTAATTACCAGGTGTGATTATAATTCATCTAGTGGAGGCTGCAAAGTTGCTGAGGAGCCTGGAGCATCCCTGTGAAGAGAACAGGCTGAATCCTAGGGCTGTTTAGCCTAGAGAAGAGCAGCCTGAGAGGTGATCTGATGAACGCTCAGCAAGAGCTAAAGGGTAGTAGGGACAAGAGGATGGGGCCAGACTCTTTTCAGTGGTGCCCAGTGACAGAATAAAAGGCAACAGGCACAAACTGGAACCCAGGAGATTCCATCTGAACATAAGGAAAACTGAGGGTGCTGGAGACCGGGAGCAGGCTGCCCAGAGGTTGTGGAGTCCGAGTCCCCATCTCTGGAGGGGTTTAAAAGCTGTATAGATGTGGTGCTGAGGGACATGCTTTACTGCTAGACTTGGCAGTGCTGGGTTAACAATTGGACTTGATGATCTTAGAGGCCTCTTCCCACCAACATGGTTCTATGATTCTATAACCTTCTGACTGTAAATCAAGACTTTTTTCTTCCTGCTGAGCACTCATGCATTTTTCTCCCCAGCATACCTTCACAGAACACCTTTACCTTAAAGTCTGCTTTTTTAAGCTGAAGACAGTGATAAAGGTTAAGGTTGCAAGCAGCTGGCTGTTTTTGCAGCTGATCCCCTAGTTAGCAGCATATCTTGTACCCTGCTCACCACTTCAGATCTTACTCCATATGTGCATGAGCATCAAAACCTGGTCTCCCTGAGGAAAGTTTGAGGCTGCAGGAGCTCAAGCATTGTACATGGATTCACGATGGCACTGTCTATTTCTGACAGCCTTGTCTTTGGAAATGATATTAGGTGCTAACGGGGCCCGGGGTGGGGGGGCACACTGTGAAATGCAAAACTGTGATTATGCTCTTCATCTGTACAGTAGTTTAAATAGTATAATTCCAGCCTGAATATGTAATTTGGCATTAAAATCCCATAACAGGATTAGCCCATCACTCATGGACCCAGCAAGAATAATTTTAAAGGAAGCTATTTATAAGGAGAAGGCAAGACGCTTGCACTTTTTACAGGCACATAATGGAAAGTGGAGAGTGATTTATGCCAAATGGAAACAATTTCTCATAATTGCATGAAGTACTTCATATTCCATCTCCACCCCCATGAACAGGAAGCTGTCAGGGTTTCAATTTATGGTTAATTTGTATTAATCATATATGAAATCTATCATGTGTTCAGTCACACTCTGAAATACAATGAAGTCTTCTCCCTTGACAGTCAGCTTCCAAGCCCTCCCTACCCTCTCTCTGTCAGTAGCATTGCTTCGTTTCTTCACATCCATGCTTCTCTAATCAATCAGCCTGCAACCAGGACTCACACATTTAATTGGGCTGATAGCTTTAAACAAAGAAAAGTAGATTTAGATTGGACATTAGGAAGAAGTTGTTTGCTATGAGCATGGTGGAACATTGGAACGGGTTGCTCAGAGAGGTGGTGGAGGCCCCGTCCCTGGAGACATTCAAGGTCAGGCTTGATGGGGCTGTGAGCAACCTCATCTAGCTGGGAGATGTCCTTGCTCACTGCGGGGGAGGTGGAGCAGATGACCTTTAGAGGTCCCTTCCAACCCAGTGCATTTTATGGTTCTATGATGTTTGGAAGCAAACTCCTTGCATTCCCATCTCTAGCAGAACAAGAATTTCTCAATGCACTACATGCCTCCCAGAAGAGGAAAATGCACTTTCCTTGTGTTACAAGGAAGCAGCAACAGGTATAAAGCAGGGCAGCAAGAGCTGTTGTTCACAATATCTGCTGCCAGCAGGATTCCATTATTATATCAGAGCAGGAGAGGCTGGATGTGGAGCAGAAAGTGTTTGTGTGTGTGTCCAGGCTGCTGTGTTGAGCGCTACCCACCACTGAGCCCAGCTGGGAGCACTGACTCTGTAAAGGCTTTAAGGTAAATGGGGACCTAGGCTGTATCCAGCATCAGTGTTGTAGGAATTTGCCTGGAAATTGGTTTACATTACAGTGGCATGTTCATTTTCTGAAGCTTAAGGATCTTGGCCTGAGCTCTAAAGAAAATCCCACAAACTTTAATTTAGTGGGATGGCTTCAAACCAGGACTCTGCCCTCCAGCAGACCTTGACATTACCCAGTTTCCCCAACATTTCTTCCTCCCAGTATAATTACAACAAGAAATGCTGCCAGAGTGTGTCTGCCCAAGAGGGCAAGGAACTGATTTTGGAGGCTGCAGGACTTGTAAATAGAAATACCAGAGCTGGGAATTTATGGGTTAGGCTCATCATTAAGAAACCAAAGTAGGCTGGTGGTGAGGTCTATGCATTTCTCTTCATAGTTTCCACAAGCAGCAGAGGAAGAAAGCAAAAAGCAAAGATTCTGTCAATTAAATCTGAAAATTAAAATCTCTGGGAGTTCTGCTGAAGGAAACAAGTCTGAGCTGACCCCAGGCTGATATAACAGGGAAGACTGGTGGATATTCGTGGAGGCTTTAAATAAGACTGTTTATTCTAAGCATACCAAAGATAAGCGTGAATCCAGGCCTGGAGAGATCCACAGAAGATACTGTGTGAGCAGATAGGTTGCTGCCAACTTTCCTATGGAGCTGAAACTTGTGCAATGAGGCAACAGTGAAAGAGTTAATGTGGGTGGGAGATGAGCTGAAATGTCTGCTGGGTGGAAGAGTTCAGTGGAAGGTTAGATCCAAGGCAAACAACTAATACAATCAGGCTGCTCAATGCCCCAAGCACTTGCAGGTTATGTTGGTTTGGTGCAGAAGTCCACACATGGTGGGCACAGGTAGGGTAGAGAATAGGGGCTGCTGATAACATCCTGATCTGATGGACATGATGCATGGAAGTCATCCACAGAGACTGAAGAATATTTTTGCTAAGTTTGGGAAGAAAAAGGGCTGCTCTACAGAAATGAGTATTTGCAAAGGAATCTTGTAGAACCTGGCAAAATGACCAGAGTGTTTTGACCCACTGCAAAGAGCAAATCTGCCAGGTCTTTCCTATACCTTCAGTTTTTGAGGTCAAATTAATGCAGCTGTTAAAGGTCATTCTTGAAGATTCATCGGAAAAAGCCAGATATAGCAGATACACTCGATCACAGATAAGAGGTTGGCTTTATCAGTGAGTTCTCTGTGAGCCAAATGATACTAAAAATATCTGTATTATTTATAATCCTTCTATGGAATCTAACTTGGCTGAGAGATAGTTTTCTTTCATCTTTTGATTCTTCCTCAGAAAGTCACTTTGCAGACATTTAAGTGGTTTTGGTGGGTGAGAGCTAGCTGCAACCCAGGAGCCTCTGCTGATTTTGAAGCACTGCTTGTTCTCAGCAAATATTTGAAGGCAGTGGCTGTTCAGAACCCATAAATGTTCTTGTTTTGTCTTGGATTGTCAAAAATACCTGGAAAATAGCTTGCAACCTTAGTGAAAGGTCTAGAGAACAAGTCTTATTAGGAGTAGCTGAGGGAACTGGGGCTCTTTGGTGAGGAGAAGAGGACAGAGAGGAGACCTCATTGCTCTCTACAGCTACCTGAAAGGAGGTTGGAGTGAGGTGGGAGCTGATCTCTTCTCCCTAGGATCAGGTAATAGAATGAGAGGAAATGGCCTGAAATTGTGGTGAGGGAGGTTGAAGTTGAAGATTGGGAAAAAATATTTACTGAAAGAGTGGTCAGGCACTGGAACAGGCTGCCCAGGCTGGTGGTGGACTCCCTGTGCCTGGAGGTGTTCAAGAAACATGTGGACGTGGCATCTGGGGACATGGTTTAAAGGCCATGGTGATGTTAGGTTGATGGTTAGACTCAATCTTAAAAGTCTGTTCCAACTGAAACAATTCCATGATTTGATTAGTCTAACCATGGTTGTGCTTGCAGCACACAGAGCAAGCTGTTGCCTTTCAGCTTCCCAGAGCTTTCTCTGGGATATTTTACCAGCCCAAAGTGTCCTGCAGTCCAGCAGTGGGATGGTTCTTGGGGCAGGATGAGCATTTTATGTTGACATTGAAGGGTAATTATTAAGGGCAGGTGTGTCAGTCTGATGAGAAGATCCCTACCAGGTCACTACTATATCGTGTCTCTGAGAAAGTCTTAGCAGTTGCCACCATAAAGGAGGAGCTCACGTTTTCCTGCATTCTCAGAATCACAGAATGATAGGAGTTGGAAGGAACCTCTGAAGGTCGTATAGTTCAACCCCTCTGCTAAAGCAGGTTCGCCTAGAGCACGTTGCTCAGCATGGCATACAGGCAGGCTTTGAATAACTCTGGAAATGGAGAAGCCACCACTTCTCTGCACAGCCTGCTCCAGTGCTCTGCCACCCTTGAAGTAAGGAAGTTCCTCCTCCTGTTCCTCCAGGGAACTTCACGTGTTCAACTTCGTGTCCTGTCACTGGGCACCACTGAGGAAAGGCTGGTCCCATCCTCCTGACACCCACCCTTTAAGTATAAGCATGGATAGCATCCCCACTCATTCTTCTCTTCTTGTGGCTACAAAGCCCCAAGTCCCTCAGCCTTTCTTCAAGAGAGAGATGTCCTAGTCCTCTAATCATCTTCATAGCCATTCCCACACAATAGAACACTAAAGGGGGACATGCAGCACACAGAGCTACAGCTTGAGCTGGAAGCTTACTGGTTCAAAGACATTGAGATGGCCTCTGCACAAGGGGAGCATCTGGAAGAAATAATAATCAGAGGTTTATGCAGCTGGTTAGTCAACAGCATGGCTGGCATGTTCTGAGCAGGTTGGATGGGACATGTGCAGTAGCATAACATTAAAATTGCCCTCTAATTTTGGGCTGCTCTTGTAGATGTTCAAGTAGAAGCTTACAAGCCAATGTGGCTCCTCAGAAACCTGCTGTCAGGCTCTAGCTCCTCATGAGGGTTCAATAGCAAAGCTTGGAACCAGAGTGAATCCTGTTACTTATTTATGGTTGCTTTGTTTTTTTCAGAACATGTGCAGAAGCGGTTGCTAGAACAAAAGGCTGTATTTCTAGATGATGCAAATTGAGTTCTCTAGGCGTGCATGTGTAGCTAATCATGTCCTACATTGGGTTTGTATTAATGTGATATATGATATTATAGACCAGTACATCTATGCTGATGTAGAGCATAGAAACAATCCACTTACATGTGGTTTATATCTATCAACCATAACTGGCTTGTGTATCCAACCCTGGTTCTTGTAAGGCTGGTCCAGGCAGGGAGCAGTCAGCAAGGGGATGTAGGAAAATGAGGCCTTCGCATAGCAATGGGTTCTTCAGCTCTGCATGTCTTGGGCTCAGCTACTGCAAAGTAAAGCTCCTAAATTAGACTGGAGATTAGGAAGAAATTCTTTACAGTGAGGGTGGTGAGATACTGGAACAGGTTGCCCAGGGATGTCATGGATGCCCTCTCCCTAGAGGTGTCCAGCGGCAGGTTTGATGAGGCCTTGAGCAATCTGGTCTAGTGGAAGGTGTCCCTTTCCGTGGCAGGGGGTTGGAATTAGATGATCTTTCAGGTCCCTTCCAACCCATTCTGTGAATCTATGAAACTTCCCTGCTGCTACATTCAGCCTTGTCTTGCTTATCACCTCTGCCAGCAGAAGGGCTTTCCTGGGAGATAAAATGCTGGTCAAATCCACAGTCATCCACCCAGGTGGGATAGGAGTTCTTTGAAGATGGTAACTCTTGCACATGTGGATTAGCCATGCCAATAAGTCCTCTGTCATTATTTTCTTTCCCACAAAAATAGTCACCTCGGTGCAGCTTTCAGCTTCCAGTACTTGAGGCAGACCTACAGGAAAGCTGGAGAAGGACCTGTATGAGGGAGGGTAATGATAGGATGAGGGGTGATGGTTTTAAACTGAAAGAGGGAAGATTGAAATTAGATGTAAGGAAGAAATTCTTACCCATGAGGGCGGTGAGGCACTGGAACAGGTTGGCAGAGAAGCTGTGGATGCTGCATCCTTATAAGCATTCAAAGGCAGGTTGGATAGTGCTTTGAGCAACCTGGTCTAGTGGAAAGTGTCCCTACCCACAGCAGAGGGACTGGAAATAGATGAGCTTTAAAGTCCTTCCTAACCCAAACCATTCTGTGATTCTGTTCATGGTGAGTTAATATTTTTTTTCTTCAAGTGTTTAAATTTTGAGTGATGCTTCCCTTCACCTCCAACCCACCCCTGTGCCCCAGCCAACCTGCAGCCTGGTGGGCCACCCCAGTTTTGCAGTCTACATTCAGGTGCTGTCACAGGGAGGGTTTTCTGGCTCAGATGATGTTCCTCTCCCCACAGCTGTGATTGACATTGAGGAGCATGTTCCTAGCTGCACGATGGAGACCGGGGGTCTGAATCCCCCATGTTTACAAAGTGATGCTGTTCTCCACCAGCACAATATCCAACTCATTAAAGCTAAATAGCAGTGGAAGTTGTTTGGTTTGATCCCACAGGCATTGTCTCGCTGTTGATAGCTGTGATCATGGGCTGCAGATTGCTGTTGGTCCCTTCTTGGGGGGAAATCCTGTTTCCAATAAGGAAGCTTCATTGATCCTTGCTCCAACACAGTGCATCAGCTGGGTTGCATCCTACCCAGTGGGCTGTCCCTCAGCCCAAGTGTAGGAAAACATCTGAGGGCATTGCACTGGATTTCTTTTCCCCCAGCTTTTCTGCAGATGCACCCAACCCAAAATGTGATCTCAATTATTTTTGTCATCATCAATGACAGTTGTGATTCATCATCCAAGTTTTATTTTCTTGCACATCATAACTTCTGTGGAGCAGAAATACCCTTCAGCTGCACATCTGTCAGCAAACCACAGCTCCTTGTCCAAGTAAACAAAATAACTTCATTTATTCCTCCTAACAAAGACATTTTCTAGACTGTTCTATAAATATTCAGAATGAGTTGGGTTGCTGTGTGATCTTCATATGCCTCCCAAATATTTCTGTCATGATGATCCACACTGGAGAACTGGCTTGAAATACAAGCTTTAAAGAGGCAAATAAGAACATCAAACCCTTCAGAATATGTATTTGCTCTTTAGTCAGGCTGAAGTGGGGCTGGACTAGATGATCTCCCAAGGTCCCTTCCAACCCCTAGCATTCTATAATTCTATAAGCTGCACTGGTTTGACTCCTGTAATTGCCATATGTCTACTTGGGTAAATAATATCCATTTAATGCAGAAAAAAAAAAAAAAAAAGACTTAAAAAAGCCACTCTGTTGTCTGGGCTGTTTCATGAACTGGAGTCCATGAAGACCTGGCTGGCCAAGTTGACATTGTTTTCAGCTAACATCTCTTCCCTTACATGTGCTGAGGTCTCAGGACAGACACAGCCAAGTTCAAGCAGCATTTTTTCTCTCCTCTAGCACATCTTTGGGATGGTATTGTGTCATGGTTCTGCTCCAGCACATTACACAGGGCTCAGTGGTTTGGGAGATTTTATATATGGGGACTGAGGAACAAAGACCCTGAGGGTGATTGGATTTAAATGTGATGTTGTAGCAAGAAGGCTCCCCAGTTCAAGAGAGGCAGGGAACTACTGGAGAGGGTCCAGCAGAGACTACTAAGATGCTGAGGGGCCTGGAGCATCTCTGTGAGGAGGAAAGGCTGAGAGCCTTGGGGCTGT
This sequence comes from Dryobates pubescens, assembly GCF_014839835.1. Classification (NCBI taxonomy): domain Eukaryota; kingdom Metazoa; phylum Chordata; class Aves; order Piciformes; family Picidae; genus Dryobates; species Dryobates pubescens. Next base: position 28,606,921 of record NC_071622.1, on the reverse strand, counting down.
TGAGCCTGCAAAAGAGCAGCCTCAGAGGGGATCTTCTAGATGCTCAGCCAGAGCTAAAGGGTGGGGGGGAGTTAGAGGATGGGCCCAGACTCTTTTCAGTGGCGCCCAGTGACAGGACAAAGGGCAACAGGCACAAACTGGAACCCAGAAGGTTCCATCTGAACAGGAGAAACTTCTTCGTTGTGAGGGTGCTGTAGCCCTGAAGCAGACTGCCCAGAGAGGTTGTGGAGTTTCCTTGTCTGAAGAGCTTCCAAACCCATCTGGCCATTGTGATTCTGGGCAAGCTGCTGTGGGTGCCCCTGCTGTAGCATGGGGGTTGGACTGGATGATCTCCAGATGGCTCTTCCAACCATGCCATTCTGTAATTCAAAACACATGAAACACTGTGCTTAGGTACAAACACAAATATCTTTGACCTCTGCCTAAATGGCAATGGCATCTCCGCTGTTACAGCTCATGAAGCTCTTTGGTTGCATTAATGGACCCAGTTTGGATTCAGCCTTTTGCTGCTTCCTTTGATCTATATTCTGTTCACTGGTGGCTGGCCCTTTACATGTGGTTATTTGTAGTTTCTGGGAACACCAGCACAATATGACAACAATAAGTACCATAACAGAGTTATTTTTCATTTCTCTGCTCTTTAAATTTGCCACTTAACATCCATGGCACTCAACAGCCATGGATTATCTAAATCATCAGTTTTCCATTAGCTTCATTCCATATTCCTATGAAATACAGCTTGGTGGTCAGGAGCTATATTCTTACAGTACCCTCTTTTTCTTTTTTTATAATACAGCAAAAAAAATCTAATTTATAAAATAACATCCCTTGCTCACATTGTTTAAAACTCAACTCTCCCAGCCTCTGAATATGAGATGAGGCTGACTTCAAAGGTTCCCATTGTCTGGACTGAAGCATGAAATACAGCCAAAGAGCAAAAATAATGGCAAATAAGTTGGAGGTTACAAATTTATTCACCATTAGGTTAACAGTTTGTCTTTAAATAGTGTTGTGGTTTGAATAAGTTGGAATGAAGTCAATAACGAGGCAAAACTTTTTTTTTCCCCTTCCCCCCCTGGCCTTGGTAATTCTGAACTTTTAAGAACAGAGACAACATTTGTTTTTGACCTTCAAGTAAAATGGGCAGGTTTTTATTGGGAAACACTGCCTGATCCCTTTCCCGTGCACTGGAATTGCCATCTTTTCTGTGCCCATTCTCCATTTCTGTTCTCCCTCATCCCACACTGGTGGCTTTTCAGAGAGGAGATGCTGGGGTACCCAGCAGCAGATGCAATCTGAGTGCAAAGACTAGGACAAAGAAGATAAAAAAAAGAGAAAGGGTGATGGTGAATGTGGGCTCTTTAAGGGTGATTTACTGGTGCTCTGGGCATAGGGAGGACAAATGAGCAGTGGGGTGTGGGGACAGTGGGCTGTAAGTATGGGCTGAAAATAATAAATTACCTTTAAGATCGTTGAGTCCAACTGTTAACCAAGCACTGCCAGGTCACCAGTAAACCACGTCCCTCAGCACCACATCTCCATGGCTTTCCAGTCTCTCTAGGGATGGTGACTGCACTGTTGCCCTGGGCAGCCTGTTCCCATGTTTGATAACCCTTTCTGTGAAGAAATTTTTTCCTAATATCTAACCTGCACCTCCCTTGGCACAACTTAAATTGCCGTGATGGGATTCATGAGCTCCACATTATATACCAGAGTACCTCAGGTATATCATATTCACTATGTTTTTCTAAGTATTTAACATAAATCCCTCTTGCTGTGAATGGAACTGATTTCTTCTAGTTTTATTCTTAGTGGACATGAAAACAGTTGGTAATGGTCTTATGTACAATAACTTATGAGGATTGTTACTCTTTTTTTCTCTGTCTTCAGGGTTTTTTTGTACAAAGCAAAGTCAGTGCTTCCCAATTTGCCTCATACATCTGATTGAGAAATGGAATAATAGGGATCACAGAACAGTTTGGCTTGGAAGTGACCTTTAAAACTCATCTAGTCCAACACCCTGCAGTCACCAGGGACATCTGCAACTACAGCAGGTTGCTCAGAGCCCCAGACAACCTGTCCTGGAATAGTTCCAGGGACGGGAGCCCACCTCTCTGGGTAACCTGGGCTGGTGTCTCACTACCCTAACTGTAAAAAATTTCTTCCTTCTCTCCAGGCTGAATCTCCCTCTTTTAGTTTAAACCATCACCCCTTGTCCTGTCAACACAAGCCTTGCTAAGACATCTGTCCCTATCTTTCTTATCAGGCCCTTTAAGTACTGGAAGACTGCTTTGAGATGTCTCTGGAGCTTTCTGTTCTTCTGGCTGAACTTTCTTAATTTATAATTTACCATTTATCATGTCTCTGAACTTTTTTCCAGTTGACTGTTGTGTGGGTGCAGAATAACTCTATCAATACAGGATGCAACATTCCTCCTAATATTTGACCAGCCAAGCTCTTCCATAAATATCACAGCAACATCTGCTTGTGCCTGGCTCAGAAGCAGGACTGTGTTGCAAAGCTCCATCTTCCTCTCTACCAAGATCGTAGAATCATAGAATTTATTTTGTTGAAAAAGACCTCTAAGCTCATCAAGTCCAACCTCATAGTCCTTTCTGGTTTCCTCATCTGGTGTTTGCTTTTGGTAAGGCTTTGCACATTGGAAGCAGCCCAGCAGAGGGGGTGCAGATCTCCTTTTTTAAAATAGGACTAAGAGATGATTTGCATGGAAAGGCACTGCTGGCTTTTTGTTCTTACACTACTATAAAATCATGCTGGAGCTCTGTACGTGACCAGGTGGTTGCTGTCAAATGTGTGAATGTTGACTGAAATATTTGCTTTGTGCATACTTGGAAACAGTCAGAGGAGCAGAGGTCTCTCATCAATATTTAATCAGTGCTTAATGGGGCAATATTCTCCATGACCTCTGAGAGTGCTGCTTGAGCAAGAATTGCACAATTCAGCCTTCGGAGAACAGCCTAGTGACAAGGCAAGTCCTTAATATATGTCAAGCCATGCAATTTGTAGAGCAAGTTGAGAGCAGAGCTTAGCCTGTGGGACAGAAGGAGATTTTGAACTTCCCCCAGAGGGCAGAAGTCATGTCAGGTTTTGGATACATTCCTCCCAGAGAAATACTTGCAGCAGTAGAGGTCAAGCTCTCAACTGAAAACAAGTAACCACTAGAAAGAGTGCTCAGGGTTGCTTTTATCACTTTCATGCAGTGATGATGCACCTGGCAGACACTGGAGGTGTCCAAGGCTGGTTTGGGTGAGGCCTTGAGCAACTTCGTAGAGTAGAAAGTGTCCTTGTCCATGGCAGGAGGGTGGAAATAGATGATCTCAGCACTGGTTAGGCCACACCTTGAGTACTATGTCCAGTTCTGGGCCCCTCAGTTTAGGAAAGATGTTGAGTTGCTGAAATGTGTCCAGAGAAGGGCAACAAATCTGGTGAGGGGTTTGGAGCACAAGCCCTATGAGGAGAGGCTGAGGGAGCTGGGGTTGCTTAGCCTGGAGAAGAGGAGGCTCAGGTTGCTCTCTACAACTACCTGAAGGGAGGTTGTAGCCAGGTGGGGGCTGGTCTCTTCTCCCAGGCAACCAGCACCAGAACAAGAGGACACAGTCTCAAGTTGCACCAGGGGAGGTTTAGGCTGGATGTTAGGAAGAAATTCTTCACAGAAAGAGAGATTGGCCATTGGAATGGGCTGCCCAGGGAGGTGGTGGAGTCACCATCACTGGAGGTGTTTAGGAAAGACTGGATGAGGCACTTGGTGCCATGGTTTAGTTGATTAGATGGTGTTGGGTGATAGGTTGGACTTGATGATCTCAAAGGTCTTTTCCAACCTGGTTAATTCTATTCTATCTTTAAGGTCCCTTCCAACCTAAACCATTCTATGAATAATTATCAAAGAAATTTCTTAGAGCTACAAAGATGCTGACCAGACTGGAACATCTCTGATGAGGAAAGACTGAGAGAATTGGGGCTTTTTAACCTGGAAAAGAGAAGACTGAGGGGAGGATCTCATCAAGGCTTAGAAATACTTAAAGGATGGGTGTCAGGAGGATAGGGCTAGTCTTCAGTGGTGCCCACTGACATAATAAGGGGTAATGGGCACAAACTTCAACATAGGAAGTTCCATCTAAACACGAGGAGGAACTTCTTAAATTTAAGGTTGACAGAGCACTAGGACAGGCTGCCCTGGATTGTCTATCTCTGAAGATGTAAAAAAATCTGCCTGGACATGTTCCTATGTGACTTCTCTAAGGAAGCCTGCTTTGGCAGGGATGGTTGGAGTCGCTCTCCAAAGGTCCCTTCCAACCCCTCCCCTACTGTGATTCTGTGAAATATTCCCTGAACTGTATATGTTTGGCAGAGTCAAATCCATTACTAACAGAATATTTACTGCTAGTCTACCAATCTAATAGCTAATAACAGAAATATAACTAGACCTGAGTTGTCCTCTGAATATAGTAGCACATATCAGTGAGATTATCTGCTGGTGTAAATGACAAGAGACTTTGGATCATCAGACAAAATAAACATAGAGATTGCCTGCATTGACCGAGCCACTGAAGTCCTTGAGATGCTTCCCAGTTACATGTGCAGGCTACAGCTAAATTATCAGTGGCATAAAGGTAAAATTTATCCTTTCTTCTTAATGTAGAGTTGAGATGACAAATGGTCTTGCTGGATGGCTTCTCAAGACAATGCTTTGGAAAAGGCAAGGGATGCTCTAGCTATGAGCTATGGCAAGACCTGTTTGTGCATTGCAGCTCGAGTCTTCCCGTGTTTTGTGGTACTTTGGCAGGGCTGGTGCAACCAGAGTCTGAGAAATTGTGTCTAGCTTCCCTTCCATGGGAAGTCAAGCACAAAGAAGATGAAGGCTTCTGTAGAGACCCAACAAACCATGGGGAAACATTTCACCAGGCAGGGAAAGTTTTACCTCCCTGTTTTTGAAGCTGCATTGCTTTGATTGGAGATAATTTTAAATAAACAGCAGCTCTGACATTGAACAAAAGGGGATTTAATGTAAGCCTAGCAGCACATCCTCAGGCCAAGCTAGAACCCAGTGCTAAGGCTCGTGTCCTCACCTGCCCCAAGAGAGCTCAAAAGCAGCCAAAAAACTGCAGGCTGTTTGCATCATGGGTGCTTTGTCTTATCTTATAGCCAGATGGTGGAAACACGTCTCTGAACACTTCTCATAGCAAGGTAGCTGCTACTGGGCAAATACAGCTCTCTCAGCTGCACTCACAACATTGTTGTCCTCCACCTTACATGGAGAACTTCAAGAATCCAACCATCTTGATCTACAGTTGCTGTAAGTTTATTTTGCCCTGGCACAAGTAGCTGCAGCATGCATTGCAGGGATAATTTGCGTCCTCAGCAGATAAAGTCGAGATGTATTTGCATTTGATACTTGCATTTGACAAATGCGGACTTTTTGCTCATTATTTATAATGGTTCTCCCATGAACCTGCTCTAGTTGCAGATGTCCCTGCTGTGACTGCAGAGGGATTGGACTAGATGACCTTGAAAGGTCCCTTCCAAGCCGAACCAGTCTATGATTCTATGACATGGGAATTGCAAGCTTTCTGCTAGGTACTAATAACATTCTGCACTTCCATGGTATCTCCTGCCTAAAGATCTCCAAGTATTTTTAAAACATTAGATAATTATGTGTGACACACACCTCTCAGATAGGGAGATGAAGGGATAAAGCAGCAGCAGCCTTCCCCCGGCACTGGAACAGAGCCATGCTTTGGCTGCTGCTGCCAGACTGGGAAGGAACAGCTTGGGGAAGGGAATGGAGCAGGGTGCCCAACATCACTGGAAGCATGAATTCCTAAAGATGGAGTTTGAGGGCTCTGTGAGATTACCTCGGTTAAGATTTTGTCAGGTGGGGCCTGGCATGTGGGGTTATGATATCTTTAAAGCCATACTTGCCATGAAATTCTGTCCCCCTATCCCCCCAAGCTAAAAGGAAGAAACTGAAGGGATGGCACTGTGGCATCTCCCAACACCGGAAGATCTGCAGCTTCAGCTTCCTTTCATAGGGCAACAAAGCTGGTGGGGTGTCTGGAGAGCAAGTCCTATGAGAAGTGGCCGAGGGAACTGGGGGTTTTGTCTGGAGAAGGCTGAAAGGAGGCTTCATTGCTCTCTGCAATGGCCTGGAAGGATGTTGGAGTGAGGTGGGGCTTGTTCTCTTCTCCCTAGCATCAGGTGATAGAATGAGAAGAAATGGCCTGAAATTGTGCCAGGGAAGGTTTAGGTTGGACATTAGGAAACATTTCTTTATTGAAAGGGTGGTAAAGCATTGGAATAGATTGCCTAGGGAGGTGGTAGAGTCACCATCCTTAGAGATGTGCAAGAAACACGTGGACATGGCACTTTGGGACATGGTTTAATAGCCATAGTGGTGGTCTTAGGTTGACAGTTGGACTCAATGATCTTGGAGGTCTTTTCCAACCAAAACAATTCTATGACTCTGTAAGGAAAACTGTTTATTCTTACAGTGGTTTGTGCAGAAGAGTTGTCTCTTTTCATCTGCTGTGTGGCTGAGATAAAATCAGAGAATTTGAAAAGACCTGTAAGATCATCAAGTCCAACCATTATCTAACTCTACCAAGTCTGGTTCTAAACCATGTCCCTCAGCACACAGGTGAGCTCCCAGTTGGAAACCTTTATCAATCCTTCCCACTTTGCTTCTAATGAAAGTATCAAGAATGATATTCATTAAGCATATGGAACTTAAGGACATGGTTAGTGGTGGAGTTGGCAGTGTGAGGTTTAGAGTTAGACTTGATGACCACAAGGGTCTTTTCCAGCTTAAATGATTCTGTGATTCACAGTGCTCAGTTCAGATCCAGACCCTCTGCCATACCAGTAAGGATTGACGTGGCTTTCCAAAGACACTTCTTAAAGGTGTTGCTCCAGCTTACAAAACCCCAAATAAGCAGTTTGTAGCTCTCTGTCATAAGAAGGTCTGAAATATAGAACACCAAACATAGCAAAAACAAACCAGAAATAAAGTCCATGCTCCTCACCCATAATCATAAACTGTACCAAAACCCACCTCAACTACTGCTCTGCCCCAGCACTTGGCTTCCCTCCATACAGAGGCTTGCATTTGACTTCCCCACACACCCCCGTACCAGCTCTGTGCTGTGGTTGCCTTGTGGTGGTGTAGAATTTTTTAATGTCTCCTGCTGTTTGTTGCTAGGACCATAAAAACTCAGGAATGAGGAACCAGGAGGGATTCCTCAGCTCATGGTGGCCAAGGCCTTGGTTTTGCAGGGCACCACATCATCTGGCTGGTGTTCTTCATGGCATTTGCTCCCAGTATTCTTCCTTTTGGTTAGATGTTCCAAAATATCATGTCCTGGTGGCTAGAGATGGTCTAACCTCCTGTCCAGCTGTCTTTTGTCAGTTTTTGACCATGTGTTCTCAGTGCCAGCATTGCTCCTGAACACAAATAGTTCTTCTGCTCCTGCTCCCTTCCTTGGGTGTCACCTTCCAGATGCTCTTCCTATTCTTATCCACTGACCTTGTGGTAGTTAGAGCTCAGTATTTTCAATGCATTTACAGTAGCTGCTCATGATGTTCTGGGAACTTCTAAGCTTTTTTGGAGAGGGCCTGACATCAGGCCTCCCTGTGAAGCACTCCAGCAGCTTTGCTGTCTTCACATGGTCATATCTGTGTCCAAAGCTCTGACAGCGATGGTTATGTGCACTGTCCTACAGCTGCACCTCTCAAAGCCCCATTTAGTTTATTTCATCATTTACTCTAAATGTTGTGCTGGGTGTTTTATTCCATTTTAAATGTAACTCAAATTAATTCATAGAATAGTTTCAGTTGGAAAAGACCTCTAAGATTGAGTCCAACCATCAGCTTAAGACCACCATGGCCATTAAACCATGCCTGAAAGTGCCATATCCACACGTTTCCTGAACACCAATTGAGAAGTGCCAAGTCTCTATTTGCTCAGAACTGCACTTTGGATACCTCATGGAGCCATTTTTTAATACATGTTGGATTCCCTACTTATATTGCATCTGTTATACCACAGGTCCCTGTTGGTGGCCAGCACGCCATCTCATTCTACTGCTGCTGTCTTAGATTGGACATTAGGAAGAAGTTCTTTATCATGAGAGTGGTGAGACACTGGAACAGATTGCCCAGGGAGGTGGTGGATGCCTTATCCCTGGAAGTACTTAAGACCAGGCTGGATGAGTCTTTGAGTAAGCTGGCCTAGTGAGGGGGTGCCCCTGCACATGGTGGGGGGTTGGAACAAGATGACCTTTTACTGTCTCTTCCAACTCAAGCCACTCTGCGATTGCAGCTTGCCATCTCGTGGCAGCGTTTCCATCACAGGAGGTTGGAGTAGAGTGGGTGGTGTTCATTTCTTCCAAGGAACAAGAGATGGGACAAGAGGAAACAGTCTCAAGATACACCAGAGTATGTATAGGTTGGACATGAGGAACAATTTCTTCACTGAAAGGCTTGTCAAGCTCTGAAACAGGCTGCCCAGGGCAGTGGTGGAGTCCTTATTCCTGGAGGGATTAAAAAGCTGTGTAGATGTAGTGCTGAGGGACATGGTTTAGTAGTGACCTGGCAGTGTTATATTTATGGTTGGACTCAAGGATGTTAAGGTTCTTCCTACCTAAATGATTCTACAATTCTATGATTCCAAGGGTGATTTCAGGGAGTCATGAAACCTTATCTGGGTCAAAAAAACCCTGATAGCTGATTTTGTTGCAAATGGTTTCAGTGAGTGCTGAGGAGTGCCCAGTGGCAGGTTCTTGCTGTTGATGCTCCCACTTGTGCAGACCAAATTCTACATTTCAGCCTGGGAAGTGTATCTAAGTCAGTCTTGTCTTATAGGAGATCCATAGTGTGTGTGTATGAGGATTGATTGAGCTGGATTATTCTCATCCAGGGAAGTCAAAGCATCCTGGATCTATTAGATCTGGATGAGTTTGCTTCAAATATCAAGCCACTTCTTAAAACTAGCCAATTTATTCCAGCAGAGCAAAGGGTTAAAGCCTTGATTACAGTATCAGAAATTATATTAAGAATAAATCATAGAACCTAAGGAAAAAGAAAAAACAACAAAAACAACTAAAACAATTTGAAGGCTCTTTGCAGTCATCCTATGTTGTAGCTATCATGCAAGGTTGCCCTGCAGCCATCTGCAGTGAGGAGCAAGGTGGAGCACAGCCTCTCCTTTGGATGCCTTTGAAGTCTGGCTCAGCCCCTGGGCAGAGCTGTGGCTCAGCACCACGGCTCTGCACCACAGCCTTCACATGGTCCTACAGGATAGCCCCAGGAAGCCCAGGCTGTCTGCTTTTAGGGTCCCTGGGGCTGGCACAGCCCCTCTCTTCTCCTTCCAGGCAGAATCACTTCTGCCAGCTGCTGTAGCTTCCAGCCTCCTCCTCCTTCCTGACTGTGTAATTTGTTACACTCCCAAGCCCTGGTTCAGTGGCTTTTTGCAGGGATGGTGCATAGCAGATGGGTAAAATGTCTGTTGCTGTCATTATGAGATCCCTGAGTCCATCCCCATCCCTAATCCCAGCTCAGCATGTAGCCTTTGGCTTGCTCAGTCCCACAGCTTCTTTTGCTTCAGGACTCAGAAATACTCCCAACCGGTCTATTCCAGTCAAACCAGATGAGCCAGAAACGTGTGGAAACCTCAGGTACCTGCTGTGGCAGACACCTGGTCAGCCTTGACAGCATCATGGCCGTTGGCACAGAAGGGCTTTGCTCTCCACAGAACAGAGCAGGGGGTGTGCTTTGAAGCTGCCAGAGCTCAAAATGCAGTCTTCATTTGAATGAAATTATATCATCTTCTGGGCTACATACCTTCAGATGTTCTGTCTTTACTAATGCCTGTTAAAATTCATTTTCCCTGCTCTGTGGGAGACGCTGACCTCCCCAGCCATATTGCCTCCAGATGTCCAGGAGGGAGCAGAATGAGTGATCCCTGTGAGATCCTCACCCCCTGCTCAGCTGGCAAAGGCCCTGGCACCTCTCACTCATGTTTTATTTTAAGTCAGTTTAAATGAGCATCATCCACAGCCCTTGCCCCAAAGGTGGTCCCACTGCTTCCACCCCTGCCTGCTCATTCCCTTTTCCATCTCCTTTGAATCATCTTGGGCAACCAATCAGGTTATAAATCACATTATTTTCCCCTCCAGCAGTTTAAGTTTAACCCAAATGGGTTGTTTTAAGTTGGACCTGGATCACTGAATGATGATGATGTTAGAAATCATAGTATCAGAGTATAGTTTTTGGTTGGAAGAGACCTTCAAGATCAAGTCCAACTGTTAACCCAGCACTGCCAGGTCACCACTAAACCATGTCCCTCAGCACCACATCTCCACAGCTTTTCAAACCCTCCAGGGATGGGGACACCACCAGTGCCCTGGGCAGTCTCTTCCAGGGCTTGGCTTCCCTTTGGGGGAAGAAATTGTTCCAACCTAAACCTCCCCTGGTGCATTTTGAGACAGATGACCTCTGCAGCCATGACTCACAGTGGGTTGGCTATGTCAGGAACGTGCCAGGTGAGGAGGATGTGTGCGGACCAGTGTTCTCCAGGCTGCATAAAGCAGGGAAAACATTGGCTTCAGGACAAAAAGCTTTTTTAAGAAGTGAGATAGCTGAAACCCAGCAGGTGAGAGAGCCCTGCACCCACTCCCAACCTGCATCATGCAGCATCCCTGCTCTCCTTTCCACATCGCTGGTAGCAGAAGTGTGCCAACGTGAGGCTTTTCTGTGGGCTTTTTATCTGCATCATTATTCCAGGCTGCTTTTTTATTTGTTCCAGATGGGCTACAATAGTTTCCTATCTTCCTTCTTTGGTCTTTTTATCTTTTATTTCAATCTAAACAACTTTTGCACTTCATGCCAAACTCTATATTGTATCACATTCTTTCCTTCTTCAGACACAATATCCTCCTTGACCCAGGCTGGCATGTTTCCACCTGCCCTGTTGTGTCTGTTCCTTCTACAAACCCTCATTTCAACATTCAAAGCAAAACCAGACAGATGTGATATCCTGTTGTCTGTCATCCCAGTTACATAAAATCTCTCTTCCACATCATGGGGACAAAATTCTCATCCCCTAAATCTCTGCAGCTGCCCAGGAGAGCTGGACCAGGACCACCCCTTCAACATACATTTTGGCACATACTTTCATTAACCACCCCTCTTATGTGAATCGTCTGCTTGTGTGTACACCAAACCTCTCTTCCAGGTTGACTCCTCCAGTTGAGCAGAGCTGCCAAAAAATACATTTTAAATTCCTAAATTGTTTCTGCCTAGCAAGTCAGGACAGCTTTTAGTTGCATACGTAGATCTCTCTTTCCCAATGCTCTCTACTTCAGAACAGAAACCTTTTCTATTCTTTGTTCCAATTTCTTATTTCTCATCTTCATTGACTGTGGAGCGGGGGGAGGGAGGATATGTGAAGACCCTTTTGGAGTGCTGCTGTGCATGTTTTCCATATCTCCAATGTTATCCTGGCACACTTTAGTCTTTTCAGGTAAAGCTAAGGATAGGATGTAGGAATAAATGAAAGCTACTCCTGCTGATGAAAACTACTTGAGGTACTGATGCTATTGTCTTAATGTCATAGGATACCAGTATGGTGGGAGTTGGAAGGAACGTCTGGAGATCATCCAGTCCAACTTCCCTACCAAAACAGGGGCACCCATGGCAGCTTGCCCAACATTACCATGTCCAGAGAGGTTTGGAATCTCTCCAACCTTTCTGGGCAGACTGCTCCAGGGCTCCAGCACCTCCTCCTGTTTAGATGGCACCTTCTGGGTTCCAGTTTGTGCCCACTGCCCCTTGTCCTGTCACTGGGCACATACTGAGAAGAGTCTGGCCCCATCCTTTTGCCCCCCACATTTTTTTTAGCTCTTGATGAGCATTGAGCCAATCCCCTCTCAGGCTGCTCTTCTCCAGGCTCAACAGCCCCAAGGCTCTCAGCCTTTCCTCCTCACAAGGATGCTCCAGGCCCCTCAGCATCTTTGGAGCCTTTGCTGGACTCTCTCCACTAGTTCCCTGTCTCTCTTGAACTTGGGAGCCCAAAACTGGACCCAGTACCCCAGGTGTAGCCTCACTAGGGCAGAGTGTTTTCTCAACATCTCCAAGTTCCAGGCCTTGGTCCCACATAGCTGCAGTCACTCAACTGATCAGATGGTGATGGATTTGGTCTCTATACTTGTTGGCTGTTATTTTTTAAAAGTTTATTTAACATGGACAGTGCAAAAGAGAAACAAAAAGACAGCAGACTGTTCTACTGTCTCCAACAGAAAAAAGAGAGAAACTATTCTCCTGATAAGTTCAACCTAATTTGACTAATAAGTCAAAACTAATTTAAGTAAATCATGATAGTGGGGTAATTTATGATCATTTCAAAGTGAGTGCAGAGGTACCTTTGAGCAATTCATCTGGTCCAGAGGCTTGTGAGGGGGGTTTTTAGATGAGTGATGTTCAAGGAGGAAGAACCTGGTTTGACTCTTGATGTAGGTGAATATTAATGAGTTTGCACTGGCATAATTTGGGTAACAGAAAATAAGTTTGATATCACCTTGGCAAATCCTTGTATACAGAGCTAGCTGCATTAAGGGAAGATGCATTTAAGCTCACAGGTTAGATTACATAGAATACATAGAAGCTGCCCTTTTAGGTTTAATTATTAATATTTTTTTAAATAGAAAAATATATTAAAATCTAAACATTGCCTTTTTAGCCTAGGATAATTTCAGTTTATTTGCAGCTAAGGAAAATATTTTGATGGTGCTATCTGAGCAGCTTTGACTCAATGTTTTATTTTAACAGATGCTCTTCCTCCAAGAGAAATGCAATTTAAATTTGATTAATTGCTAAATAAATACAGAAATGAAGTGAAAGAATTAATGCTTTTATAGACTCAGCCCCAAACAAGTGCCAGCTAAAAGCTGGGCTTCGCTCTGATGTATCTGAAGCTGTTGTATCCATGGCCCTGTCTTAATTTGTCATTCACACTGGAAGGCATCTAAAGGGTCTGCTGGGAGATCTTTTCATTGCTGCTGTTTAAAAAAGGCCATTTTCTTTACAAGCCATTTGTCTCTGCCTTGTTTATAACAGCAGGAGGTATGGCTGCACATGTCTATCATATTTTAAAGGGTTGTTGGTGATAAGATGATCAAAAGAATGCAGACTGTGCAACCACTTGACTCCAACAAGCTGTATATATTCACTATGATTAGTGGATTATTTGACTTTTCTCTCATTTAAAATATAGAATCATAGAATTGTTTTAGTTGGAAAAAGTCTCTAAGATCATAGAGTCCAACTCTTAACAGCACCATGGCCATTAAACCGTATCCCCAAATGCCATGTCTGCACATTTTTTTAACACCTCCAGGGATGGTGACTCCACTACCTCCCTGGGTAGTCTGTTCCAGTGCCTGGCCACTATTGCAGGAAAGAAATTTTTCCTAATAGCCAACCTAAACCTCCCCTGGCACAGCTTGAGGCCATTCCCTCTCATTCTGTCACTTGATACTAGGGAGATGATTCAATTCCAGAAAGTGTCAGGAATGAAGATACTCTGCAGAACATACACAGTGGTTGTAAAGTGTTGTTGGGTGGATAATTAACCAGAAAGGACAGCAGGAGCATTTTATAAGTGGGAAGTGCTCCTCTCTCTTTGATGGCTCGTTAGTAGCAGATTTGCAAGACACTTTGTGGAAAGTCCTTACCAGTTTTGCAATGCAGTACCGTTCATTTCCTGCTAATTTGTTAGTAGGTGGAGGAGGGCACCTGGAAACTGCCCACTCTGTAGTGGCTCATAGTAAAGCAATCACAGAGAATGATAGAATTGTTTAATTGGAAAAGACCTTTAAGAACATAAAGTCTAGCACTTGCCATGGCCATTAAACCATGTCCCCAAGTGCCATGTCCACACTTTTCTTGAACATCTCCAGGGATGGTGACTCCACCACCTCCCTGGGCAGCCTGTTCCAATTCCTGACCACTCCTTCAGGAAAGAAATTGTTCCTACTTTCCAACCTAAACCTCCCCTAGCACAATTTCAGGCCATTTCCTCTCATTCTATCACCTAATGCTAGGGAGAAGAGACCAACCCCCACCTCACTCCAACCTCCTTTCAGGGAATTGTAGAGAGCAATGAGGTGTCCCCTCAGCCCCTTCTTCTCCAGACTTAAATGAACCTTTATAAATGTTATTATTGTTCTCGTCTACCCTCTGACCCTATTTTTGTCTTCCCTCATGAGAAGAACTGCCAATAATGCCTTGTGACATTTCAATGCAATCCTTTAACATGAGCTGTTCCATGTGTTAGATTCAGCCTTCATGATTAAGGGCACGAGTGGAAGAAAATAAAGGTCTGTTTCTTTACCACATCTCAGCTGTTCATTAGGTGGTGGAGCTGAAATCTGTGATAAGAATCAGGAGGCAGAGCCAAACTGATAAGTCTTGTAATCCTGTTGATGGAGGAAGAAAAAGAAAAGCAGCTGGGATTTTTCCCCTCTTTGTTTCTTTAATTAAGTCTAGACTATATGTGCAGCTTGGAAAGATCTGGAAATGTTTACTAAATTGCATTCTGCTTATGATGTCAATAATCAAATTAAAAGAATGAGCAGAGAATGGATTTAGGAAAGAAAAGAAATATCTGATTTGCAGGTTCCCGTTGCTTAACAGGACATCACTGAACTTCAAAGACAAAACATGTTCTTTCTTCCTGGTTTGTAAAATTTATTCTAGCCTGCACTTCTGGTTCCCATGAAACCAGAATTTTTCATCACTAAGACCAGAGAAGTGATGTAGATGAAGAGATTTCACTTCTTGCCCTCTTGGCTTTCCATTAAAAAATATAGAACACTCATTTCAGCCTTCAAAAGGATTTCTTCAGAAGATCTCAAATCAGATAAGGAAAAAAACCCCAGAGTTTTATGAGCTCTGGTCTGAGTTTTTAGTCTCCACAGATTGTACACAATTTCAATTCCTATACATTTACTTTTTTAAAAACCTATCTGCAATAAAATAACCCAAGCTTCAAACCCATAATGACTTAGGTATGTGTCTAGGTTAGAGAAGGATTTCAGATGAGTATCTGCATTCTCTAAATAGAGTAAAATAGTGGCAAGATCAGAGATTTCGGCTGGTACTTGCTGTAACAAAGAAGAAATAGCAAAAGACCAAGAGCAAGCCAAAAACAACAGTGGAGGCATGGAGTAACTCGTGATGCTAATCAGATATGCAGAGATTCCTCTTCTCTCATCTCCTTAGCTGTAGTGTTTAATGCAACACCTCATCTAATCACAAATCACCTTCTGGAGGAGTGTGTCTGTAGGCATGATCTTCCCTCAAAGCTGAAAGTGACTTTTAGTGTTTTGTTGGGGTTTGGTTTTGGTTTTGTTTTGGTTTTTTTTTATTCCCAAGGTGAGTGGATTCTCTGGATTCATACCAGAGGTGCTGCTTTGACTTAACTAGCCTCTAAAAGAGCTGTCTAATTAACAGGCAGGATAAGTCATTTAGAATATACAGTTATATTCTGAATGCAGACTTACGAACCACTTGATGGCTTCATTATTAGTAGCATCTCATTTTTTTTTCAGTTCAGGCATACTTATTTAATCTAACACAGGGATGCATTATTAATGCTGGCTACATAAAGAAGAGTACAGTCAGCATGTTGAGGGAGGCTCACTCTGCTTTGCCCTAGTGAGGCCACAGCTGGAGGACTGGGTCCAGTTCTGGGCTCCCCAGTTCAAGAGAGATAGGGAACTACTGGAGAGAGTCCAGCAAAGGCTCCAAAGACGATGAAGGGCCTGGAGCATTCATGTGAAGAGGAATGGCTGAGAGCCTTAGGGCTGTTGAGCCTGGAGAAAGGCAGCCAGAGAGGGAATCTGCTCGATGCTCAGCAAGAGCTAAAGGACTTGTGGGGAGCAAGAGGATGGGGCCAGACTCTTCTCAGTGGTGGCCAGTGACAGGGCAAAGGGCAATGGCACAAATTGGAATCCAGGAGGTTCCATCTGAATAGGAGGAGAAACTTCTTTGTTGTGAGGGTGCTGGAGCCCTGAAGCAGGCTGCCCAGAGAGGTTGTGGAGTCGTCTTCTTTGGAGAGCTTCCAAACCCAGCCATTGTGGCCATTGTGATGCTGGGCAAGCTGCTGTGGGTGCCCCTGCTTTAGCAGAGGGGTTGGACTGGATGATCTCCAGAGGTCCCTTCCAACCCACGCCATGCTGGGATTCTGTAAAGTGAGTGTGTCATTATCTGCTATGTACCTTCAAATTGGAAAACCTCTCTTTCTCTCATTAAGTTTTTCTTTTTCTTTGTTTTTGTTTGGTTGTTTGGGGTTTTTTTAAGCTTCTAACTGTACAAAAACTGATTTAAGTGCATTCCAACCTTTCCCTTGGCAGATCTGTATTTCTGTAGAGCTTACCATCCTGGCCACAGGGTATCTGCCACTTGCAGTGACAACAGAGGTCTGAGCTTTTGCAGGAGTAAATTCTCCTAAGGAAAGTTGATGTCATCTATAGCCACAGTGGTGCAATGAGATTGTGAGGGATACTTTGTGGAAGGGCTTAAAGAAAAGGGATAGGACATAAAAATGTAGTAACAGCTGCAACAAAACCAAAGATAGTAATGTACTCTCAAAAAAATAATGGGGAAAAAACTATATATTGATTTTCTTAATTTTGGTACTGTTTTTGCACTCCAATACCATTTCCAAGAAGAAGGCAAATTCTGCTGTTTCCTTCATATCTTGCAAGTTAATGACAGGACAAGTGGAAACTGCCTCAAGTTGGGCCAAAGGAAGTTTAGGTTGGACATTAGGAAAATTTCTTCACAGAAAGGGTTCTCAAACATTGAAACAGGCTGCTCAGGGAGGTGGTGATGTCCCCATCCCCAGAGGTATTTAAAAGACGCGTGGATGTGGTGCTGAGGGCTGTGGTTTAGTGGTAGTGACTTAGCAGTAGTGGTGAGGTTGTGAACTGTAGGCAAGAAGTTGGGCTTGATGATCTCAAAGGTCTCTTCCAACCTCAACAGTTCTGTGATTCAAAACATTATTTTCAGCTGCTGGAACACATATTCTTTTACTTCTGTAGGTCCTAATGAGTGGTCAAATTCCAAATCATTGAGCTGCATACACTGAAAGCATAACTACCTGCAGATGGTGTCACTTAAGCATTTGTTTAGGTGCACATTAGGTATTCCTGAAAATGTAATAAAAGAAAATTCCACTTATTGCCTGCCTAATTTCAGGGACCATAACCAGCTCAAGGTGTTCCTGTAGCACGGGCTATGGTAAGGATCCTGTTGCACCCTGGCTGCTAAAGGCTAAGGGATTCCAGATGTGCTGAGGCAGTGGAGGAGGATGGGGGTGAGTGTTCATTAGGCAGGAAAGAGCCCTGGGTTTTGGCCTTCCTTCTTGGGATTATATTTAATGGATGGTTGTTGAATGTAAAATGTAGAAAAGGGGAGCAGATCTGGGTTGGAAAGTTGGCTGCTGAGTGATGTATCCAGTAGGCAAAGCTGTTGACTGAGGTGGACACCATTGAACTGTCTTCTGAGAAGGCAATGACACATCACTGAGACAATTATCTCCCAGTGTGGTCAGTGGAGCTCCACCCTGCTGTTACTTCAGAAGGGACTTCCCAGAGTAGCAGGAAATGGAGAAAGAGACCCCTAGGTCCTGCTGAACATGGAATCCCAAATCAAAAAATGCTCCTCGGCAGCCTCTTCCATTACTTGCCACATCGCTCTTCCGGAAGGGCTGGTGAAACATGTCAGACAGCACACTCCTACTGCATGTCTCTCCTCCTGCTTGCCTACAACTCTTCTCAGGCTTTGTTTACAGGCTGGAGTTGAGGGATTCAAATATCATGCGTGTGGGGATGATCATGTGGGCAGGTGGCTCTTGGGGCATGCTGCTCTACCTCCAAGAGCATGTTGCATCCATTGCCTAATTAGAGAACATGATCTTGTGGACAAAGATCTTGTCAGCCTGTCTGCAAAGTGCTCCACAAACCATATCAGGAGGTCTAGCAGAAGTTATTACTTCATCCTCCAAACCTTGCCTAGCATAGGGCCAAGTCCTAGGTGACTGTGATATTAATAGCAGTGCAATAAGTGTCTGCTCAGCATTCAGAAGGAGTTTCAGACTAGAGACCTCAAGGAATTCCCATGACAGGGACAGCTGAGATATATTCTGTTTCCTGAGAGACCAGGGGTTCTCACGTTCTCCCTGTCACCACTGCAAATACTTCCATCCAACCAATCTCACGGTGACACAGTGACACCCTTTTGGTCCCATGGGGAATCATCCTCCTATGCCCTTAAAAAGGGTGTTTATGTTCCATCCTGTGGCATGAAATGGTCCCCAACCAAGGGAGAGGATAAGGGCACTTTGTCACAATGTGGGGGTCCAGGAGTGTGTGGAAGGTACACCAGAAATTCTACCTCTTTGTTAAATATTGAAGATTAAGCTATTTTAAGTTTTAGAACAAAGGAAAAAGAAAAGAAGAAAGGGGGGAAAAAAAAACCCAAACAAACAACAAACAACAACCCAAACCCACTTTGGTGCCATGAATTCTATGACATCAACATGAAGATAAAAGCAGAGATGCAGAAGGAAGATAAAAAGAGTAGGCTATCAGAATTATTACAAATATTGCCGGTAGCGGTGCCTGTTCCCAAGGCTGCTTGCCATTTCTCAGCAATATGATCCAGGTTTGCAGGTTTGGGCTTTCCTTTTATTTCTGTTTGTGCTGGAATGCTCCTAGCTGTTTTGTAATTTAGACTCCAGGACATTCAAGCTGAAGAGTTCAGCCATTTCTACAAATAAGGCTCTAGCAAACTAAAAATGAGCAGAACACTTGTGTGTAGCTAAAATACAATACAGAAAGAGAAGACTCATTACCATCTTGTCCTGTTGAGAAAAGAGGAAAGCTGAGGTTGTGTCAGTTTTACCACACCAAGCAAGAGCATGTCCTTTGGTACACCTTGAAAGTTCAGCCACATTTAGCCAAATTCTAAGTAAAAAAACCCAAACCATACAACCGACACAAAACACCCACTAACAACCCCCGTGGTTTTCATATAATTGATGAGTCTTCATAGAATCACAGAATTGTTTCAGTTGGAATAGACCTTGAAGATCATCAAGTTTAATCATCAACCTAACACCACCATGACCTTCAAACCATGTCCCCAGATGCCGTGTTCACACGTTTCTTGAACACCTGCAGGGATGGTGACTCCACCGCCTCCCTGGGCAGCCTGTTCCACTGCCTGACCACTCTTGCAGTGAAGGAATTTTTCCTAATATCCAACCTAAATCTCCCCGGCACAATTTCAGGTCATTTCCTCTTGTTCTGTTGTCTGATATGGGAGAGAAGAGACCAACCCCCACCTCACTCCAACCTCCTTTCAGGTAGAGAGCAATGAGGTCTCTGGTCAGCTTCCTCTTTTCCAGATAAAACAATCCCAGTTCCCTCAGCTGCTCCTCACCAGACTTGTTCTCCAGACCCTTCACCAGCTTTGTTGCCCTTCTCTGGACCTGGTTCAGTAGGGTCTGTAAGCTCCAAGGATGGAAGCATGCTCTAAATAAACAGTGATTCTCATAGCTAAGGTAGAGGTGTGTATTGACACCCAAGATACATGATTTTAAGACCTGTTGGAGCCTTCTGAAGGTTCCTGTGGGTCTAATCTAGCATCTGCTGCTCAGCAAACGTGCTTACTCTAGTGTAGGGTACTGCTAATGCAAGGTGATATTGAAATTGACAACAAGTTTTAAAATAAAAGAGAAGGCATCTGATGCTATTTTTAGAAACATTTTTCAGATGATCCTAAAATGATAGAAAGAGTACAAGTTTATCAATAATCTCACAAGAAGTATCTTCCTATTGGTGTTTGGTGGTTGGACTTGATGATCATAGAATCATGGAATTGTTCTGGTTGGAAGAGACCTCTAAGATCATTGAGTACAACCATCAACCTCACACCACCATGGCCATTAAACCATGTCCCAAAGTGCTATGTCCACACATTTCTTGACCACCTCCAGGGATGGTGACTCCACCATCTCCCTGGGCAACCTATTCCAGTGCCTTACAATGATTTTCAGGGTCTTTTCCAACCTAAACGATTTTATGATCTTTCTACTAGTTTGGGTTTGCTAAAATACAACATAGAAAGAGAAGAATTGTGAAAGAATGAAGAGATCAAAAAACGTGACTTAAGAGTTTGTATCCTTTGTTTCACAGCACGAGTACGTCCTTTTATCCATGAGCATGACAAATGTCTTAATAATTCATATGGTCTTGATTCAGGAGGGAACCATGGGCATTTAGAGAAGTCCTAAACACATTTCAAATGTAGTTTGCTTCTCATTCACAATTTATTTTGGTTACCATCTGGTGAACCACATCACTCTTTAATAGAGTTCCTCCCTGAACTTGGTGCCGTGCTGCTAAAAGATGTTATCCCAGATATCATATAGGGGAAGGAGACGTACCTGAAGGTAGCAGGTTTCTGGAGTAAGGAAAATTCATTAGCACAGAGCTAGGATGAGGTTGTAAGCCTATGGAACAACCATTTCTGGAAGAGGCTCCACCACACTTGCCCTGAACCAGCCTGTATAGGAAAGCACCATAGAAACCTTGGTAGTGCTCAGTTGTTGTATGGCAAGAACAGGATCAAGACTGATGTCTGCTGCAGCTGGGGAATGATTAACATCCTAACAGGCTGGTTCTCTTACAGGTAATTACATGATTATATAAAGGTCATGACTTATAAATTCCCATGGACTGGACAATTGGTTAAAAACCCAGCCCTGCCATCTGCTTTTATAGTTATATTAATCCCAAACTGTTTGACTGCAGCTTTCCCACAGCATGTAGTCATCACTCTCTTCTACACAGTCGTAAATCAAGTCTATTATTTTTCCTATATTATGAACTTCCATTGTAACATCACACTCCTACGTGGTTTTCTCTCAGGAGAAACAAGATGTGCTGAGATGCCCTAATGCCTAGACCCCAAAAAACTCTTTCAAGTGAAGGGTAAGAAAATGCCAGAGCACCAAAAAGCTTTGCAGGGGCATGTTTCTGGCTTTATCTCCCATTGCAGACATGGTGCTTGAGGACATGGTTTAATGGTCATGATGGTGTTAGGTTGATGGTTGAATTCAATGATCTTAGAAACAATTCCATGATTCTATGATTTTCTTTCTCTGGAGCTACCATGAGCAAAACTCCAAAATCTTCAGGCCCTTTTATCAGCTGCCAGTGCCCAAGCCACCCCTCCCTGTAGCCATCTCTTTTCTATGGCTGGGATGCCTTTGCCTCTCCCCCTCTTTAGCTCTTGCTGAAGTACTTCAGCCCTGCAACGATGACAGTGTGAAGCTAATGAATTTTCTTCCTTACACCATCTTTTAGTTAGAATTTAGTATGAAATGAACTGAAAAGAGACCATGCTGGTAACACCGTGGTATCACTGTGCTGCTAGCATCGGGCTTGTTCAGCACTCAGCTGCACAGCTGGGCACAATGCTGACTTTGAAACCCCACACCACACATGTGATGGCTTTCATTAAATATATTATCTGGTGATGATGGTGCTATGGAAAGAACGCTCTCATAGGCACACTTACAGCCCAGGCTGGGGAGGGAAGAGACCAAGGCATTTTTTCCATTTTCATTACTGGTTGTAATCTATAGGGCAATGACTGATTAAGTGAGCAGATGTTGCACTCACTGTGAGATAAAACATGAAATTTAAAGTCTTAGAGGTCCTATCATATGATGTATGTGAAAATGGACACATATAAAAATGATATGAATCTGAACTGAGCAACATGAATCATAGAATCACAGAATGGTTTATGTTGGAAAAGAACTTTATGATCATCAAGGCTGCTAACCCACCACTGCCAAGTTAACCATTAAATTGTGTCTCTCAGCACCATGTCTACATCTGTAGATAGAATCATAGACTCATTGAGGTTGGAAAAGAACTTAAAGATCATTGGGTCTGTTAACCCACCACTGCCAAGTTAACCACTAAACCATGTCCCTCAGCACCACTTCTGCATGTGTAGATAGGTATAAGGAGTATAGACTTAAGAACGAGTTTATACAAATGCTCTTTCAATCAGGAATTAATAAGGAAATATCAGAGGACACAGTTCTGATGTACAGCACAGTTTGTCATCTGCAAACAAGGAAACAAGGTTTAGAGAAGCAGTTCCCAGATGCATTAATCAATTGCTACTTGAACTGGTCCATGATAAATCACAGAATAAGAGATGCTGCCCTTGGCTTAATCCTAACATGTCACTATGCTCAATGCTCAAGAGGGAGCAAAGATCAAACTTAGTGAGAAAGCAAGGACTGTAGCCAAAACTAACACTAAGATGAGATTTCCAGAGAAAGCATTTCAAGGTACAATGAGAGGGATGGGAAACTAAACATGGAAATCAGCATAGGGAAATGAAGCCCTTCAAATTTAGCCTGTGCACAGTTTTTCTGGTGACTACACTCAACACGAAGGCAGGTGTCAAAGGAGTCAGATAAGTATGAAACAAACCACATAAGCTAGGAGATACAAGAGGAAGATTGCAGCAAAGCAGAAAGCAGCAGCCTCATGCAAACTTCCAATTTTTCTATTTGTAACCTGGATTTATACCAAAAGATTAAATTTAGTCTTTGCTTTGTGGTTAGAAACGAGAGCCACAAAGAGTTTCTCTGTTCCTTTCTTGGTGAGTGACTGAGCAGTTCTCTCTGCCTTTTATGGGGGTTATTGGATGTACAGCTCTTACAGGTCTGGTTAACAAAAGGACTATGGACCAGTAGAGATGATCAGGCAGAAAGTATGAGGCTGCCAAACAAAACATTCTGTCTACCATATAATTTTTTGGGGTGTATTGCTTGTAGGTGTGGAGATCAGTATCATAAACACCAGGCTTTGAGCAGCCTGGTCTAGTGGAAGGTGTTCCTGCCAATGACAAGGGGTGGTGAAAATAGATGAACTTTAAGGTCCTGTCCAACCCAAACCATTCTATGATTCTATGATAAAAGAAATGCCAATTTCAAGGTGATTTTTCAAAGGCTAGACCATATTTTCTCAACATGTGGTGCTCCTAATTTGCAAGAAGACCTTCAGGGTACCACAGAAGAGGCCTCTGTATTCATACAGATCTGAACCTGTATATACAGTTCTTAAAATATAAATTAAATATTTACCTGCAAAGGAACTTTGGAAACTCCATCAATAATATCATGATTTCTACTGAGGGATATACACCATTAATGAGGATATTGACTCATAGGCTGTGGAAAGAGTGCTTTTCTTTGGTGCCATCCCATGTGTCAGCTCTTCTGGAGATACCTCACTTGTCACCCAGTGTTGACATACAATGACCCATGTGACATGCATGTGTTTACTCCCACCATGGTGCTGGGATTCATATCTGTCATATGTTCCTTTTCTTCCCATGCTTAAACTACAGATTCATTATTTTCTTGCTCCTTAAAAAAAAAAGCCCAAAAGAAAAAAAAGTATATATTTTTAGTGTGGCCTGATCTTAATTGCTGTATTATTTCTGCATGGAGGCTGTTAGTATAGTAGAGGCTGCATCTCTTCTCTTCTCTTTGCATCCTTCTGCTCCTTCCCAGCCTGCAGCACCAAGCAAGGACAATCCTCCTCTTCTCCAAGGCTTATTCTAGAGCAAGAGGAGATAGATTAATCCATGACTATGTCAGCTTGACCATCTAAGCATGTGAAAGACTGGCCTGATTTGAGAAGATGATAAACACTGTCAGGCTGTCTGAACTGGCAGTTTTGATTGATCATAGAATTGTGGAATGGTTGGGGCTGGAAGGGATTTTCAGTGCTGTCTAGTCCAATCGCCCTGCAGCAGTAAGGATAACTGTAGCTAGAGCAGGTTGCTCAGAGCCCCAGATAATCTGACCTGCAATGGTTCCAGGGATGGGGTATCTACCACTTCTCTGGGCAGTTTGGACCAGTGTCTCATCATCCTCACTGTAAAAAAATTCTCCCTTCTCTAGTCTAGATCTCCCTCTTCTAGTTTAAACCATCACCTCCCTCTTATCCAGTTGCAACAGGCCCTGTTCAAAGATATCTCCATCTTTCTTTTTGGCCCCTTTAAGCACTGAAAGGCCACCAGAAGATCTCACTGAAGCCTTCTCTTCTCCAGGCTGAACAAGCCCAACTCTCTCAGCATGTCTCACAGCAGGTGTTCCAGCCTTCAAAGAACTAGATGCCCTGTGACTCCAAAGACCATATGATCTGAGTAGCAAACCCATTTGTTTTAATGATATTTTACTCTTTTCCCCCCTGCCATGTCATTCTGGAGGGAGATTTTTTCCTACTTTTCTCTAAATATTTTGACATGTGGAAGCTAGCATGTGTACAACTAATTCAGAAATGGTTCCACTGATGGTAACCTTGGTTGCAATTCTGCATTAGGGCATCTTTCCACATCATGGGACAAACTCCTTCATAAACACAGGAGGCAAGGAGGCTGCAGGGTGGGAGGAAGAACTTGATGCAGTTGGACTTAATCCTCAATGTCTCCTCCAACCAAAACTATTCTGTGAAGGGTTGCTAACTGCTGCTGTGCTGGAAGCTGGCTAGCTCACCTGGGAAGGCATCTGTGGAGGCATGGAACACAGGAGGAGTCCAGGTTTGCCCCAGGGGCTGTGGAGTATATGAATTTAGATTATACATGAAAACGTTAAACCTGTTCAGTTGGTTCCCTTGCCATGAACAGGATCCCAGGGCTTTGGAACTAGAAGGACAGTTGCTTTGTTCATTTCCTGAGATTAGTTTGCAGGAAATAAAAAGAAAGAAAGAAAGAAAGAAGAAGGGTACTTGTAGCACTAACCTTGTGATTCCATGATAGGGTGCATGAATTGGATGACTTGGGTAACTGGAAATGCAGCGGTGTTACTAACACAGCTAGTTACTGACTGAGCTCCAGCTGTGACCTTTGCTGCATAAAACATTATCAAGTCAAGTTTACAGAGAAGGAGTTTTCTTTTCAACCATGCAGTTAGGGTCAGAAAGAAAATAATTATAAAAAACCCCACCAGACTGGGTAGTTTAGCCAAGACATTTGAAAACCACTTGGCTTTTCACTATAATTTAAAACCTTTGCATCCTACGCTAGTGAATCTAATAAAACCCCCCATAAAAATGTAATATGAAAATGACTAGTGCTAAGAGTGAATTTGGCTCAGTTTTGCTTCTCTCTTGGGCCCGGGGAAAATATTCCAACAGAAGTCCAAAAGTTTCAACATGATGGAAAGAAAATTGCTTGTCTTTCAGGTAAAAACCAACAACAGCAAAAAGGTACTTCAGCAATGGAAATACAAAGTAATGATTATGGCAGCTTGGAGAGGTGGTGTTATGGTTTAGATTGATCTTGCTAAATCAGAAGGAACTCCTCAGGAAAACTGAAATACTGTCTTGGACCCATAAATCACCCGAATGAACAAAAGCCAAGGATAAACTGATACAGCTTGTTCATATTGAGAATTAAATGCATTTATTAAAAGCAAATGCAAGGGAGTTTTGCTCACGTCCCTTACAAAAACAGCAGCAGGCTAAACCTGACCCTGAGAGATGCCGGCAGACGCTGCCCAACTGCAGCCCTTTCCCACAGGAGAAGGGTTTTGGTTCTGACCCAGCTCTCACTCTGAACAAAGTGGGATGGGCAATTGCTGTTGGTATCCAGCACTTGAGAGAATTTTAAAAAATTAACTGTTAAAGTAGAGAGAAACCACATTTCAAGAAGGAAGAATGTGAATATGTGGGATTATCCAATTCTTGCATGAATTGGTGACTCATGGATGCCCTCACCCTGGGGGCCAGGTTGGATGAGGCCTTGAGCAACCTGGTCTAGTGGAAGGTGAACCTGCTCATGGCAGGGAGGTTGAAAACAGCTGATCTTCAAGGTCCCTTCCAACCCAAACCATTCTGTAATATAAATCGAGAGGGTGTATATTTCCTGTGTGCCTTGGGCTTGCTGATTGCTGGGCAGAAACCACTGCTGGGTGCAAAAGAAAAGGGCTTCTGCTTTCATTTGGTAAATTATATTCCCTGGTATGTGTTTTCCTAATATGACCCCAAGTGCACACAAGGCATCTGGGGTGTTTCTGATGAGGTACATGATGAGAAGAAAAAATGTAAGGTGTGAGGAAGACAAGGGATTGAGAAAGATGCTGCCACTTCTCACTGGGTGCAGAGGTTGGTGTGTGCTTGGCTTGGATGGTGTTTCCAGGGCCAACAGGGTTATGAGCAGAGGTTGTAGAAAGGGTTTTCTCTGCATGGCTTTGTCTTCTGTGTGGCTTTCATCACAGCACTTCATCATTCAAAAAGGATGTTTCTCCAGGGGTCTCTGTGCTGCTCATCCCAGGAGGACAGCTGTCCTTTGTGAACCATTGAGTGGGTTCTTTTTCATTGATTTTCCACCTCTCTTGCATGATAAACATTTTCTCAAATATTACATTACACAATCAGAGTTGCTTTTACACTGCTTTAACACGTTCTACATTGCTTTTACACTTTTACATTGCTTCTACAATGATGGTGGTGAGACTCTGGCCCAAGTTACCCAGAGAGGTGGTGAATGCCCCATCCTTTGAATCAGTGCAGGTCAGGTTGTTTTAGGCCCTGAGCAACCTGCTGTAGTTGCAGATATCCCTGCTGACTGCAGCAGGGTTGGACTAGACGATCGTTAAAGGCCCCTTCCAAGCGAAACCCAGTCTGTGATGCCATTATTCTTTGCTGCCCAGGGATGGATGACTTTTTGCTATGGGTTGTGAGAGAGGTCAGGAACATCGCAATCTAATTTAAAAGGAAAATATTTTTCTCTTTTTTTAAGAGTAAGGAAGGTTTTAAAAAAAAAAGGGGGGGGGGGGGGGGCGGGGAGCGGGTGTTGAAGTGTGTGCGTGTGAAGTTTAAAAGAAAAAAGTTTCAAAAGGTTAAGAAGAAGAAATGTTCTGACCTTCCTGGCCTGCGCTCACGGCCAATGACACACACACTTGCGGTCTGCGGGCAGCCCCTCCGGCCCCACCGAGCCTCTTGGCCGGGGTCCGCCCCGCTCCGCCCCGCTCCCTCAGCCCGTGTCGGCGGGGGGCAGCGCGGCCCCGGTGGAGGCCGCGGGCGGGGCGGGAGGCGAGGGGAGGGACTGGGGGGGCCCCGTCCGGCCCCACTTAGCCCCCGCCCGCAGCTCGGCGGCCCCAATCGCGTCCTCCCCTTCCCCGCGGTGACTCCGATCCCGGCTCCGCCGCTCCCGCTCCTCCTCCACTCCGCACTTTGCGTCTCTCTGCTGCCGCTGCCGCTCTCAGTTAGCGGCGGGGCCGCGGCACGCAGTGTTCCTGGAGCCGGGCTTGGGGCGCAGCGGCCGCCCGGTCGCCCGCCTGCCGTCCCCCTGAATGGCCTCCGCTCCGCAGCCCTAGCCGGCCCCCTGGGTCTCGGGTGAAGGCAGCGTGGAAGTCGCGGGTCCGGGGGACACACACACACGACGGGACGTTGGCCGGAGGCGGTGCCCGCGGCTCTCCCGCCGCGGCAGCATGGCGCGGGGCGGCGGGCGGCAGGAGGCCGCTGCTCCCACCACCACCAGCACCCGGGGCCTCTGGCCGCGGGGTCCGGGGCCCCTCGGCCTCCTCTGCCTGGCGCTGCTCTGCGAACTGGGCGCCGCCGAAGCGGAGTTTTCTATCCTGGACGAGGCGCAAGTTCTGGCCACCCAGATGAGGAAACTCGCCACCGAGGAGCTGGGGGTCGTCACCATGCAGGTACAGCACGGCCGGCACGGCCCGCGCCTCGCCTGGTTTTCCCTCCCTCATTTCTTGTCTCCTTCCTCCGCACGCTCTTCCCGATTCCTGTTTGTCCCTTTCTTTCTTCATTCCTTTCTTTCTTTCCACCTCCCCGGTTATTTTCTGTTTTGCAAACTTTCCTTCCCCCTTGCGCAAGTGGCCCGGCTCCCCTCAGCCTCCCGGCCCCGGCTCCTCTAAGCTCTCCGGCTCCCCTGAGGCCCCCGGCCCCGGCTCCTTTTAGGTCTAACCCCGCTCCCCTCAGCCCCGACCCGGCTCGGTCGGCGGGAGCGATCGGGGCGCGTTGAGGGAGGAGGACAGGGACTGATTCTTGTTTTATTTGTTATTTGTATTTGTAATAGAAGCGGGCAGAAAACGCCCTCCCGAAGTCTGTTTTTCGCGGAAGGTTCCGAGCCCGGCCTTGGGGCTAAGCCCGCCGTGCTCCGGGCCGGCTGTGCGGTTTGTGGATCGGTGCTAACCCGCCTCCCTCCCGAGCATCCCTCCCTCTGCCTGCTGCTGGCGATGAGTCGAGTCCTGCCCGAAAACCCTCAGATGAGGGTAAAGAAATGCTTCCCGGCCCCAGCGTGCCTTCGGACGAGTTTATTCAGATGCTGAAATTCGTTTTGGGACTTTGAGGAGTTAGTTATTTTGCATCTCGGCCTTAGGGGCTGCATCTTAATAGGGTGTTTTGTATAGGGACTGGTTGGACTGGTAGGGTGTGCTGGTACCTGTGTTATAACTATCGGCTACAGACCCGCTCCTGGTGGGGGGAAAAGTGAAATCAGATCCTAGGCGGCTTTCAGCGAAAGGTATGGTCAGTAGCAAATGCAATTTAAAAAGCCTCCCAATTTGAAAAGGAGACACTTTCATAGGATCAGCAGGGGTCTCTACCCAAATGGTCTTTTATCTTCTCTAAACTGGCGTCATTCTCTTACCTCTGAAACATCATTGTGTTGGCCGGCCTCCTAGGGCTTCGTTTTGTCCGAGAAAACACCGAGCTGTCTCTTGTCCTTGATGCTAAGAAGACGTGGATTTAAATGACTTCACTTAACAAGGTAGATTATTGATGTAGTGAATTCAAGGAAGTCATTTTTCCCTCCTATGCTGTGCATACGCCTGCATTTAGTTCCTCTCAAAAGATAGGAGCGTAATCCTGTAAATGGTGGCATCTGCTTAGTGCAAATTAAGTCAGTATAATTGTCTTGCTAAATCTGTTTCTGGTGTTAAAAAACCCTACCCTAATATGATCATCTCAACTCATTTTGTCTGTAAAAAAAGCAACTCATAAAAATATCTATGGCTTTGATACAAGATCCAAGTGTAGGGTGAGCCAGTTTTTCTTTCCAAGGATTGTAGCAATGATGCGAACTCAGGATCAATCTGGATGCTGGTGCAGAGGGATGCAAATAATGTTTAAACTCAATTTGCTCTTAGTTGGATATTTAAGGCCCCAAAGTAATTTAATGCGGTGGAACTGGTAGTTAAACTCTGAAAACCCTTTTCATACTCAGCTCTGTTTTTATATGCTTAATATTTTGGCTGTTGTAACTCCCACCAAGCTAATGTGCAGCCTGTCCTTTGCTCTCCCCTCTAACATTATTACAGCTGTTTAAGATTAAGCACCAGTGGGAACAAACCTCCCTGATTTTTAGAACCTTCCTTGGTGATCTCCTACGGTAGGACAAAAAAAAAAAAAATCATTATGACATGTGTCACTGCAGCCTGGGTTTAGGGGTGCAGAATTACCCTTCCCTTCGCTTGTGCAAGGCTGTTGGGTTGCCTGTGTCACAGGACTGTTGGCACAGCAGGGATGCTTGGGGTGACGCAAACAGGTGCCATAGCAGAAGGGAGGAGTGGGGCATTTTTGGAAGAAGAGCCAGATTGTTTTGGGGTTTTAAGTGGATAAAAATCCAAGGGTGTTGTCGTGGGTTTGGAGGGCGACATGGAGGCAGAGGAAGTTGTGGTAGCGAGAGGAAGGATTAATACCCGACCATTTGGGAGCTGTGGTTTTGTTTAGTTTCATAAATTGTAGAGGAGGAAGCGGCAGCATTTAATGCTTCCCTTGTGCTCGTGCTTCGTGCTTTGGTCCTTGCCAGTTGTGGTTTCTACATCTGCACATCCTGGTAATAGGCAGGAGGTGGTGTCACCAGCTGCTGGAGTAGGACGTAAGGCTGGGAGAGGGCTTTGGAGGAAGGCTAGGTCTGAGCTGGAGGTAGGGAGAAAGCATCCAATGAGTGAAGGAGCAGGTGGAAATGCTTAAATTGAGTGAAGGTGAGAGGCTGGTTTGGGTGTGTTTTCAGTCTGGAATAAGAAACTGTAGACAGAGCTTCCATAAGTGCAGGAATGGAGGATGAGGTGGAGCCTCCAGAGCGGACTCTAGAGGAACAAGGGGAAAGAGGTAAGAGGAGAGGTATGAGATTTGTCACCCTTAAATGCCCCTGGAAAGGGTAAAATGAATATGGAAGCTGGAAGATGGAAAGTAAGGCAGATTTCTGCTGGAGCAGCCATCAGAGCTGTAAATGAGATCTTTCATCCTCCATGCAGCATCTACTTCCTGTGATGCATTCTTCTTCTATCAGTGTTTTGCCTAATTATTTCAGCAACAATAAGGGCTTAGTGCTTTTAATCAAATCCTGCTCTTTTGTGTTGTTGAATGAGGTGCTCGTACATCTGTATTGTAACACAGACTGAAGCTATGGGGAAGAATCGGGATGAGAGAGATGTCTGATGCCAGCATCAGTCTGACAATTGTTTTTTTGGCACTCACACTGCTGCTTTCTATTTATAGATGGTTGATGAGTGCAGTATCTGACTGGTACCTTTAAGCAGTGCTTTGTTTTCTCACCCATGTAAGTGCGCTGATTTCAGATATAAATTTATTCCTTGGATGGTGGTAATGAGGATAACATAGCTGAAGCTCGTGAGATGCATCATTCCAGGAAGGTGGAGGAGTGGAGGTGTTCAAGAAATGTGCCCATTGGGGACATTGTGTAATGACAGTGGTGGTCTTAGGCTGAAGGTTGAACTCAATGATCTTAAAGGTTTCTTCCAACCAAAACAATTCTGATTCACTGGATGTATTGGACAGCAGTTTAACAGCTGCTTATATAAGTTTCAAATCAGAATACACACCTTTGTATTGCATGAAGTGATCACTTAGTGAGAACACGTGTTGGGCAGTGCAGCAAGATGTGCAGGTCCTGAGTGTCTGTGTGTTATCTTGACTGTTATTTCTCCAGGAGTGGTTAAATAAAGTTCAGTGATTGTCTGACTTCCTCCGTTCCACTAATTATTATTACTGCTCTGAAACCCACAGATAATGTTTCATCCCATGTGGATTTCCTTTAAAATACGTTGAATTATGGGGCAGTGTGTACATGCTCATTCGCCCTGAGCTGTAGCAGTGATCTGTTTGTGGTTCCCACCAAAGTTCATCAATGCTTCTTCCAAATTAACCAGAAGCAGCCGCATCACAATCTCTTCATTTTCTCTCTCCTTCCCATGGGATGGAGAGGGGACAGCCTTGGGAGCTGTGCCTGCAGCAGAATGCAGTCACCCATAACTGTTCCCTTCTTTAAATTTTCGTTAGCTAGGGTGTCTGTATTGTTACAGGGAGCAGCTTTTGGCAGCAGGCTGCATCCTTGGAAGACAGTGCGCAATCACATTTCCACTTGCCACTCCGAGCAGGTGTAGTCTTCACCATTCCTCACTACACTATGACTTCAATAGCCTGGTATCATAATTCACAGTGGGCTGGAAGCTTGGGGAATGAGCAGGTCGTGTGAGAGCCCTGCAATA
Source organism: Dryobates pubescens (assembly GCF_014839835.1). Classification (NCBI taxonomy): domain Eukaryota; kingdom Metazoa; phylum Chordata; class Aves; order Piciformes; family Picidae; genus Dryobates; species Dryobates pubescens. The sequence continues at coordinate 28,575,273 of NC_071622.1, read as the reverse complement.
TATTCTTCTGGGCAGAGCTGACACTGAGCAGTAATTAAAAGCTAAGCGTCCCTTTATACTAAAATTATCACTGAATTGGTGGTTGTGGCATGATCTGGTCTGCTGGTGGGGTTTCACCATCTCTGTTACCTGGCTTGTCCTATCTTGGTTTCTCTGAACTGCTTGAAATGACGAAATGGGTTGGTGGTTGGAACAAGTGAAATTCCTTGATTGAGAGGTGAAGGCAGGGGGAAAAAAAAGTAAATCAGAACTTTTGGGAGCCTTTTGTTTGGGTTTGGCAAAGTTTAGCCCTCTAATCTGCATGGGGCAGCCAAGGTGAGGGCTATTTATTGATAGAGTGGGTCAAAGTAACATCTCCACCTCCAAAATGGGGATATAATACTTGTAGTAAGAGTTGAAAGGCTTAAGCAACGCTTTGAAGATGAAAAGCATTGTTGAGTGCTTCTATAACTTTCAAAATGGATGTTGATGTTTCTAGCCAGATACTAACAAAAGTTATAGGCCTGGAGGGCCTTGAGTATTCTTGAAGGTAGTTCTGCCATTTTAATCCTTTACATTTTTTTATGCTGGGAAGGAAGTGCAGCCCTTTCCCATTGTCCGTCACTGATCTTGAAGATGGGAAGTTAAAAAAGAAGTATTTTCAATCCGAATATGACAGTTTGCTGGTTATTTTTTTCCTGATGTTTTTCTTCTAGTATCAGTACTTGCTCAGGTAGTGTGGTGATGTGTAAAATAACAAACTCTGTAGTGCAGGTTTCCCCAGGCTGATTGGCAATGGCATTATTTATTTAACTAATAACTTATCTGGCCATATGTTTTTCAAGAAGAACAGATTGTGCACAGACCAGAATGACATGGAGATGTCCAGGGGTTTCTATGGGGAGGATGCCCTGACACCATTGTTCTGGGAAATACACATTCTTTGAAGATTTCTGGGTGATGGCAAAGAGTTGCAGTCACCAGAACAGTTCATTTGTTTAATCCCTTTGAAAAGGAACACTGACAGAATACAGTATTTTTTTTCCAATGGGATGATCATCTGGCTAATGACAGTGGATTTGTGACTTGGAAGAGAGAAATCCTATTCCAAGCTGCACTGCAGACCAGTTGAAATGCCAGAGCCGTGGTTCTCCATCTCTGAAATCACTGTATTTACACATTTCCCCACTTCTTGCCCTGTTACCTAATAAATCCATAGGTGTCTGTGAGGTAGTTGCTCAGCAAATGATGTAAAGCACTGCAAGTCCTCCAGCACTGGGTCTGAAACCTGGACCTCTGTGAACCTTCATCCAAATGACAGCACAGAGCTATAGAACTGCTGAAACCTTTGAGAAAAAGTCCAGCCACTTGCAGGGAGCTCACAATCCACCACTACTGCTAAGCCACTGCCACTAAACCACGTCCCTCAGCACCACGTCCATGCATCTTAAGTACCTGCAGGCATGGGGCTCCACCATATTTAGTTTTTCCTTTTATTTGCAAGTTGTTCCTAGCTTGTGAAGCTGAATTGCAAAAGGAAAGTGCAAGTAAGGAAGGCTGATAAATATTTGACTAGATATATTTTTCTGGTAATTATTATTTGCCAGTAGTGCTCACTTCAGGAATAATTACAGAGTAGAAACCATTGGAGTAAAACCTCATCTGTTTTACATGATTATGCCTTGGTTTGAATCCAGCTACAGCAGCCTCTTTCAAGGCTCTCTGAAAGCCCCAGACTGCAGCAGTTTTTCATCCTGTTCCACATGGATTCTTTTTTTTCTTCCCTTTTCTCCCCGGCATGAAACATTTCAGAAAGATAGCAAGAGGTCCTGGTGGAAGGGCAGGGAAAATGGCTGCGTAGGGGAGACCGAATCTGAATTTTTAATTAGGCTTTGAGTTGTTTCTTCAAAGTGTTGGGACATCGTTAGCTGTGTAAGTCCTGTTGCCTTAGCCAAGAGTGACATTTCCCTTCAAACAGGGAGAAAGCAGCTGCCCTGCGCAGATAAAAGTTGCTGAGCGCAGTGCAGCGAGGAGGGGTGGGAGATAATTGGCTGTCCCCTGCGCTGCTGCCACGAAGGACCCTGCCAGTCGTGGTGGGGACCGGAGGGGTTATTAGCAGCAAGAAATACAAGGACTTTGTGAAGTAATTGGGAATCTCTCAGCTGTGGCAGGGCCGATAACACCTATGGGAAGGCGCTGAAGTAAATACAGCATGTGCTAGCCTGCTTCCTTTTCGGCTTAATTCAGCAGAGGAGGTGCTTGATGATCTGAACGGCAGAGAAGCTGCTCTGCTGCTGCTAGCTTGGCCAGGCACTGGTGAGAAAAAAAAATCTAATGGTTATTGTCAAATAATAGCGAGTGTTTCACCTTCTTTCAGACAGAAAGGCAAGATATTTTGAGACTGGAAGGAAACGTGAAGCATTAAAAGGGTAGATTTAGACTGGAGATTAGGATGAAATTCTTCACGGTGAGGATGGTGAGACACCGGAACAGGTTGCCCAGGGAGGTTGTGGATGCCCCCTCCCTGGAGGTGTTCAAGGCCAGGTTGGGTGAGGCCTTGAGCAACCTGGTCTAGTGGAAGGTGTCCCTGCCTATGGCAGGGGGATTGGAACTAGATGATCTTCAAGTCCCAGCCCAAACCATTCTGTGAATCTATGATTTTATGTGTGTGTGTGTGTGTTTACCACTCATTCTTTTATTTCTGTAGATAAAAGGAAGTATTAAGTATTGCCAGATATTTTTTTAGCTTGACAATTTGTGTTTTTAGTTCAGCATTTTTTGGTAAAAAAAAGAGCAAAGAAGTAATAAAATCACAGAATAGTTTTGGTTGGGAAAGTTCTTTGAGCTCATCAAGTCAAACCATTATCTAACTCAACCAGTTCTGATGCTTTGCCAGTTCTTGTGTGGGAGTGCCGAGCTATGAGCAATGATCCCAAATTTCTCTATGTCCTTTGTCAGGATGCTGCATATCCTGAGTGTGTGCCTGGCTCTCTGTGAAGCTTCATGGCAGTGCTTTATGGATCAGATTGTGGGGGCTTTGCTGGGGTCTTAAGTGAGGGTTGGGTTGGATAATGTCCTAGGAGTGATTTATTCTGTTGTTATTCAATAGAAAAATACTAACTTTGGGGGTGGCTTTTTGGTTTGTTTGGGCTGTTTGTTTGTTTTGGTGTATTATTTTTAGTTGCCTTTTTGGTGGGTTTGGGATATTTGGGATAATATAGCTTAAAAATGGGAATTTAAGTAGCTTGATATTTTAACTTTTTGGTGTTCATGCCAAAAATTCTGCTGAGATTTTTGACTAATACCTTTACTTTTGTAGGCTTAATGTAGAATAAAATGTAAAATGATTAAGTGTGGAGGGCCTGCATTCTGCTGTCACCATTTTCCTGTGGTTTATTGTCACTTAAAAACATGTAGTATTAAGGAAACCTGAAAGGAAGTCCTTGGGCTCACTTTCCCATGGCGAACGGAGTTCAAAAACATTGATACTTAGCCCGGTGTCTGTTGGGAAGATACAACTTTTTAACATAAAATAAAAGTGCTAAGTCATTGCTTGACTCTTGCATTGTCTGTGTTCACCCTCCAAAATCCTCATGTCTGATATAGCAGGGGAAATCCACCTTGATTTTTGAAATAATCCTGGTGCCACAAGTCACTAAAGCTCATTTCTAATCCCATGAAAAGTTTGAATGGAATCACTTTTTTCAGCTGCCTGTAAGGTCTCTGCTGGAGATTTTCCCAAGTGATTTTTCAAGCAGTATATTTGCAAAATTGCAATCATTAGCGAAAACAAACTCTTACTTCTCCAGCCCCTCAGCCAGAAGCAGCTGATAACATCAGCTTGACACTGGTGCTGTTGGAGCTTACGGTTTTGTTCAGCCTTGATGTGATTTGAAGCTGCAGCCGCTCTACTAGCAGAGCAGAAAACACTGTTTTGAGAGAAGCTGTCATTTCATTTTGGGCATTTCTGCAGAGCTGTCTGCCAGTGCTCTCTGCCCAGTTTTATCCATCTTTTCCACATATTCCTGCAATACAGTAGGAATTTCTGGCTATACTTGTGATCGTCACAGGTGGGAATGAGGCCAGGGAAAAAGGATTTAAAATAGACACATCTGGAAGTTGCTATAGAGGTTTCCAGGATCTGGAATGCTTTAAGCTGAATTTTTTGTGTGTTTGCCTTGGTAGGGTTATAAGAGTATTTTAATGCCCTTTTTTGTGGATTTCGGACCAGATTGTGTCTGTAAGTGAGTTCAAGCTTGATGGTGATGATCTGATGGTACCACACCATAGGGCTGAGGTGCTCCCATGACATCCCTGTCTCTGGTTCAATCCCTGCTGCTCTTGCTTTCAGCAAAGGAAGTATTAGAAATATTTCCTCCTGAGCAAAACCTGGGAAGGTGTTTGTGGTAGGGAGACAGAAAGGAGAAGAGACAGACTCCCAAAAACAGCTGTAGTGGGAGCCTCTTTGCCAAGGGCTGGAAAGGGCTCAGCAGCCCTTGGGGAAAATCTGATGGAGAGCCAGGAGGGCTCTTTGCCTTTTGTTTGTTGGAAAATAAAGGACCTCCAAATTGTGTGGGTCAGGAGTGTGAGATTTTCTCATAGCAGGCTTTTGTTTTGCGTGAGGGTGCAAGTTCCCTTCCAACCCAGACTTCTGTGATTCTGTGAGGGTAGTATTTGATACTGAAATGATTGCAAGTTGGCAGAAATACCTCAATTTTAACCAAACAAGCCACAATCTTCACCATTTCTTTCCCAGAAGCCATGTTAACACAGGAAAGATTGATCCCTGCATGCTTGTGATTTTCCTCTCCTTCCTTCTCTCCACATGATGGCAGATGTGTGAAAACGCATTGAATGGTGCTAAAGCCACAGGGAGAGGTGCTCAGCAGCAGCTGGATGATGACATGGCCAGCAGTGACAGCAGAGCTGCTCCTGGCCAGGGACCATTTCATACCTGCTGTGTATCACACAGCTCATGTGTACACCATGGGATGGTTCAGCTCACTGCTGCATCATCCAAGCCTCACTGCTGCTTTAGGAACAGGAGAGGGCCCAAGCCCTCTCCAGAGACCAGTTGTGTTTGATTTTGACTAATCCTGTTTTACCTTAGAACAGCAAGAAGGATAAAACCAAGTCATATGAGGTCTTTGGGGCTGCAGTAGATGTGTTGGAGAGCATCAGGTGAGGAACGCTTTTTGGGAACCCTCTACAAGACACCTTGGTGTGGCTATGGAGGTGCATGCTTTGTGGGAGCCAAATTAAGCTTGCCTGAAGTGTTTGCTTTCACTGGTGCCCTTTTGATTAGGGATCAACACAGGTTTGAGATGTCCCTTCCCCCTTCTCCTCCTGGCATTGGGCCTAGCCAGGACTAAGAGGCCTTGAGATAACTCCCACACCATTACCAGATAGGGAGCATCTCTCACGGGAGCAGAGAAGGAAGAAAGAGGAAGTGAAAGACTTTGCAGATAGATTTGTAGGGCACAGGATATTTTGGTTTTGAAATACACCAATTTCTATGTCCACCTACTGGGCTGGACACTCGAGACACTGGAGGTATAGCTTGTGTGGCAGGAACAGAAGGCACCCAGCCTAAACTGCCACACATATGAAGGAAAAGAAAGGAGCAGGATCTTTCATCACTGCAAGAACTTTAAAATGGAGGAGGAAAGGCTACTTCAAGTCAGGGGATCCTAAATTGCAGCCAGTATTTTGTTAGTGATGGAGGCTAAAGCGGGTGTGTGATCTGCAGGTTCCAGCTGGCAACAGCTGGCAGAGTCAAACCCTTGCGGACTGGACCTTTTAGAGACAGAATTTTTGTGTCATCTGGAAGGCATATGTGGCATAAGAAAAGGATTTTTAGTTCATGGATAACACGTTTAACAAGTTTAAAGGATATTTAATTTAAATATGTTACCACTGTGAACTAGGTAGGTAGACTTCACTGATTATAGTTTGCCTCAAGTATTGTGTGTAATGTGAATTTCTTGTTTCTATTTTCTTTTGCTAGTTCATTGCTCAGTAGTGTAATTTGAGAAGAAATGAAATACATTTCTCATTTTATTTCTACCTGAAATGTGGCTATCATTTTATCTGTGAAACCTTAGAGCTGCTGTGTATTAATTCAAGGGGGCTAGGGGAGGCTAGGGGGAGCTGGGGAGGGACTTCTGACGAAGTAAAAAGTATTCAAAATAAAAAAATGCTACAAAGTAAAAGACTTTTAACAAAGTAAAACGTGACAGAATGAGGGTTAATGGCTTCAAACTGGAAGAAGTTGGTTTTAGATGACACATGAGGAAGAAATTCTTTCCCAGGAGGGTGGTGAGGCACTGTAACAGGTTGCCCAAAGAAGTTGTGGAGGCTCCAAGCCTGGCAGTGTTCAAAGGCGGAATGGGCCTGGAGCCACCTGGTCTAGTGGAAGGTGTCCTTGCCCATGGCAGGGGGTTGGAACTAGATGATCTTTAAGCCTCCTTTCAATCCAAGCCAGGATGTGATTCTGTGATGATGATGTTAAGTTACAATATTTTAGCTCTTCTATTTGAATCCTGCTGCTGTTTCACTTGTAGTAGCCCTAGATGATTTTGATAGCTGCTCTGAGGGATATGCTTTGATGGTCTTGGAGTTGTTAAAATTAGCTGGATTTTATTTTATTTTTAGATTTTAGTCCAAAATTTGCTTGTTTTTTTACCACTTTAAATATCAACATACTGATGATACTGTGTTTGCATTAAAACTGCTGCATGCAAAGCCCAAATTAAAATAATCCCATAATAGATAACTCACTGCTTGGTAAGAAGTTGAGCCTGATGAATTGTAAAATACCAGTCCACTATAGCATTAAGTAAGTGTAATTTTGTCTCTCCCTTCATATTTATGCATTTATTCAGTAAGTTGTTGACTGTAAGTCTAGAAATACATTAAAAAAAAAGTTCTGGTAATTGCAGCCTCAGCCTGTCAAGTGCTGCTTTTTCATACATTACCAAGAATAGAAAGTCAGCCTCCAAAAATAAATGAAACCCAACATACATCACCATGGTTTTCAGTGCTCGAAACGGTGGATTTCTCTTCCAGGAGCAAAGGTGCAGCAGCTCTTTTGAGAAGGGAAGGGAAGACTCAGTCAGGATGAAATGAGCTCAGAGCTGCTATGTGAAGGTTTGTTTGAATACCAAAACTTGCTGCTTGCGCTCTCTGCTTTGAGTGTGTCATCTGGGTGATTTATTAGAGACTGGAAATTCATGCTAAAGGGGAAGAGAAAAAGTAAGCCACAGGAAAGGGATAATACAGTCATTAAAAATATTAGTAGAGAATGCATTGTTTTGGGGCTCTTTGGACATTGAATGAAAGCTGTTGTCCTCTCTAAGCCAAGTTAGATGTGAGCTGCTGTGCTAGATAGTGTTGGTCAGACTTATTCCAGCCTCTTGGTTTTTATCATAGAATCAATAAGGTTGGAAGAGACCTCAAGGATCATCGAGTCCAACCTGTCACCACAGGCCTCATGACTATTAAACCATGGCACCAAGTGCCATGACCAGTCCCCTCTTGAGCACCTCCAGGGACGGTGACTCCACCACCTCCCTGGGCAGCCCATTCCAAGGGCTAACAACTCTCTCTGTGAAGAACTTTCTCCTCACCTTGAGTCTAAACTTCCCCTGGTGCAGCTTGAGACTGTGTCCTCTTGTTCTGGTGCTGAATACCTGGGAGAAGAGACCAACCTCCTCCTGGCTACAACCACCCTTCAAGTAGTTGTAGAGAGCAATAAGGTCTCCCCTGAGCCTCCTCCTCTCCAGGCTAAACAATCCCAGATCCCTCAGCCTCTCCTCATAGGGCTGTGCTCAAGGCCTCTCACCAGCCTCATTACCCTTCTCTGGACACATTCAAGTGTCTCAGTGTCCTTCTTAAACTGAGGGGCCCAGAACTGGACACAGTACTCAAGGTGTGGCCTAAGCAGTGCAGAGTACAGGGGCACAATGACTTCCTGCTCCTGCTGGCCATGCTATTCTTGATGCAGGCCAGAATCCATACCCAGATATGAATCCGTATCTGGGTGCAGCTTTGATTAAAAAGAAAATAAAAGCTATTGTGTGTTCAAGGCCTTTGACCCCCTTCCTTGACTCCTTGGGAAGTGTAGGGACTTCCCATGAAGTTGTACTTAGGCCCTCGAGCAGATCAAAGGTGCAGCAGAGCTGGGTTTTTGCTGCCTTCCAGCCTTGCTCCATCATTTCCTGAGCTCTGCTTTGCTTGTTTTGTGTCACTTTTGCCATTCCTTCTCTCCTTGCTTGCCAGTACCAGCAGTGTGCTGGAAATAACTTCCCCCCTCATCAGCATTGAATGAACGCTTAGCTGTCCTCCCCATGATGCGACGTGCATGGGGCTGTGGTGGTTGGTGTGGCAGGTGGACACATCTCTGTGGTCAGTACAAAAAATAACATGATTGTAACAGATCCCCTGAAGTGTTGCGCTTGATGGAAGATATTCCTGTGAGATAGGGAGCTGGATGGCTGTGAGAGCATGGATGTGAAGCATGCAGAGCGCTCTCTGCATGACAAACCCCAGCAGTGCCACAGCCATCCTCTCTTCCTCTGTGTCTGCACAAAGGAGCTGGACTGGGTTTTGGCTGCTGCTGCTAGGAGATGACATTTCATTTTAGTGCTGAAAACAGATTCATGGCTTTTTTGGGATTCTTGCTCTGAAATAAGGTTAGAGCCAATGTTAGCATCAGGCCCTAATTACCTGCATGTCCAAAATATGTATTCAAAACATTAAAACCTTGCTATAGAAAGGTTGTGGGCTGGCAGTACGGCCAGCTGCAGACCCTGCAAAGGCTGGTATGTGAGCTGGCCTACAGCCATACCCATGCTGGTGAAGATTGTGAACTTGTGGCCTTACTTTGATGCAGAAAGAAAAAAATATTCTTTTTTTTGTCTCTTTTGGTGAACAGAAAATACCTTGTTCTCTCCTAGGCCTGGCAAGAAATCTACCTGAGTTAGGTACTCAAGAGTCTTGGGAGATGCTGAATCCCTGTGCACAAAGGGAGGAAAATGGTGTAGAAAGGAGTTTAACAGTTAAAGGGGCTGAACTGGCTGGTTACTGCTTTGGTTTTGATGAGAGCAGATGAAAGTAAATACTCAGGAGTGGCAGCTCACCAGCTCATCCTCATGCTGTGGTGGAGGAACAGGATTCATAGATTTATTGACTGGTTTGGGTTGGAAGGGATCTTGAAGATCACGTAGTTCCAACCTCCCTGTCATGCACAGGGATACCTTCCACTAGGCCAGGTTGCTCAAGGCCTCATCCAGCCTGGCCTTGGAACATCTCTGGGCAGGGGACATCTACCACCTTCCTGGGCAACCTATTCCAGTGTCTCACCACCCTCATTGTGAACAGTTTCTAATCTTCAATCTAAATATCCCCTCCTCAAGCTTACATTTTATTTAGTTTTATATTTTTATAACTTTCCTGTTGCCAACCCAACCAGAGCAGAGATACTGGTGTTCTTGGTCATCATGTTTGGTGCAGGTACACTGTCAAGGCTTGAATTGTCTGGTCAGTTTTATTCCTGAATCACGACAAATGCAGAGCAGTTGTGGTCTGAGTTGTCTTCATGTCACCAAATAAAGAACTAAAAGCATTAAACCATGCAAAGTACACTTTGGGCTGTCGTTATGGGTACCAGACCTATTTGAGTCTTACCGCAGAGGAATTGTGAAGCATTCCCAGCTACTCATTTTAAAGCCCAGTTTAAAGTAATAGACTTAAAAATCTTATTGTGTAGTTGAGTTAGTGACTGAGTCTTCACTTCATAATCTCTTTATAAAAATGTATGCACATTAGCAGGACTTATTTAATAGACACACTGCCTAGATGAAAGGGCTCTTTGTGGAAGGAGGCTTTTGTGCCTTTCTGGATCTCTCAGCAATTCCTGCAGAGCTTCCCAAGTCTGGCTGACACCGAGCGCCAGAGGAAAAGACCTTCTCGCTTTCAGCTTGACTGGAGAATAAAGGGGAGAGAGCTGGGAGTGGGGGAGGGACCCCCGCTCCCCGAGGCGGGGCGATTGCTATGGGCAATCACCAGCCCAGCATTTAACACGTTTTAGTTCTTCCTACCCCCAGCTGGGGTTTGCATTCACGATGAGCGCGCTGCTACCCTGGCAGCACAAGTGGGGCTGTGGCAACAATAGCAGCTTCCCAGCCCGGTGAAATGAAGACAACTTCTCTCAGCGCAGGTAGTCCCTTGATTTCTGCTTTGCTCTACAGATGAGGTTGGTAATGGCCACTAACCAGAAGAGCATTAAATTGGTTTGATTATTTCTTTTAAATTTGAGATCCGATGTTATCTTTCATATTCTATTTAATCTCTCATCTGGATTTTTTTTTTCTTCTGTCTGTGGTGCACCACAGATTTTTGGGAAGAAAATGTTTTTCTTTCCCTCAAAAAGTAAGGCTGCAGCATCATGGCAATGTTCACTTTGACCTTGCAAACATCTTCATGAGAGGAAGAATCTAGTGGACATCTAATTAAGTTTCCACTGGCAAAAAGAAACCTCAACCAAAACAAAATACTGAAGCTTTTTGGCAAAGACATCTCTGTTTGCAGTTGCTGTCAATTTGCATGCTCTGTGGTTTTGCAAGCAGAGAGCGCTCCACCTTAGTGCTGTTGTAAGGACCCCAGAAAATGTATTCCAGTTTGGAAACTGGTGAAGATTCACAGAGAAACTTACTTTAAAAAACCTCCAAACAACAACCACAAAAAAATCCCCAAACCCCACCAAACAACCAACAAAACAGCAAAAGCCCAAACAAAACACACAGGCTTTTGATTGGGATGGTAAAGCTGAACAAATGTGATTGAGATCCTTTAGAGTTTCCAGTTTAGTCAGGTGGCCTGTCCCTGGTGGGAAAGGTAGGTGGACTCTGTGCATTGAGTTTTTCTTGCTGGTTGCCGTGCGAGTGCTGCTCACGTATTTCTAACAGCCAGATGAGGAAGAGCTGGGGGCTGCTGGAGGTTGGGTACCTCCAAAGAAATTTGTGTTGATAGGTAACTCCTGTGTGTACCTTACCTCTGCTGCTTGCCTTGGACCCCACCTGCCTGTCTTTATCTGATTCCTTGTATTTGCCAATGGTTTTTCAGCTGCAGTCATGGCTGGAGACTCTATCTTGTTAAGAATGAGAGCGGTGAGATGCTGGCCCAGGTTGATCAGAGGTGGGAGTTGCCCCATCCCTGAAACCATTCCAGATCAGGTTGTCTGGGGCTCTGAGCAACCTGCTCTAATTGCAGCTGTCCCTGCTGACTGCAGGAGGGTTGGACTAGATGACCTTTAAAGGTTCCTTCCCACCTAAAGCATTCTATGAGGAAAGAGTAAAAGCAGTTCTGTGTCTGGCTTGAGCTGAGTGTCTGCAGGTTCCCAGAAGGGTGAAGTGGTTGGGTGTGCAGTGGCTGAGGGTGAAAGCTGAGGACTGGGTATCTTCAAAGAGGGAGGAGGTGGAAAGCCTTACAAAAGGAACAGGTACGGCCAAAGTTGATCAGGGCTGAAAGGCAGTGGGGCTGGACTCTTTTAGTGTTCCTTTTTGACTTGAAAGCACTTCTTTTCTTGGGACAAACCAAGGTATTGGTGCCATTGTTGTGACTGAGAATTTTAATCTTCAGAATTAAAAAAAGCTTTTTGAGATAAATCACTCCACACCTTTTTGCCAGCAGCCCCAGCACAAGGCTGCATTTCTCTGTGTAAAGCCAGATGAACAGCCAGCCTCTTAATTTTTGGATGAAGGCTTAAGCCGTTTCTAGGTGTCCTTCTAAAGCGATGCAATTCAGGTGCCACTCATTTTCTTCAAGCTCCTCTTACCAAACAAAAGCTCTATGGTAAGTGATAGTCTGAGGAAGAGAAGACTTGAGATCTTCTCCATACATATCAATAGCAGCCTGAGAGGGGATTTTCTCAATGCTCAGCAAGAGCTAAAGGACCTTTTGTGGGCAAGAGGATGGGGCCAGACCCTTACTGGTGCCCAGGGGCAACAGGCACAAACTGGAACACGGGAGGTTCCATCTGAACAGGAACAGAAAATTCTTTGGTGTGAGGGTGCTGGAGCCATGGAGCAGGCTGCCCAGAGAGGTTGTGGAGTCCCCTTCTTTAGAGATCTTCCAAAGGCCCCAGGACACTGTGATCCTGGTCAAGCTGCTGTGGGTGCCCTTGCTTTAGCTGGGGGGTTGTACTGGATGATCTCCAGAGGTCTCTTCCAACCCCTGCAAGCCTGGAATGCATGTGGGCTTTGTTACACAATGCAGTGTTACCTGTAAACCTCAGCAGCAGGTTGAAATTTGTCATGTTGTGAATTTCGTGTCTTTTATAAGGTTTTTTGAGTCTTTACCAGTCATTGCAACTCTTGTAAGAATGAAATCCAAGAAGGTTTGAAGTGTTTCTTGCACAAGCAAGTGGTAATTGAGATTTATTCCCTAATAGTAGGTGTTTGGAGTAAATAAAACAGCTGAAACTTTTGTGGTTTGATAGCAATCCCTATATAATTATCCATCATTTTTCTATTCTGCTTTTCTTGGTGGCATATTTTGAGAAGCAGACACTGTTCACTGCATGGTAGTGCTGTGAAGTCTAAAAAGCATACATGTTCTGAAAGCTAGAAATATATTTACTTTCCCATTCTTTTCAGTGCATATTTGTTGCAGATTTGTGCTCTTCAGTTTCTTGAGGGGAGAGTTAGCTGGACATTGTATTCAAAACCAGGTTGTGTTTATCAGATGAAGATCTCTTATGAAGAATAATATTTATTTATTTTAATAGCTACTGGATGCTTTGCAGACTAGGATAACAAGTCAGAAGCACCCCCCACCCCCAACACCATTATTGTTATTACTATTTTATTTTTGGTGCCTAAAAACTGAAACAGGAAATGACCCGAGACACAGTTTCCATGACACTCTCTCACTTGAATCCAGTTTTCAAGAAGATGAAAGGACCAAAGCAGGCTTTTGATAGTGAGCAGCTAATTGGGTGGTGTATAGAGGCAGGGTTTTCTGTGGGGGGGGGGGAAAAAAAGGTGGGGGGGGGAGAAAATAAGTGGAACAGCTGTGTTTTGGTACATATGTATAATCCCAGAGAAAACTCTCCAAGGACAAGGAAACACAGTCATGCTTCAGTGAAAGGAAAATGAAGAATCTTTGAAAGCATAAATGTGGCTTTTTTTTTTTTAGTGGGGGAGAAGCTCCTGTTTAAAATAAAGATCTACTGGTATGAGTGTGTTAATAATTAATGGATTTGGAAAATAAGAATGCAGCCACATGAAATGGTTTGGAAGGTTAAGGAAGTGATTGTGGCCCTGTACTCAGCATTGCTCAGACTGTGCCGTGAGGACTTGTGTCCAGTTTTGGGCACCACAGTAAAAGAGAGACATTGAGGTGCTGGAGTGGGTACAGAGAAGGGCAGTGAAGCTGGTGAGGGGTTTGGGGAGCATATCTTATGAGGAGAGGCTGAGGGAGGTGGAGTTGTTCAGCCTGAAGGAGTCTGAGAGGAGACTGTCTTTTTCTCTATAGCTACCTGAAAGGAGGTTGTAGTGAGGCCGGTGTTGGCCTCTCCTCCCAAGTAACTAACAACAGGACAAGAGGAAATGGCCTCAAGGTGCACCAGGGGAGGTTTAGGTTGGATCTTTGGTTGGATATTTCTTTACTGACAGAGTGGTCAGGCATTGGAACAGTCTGCCCAGGGAGGGGGTCACAATCCCTGGAGGTGTTCAGAAAACATGTAGACATGGCACTTTGGGACATGGTGTAGTGGCCATGGAGGTGTTAGGTAGAAGGTTGATAATGATAATCTTAGAGGTATTTTCCAACCTTAATGATTCTATAATTCTGTGAAGTGTGGGGTTTGCTTCTGTTTATACAAATCCCAAGAAAATGGCAATGTGCTCAGGTGGGTTTTTTGCTGTTCCTTTTGCTCAGTGTGTTCCTACACTGAGAGATGTGATGTGGTTAGAGCAGCATGCAGCCAGGTCTGATGCTCAAGGAGGATGTTCTTCTCTGAGACATGTTTCTGCTATACAAGGCCAAGGGCTGCAGAGCAAGCTCCTAAGAACCTGCTTTATTTTCAGCAAAGATCAGCCGAACTGTCTCGTTCTGTAGCCTAGTGTCTTAGTTTTGATAGTAGACTGCAATTCAGAAGGGTTACAAAAGCAGCTGATCCTGCCTGCTGAGGGGAGGGGATCGATCTTGCCCCTCCACTGCCACCAGGCCTGTGGTCCATCCCATTGGGCAGCCTGCACCCACCCATGATTCCTTTCCCCCACCCTGAGATCAGCCTGGGCTTTAATCGATGGTTGGATGGATTTTTCATGGCTTGCTTCTTCTTCAGGAGGTGTTTTTCTGTCCAGATGGAGAAGAGAATTTTGTTAGCTAATGCCTGTCTTGCTACTGTGCATGGAGTAACTTTGTTTTCCCATGAAGTTTTGAATACCTGGAAGGGAAAGCTGTTGTAGGAACGTTTGAAGATCAGTCATCTTGGGACTTTGTGTGCTCTCCATGGTGGTGGGGTACCCTCTTGGTTTGTGAAGTGTTTCCAGCTGGTTAGTGCTATTTCCATGCATTGTTTTCGCCTTTTTATGCGGAATATGCCCATCTAGGTTGGCATAGTTCAAACTAAGTGAAATAGGAGACCCAATATCAAAGCAAGCGTGGTTTTTGGATGCAGGAGATTAGAATCTCCCCTCTGAAAGCTAAGCCACCAGTTGCTAGTCCTTCAAAAAGACTTCAGTGGTTCATGAACCTAAAAATCAGCTGCACCATCAGTAAACAACCAACAGAGAAAGAATTTGGAGCAACTCAGATGCTGAGTGGACTGAAACGTCTACCCTGCAAGGAAAGAATGAGACACCTGGGGCTGCTTAGCCTGGAGAGAGAAGGCTGAGGGGGATCTCATTAATGCTTGGGAATATCTAAAGTGTGACTGCTGGGAGGATGGGGTCAGACTCTCCTCAGTGGTGTCCAGTGACAGGTCAGGGGCAGTGGCCACAAACTGGAACCCAGGAGGTGCCACTTAAACATGAAGAAATTCTTGACTTTGAGGTTGGTAGAGCCCTGGAGCAGGCTGGCTAGATTGGTTGTGGAGTCTTTCTGTGAAGGCATTCAAAACCTGCCTGGATGTGTTCCTGGGTGATTTACTCTGGGTGATCTGGCTCTAGCAGGAGCTTGGGCTGGATGATCGTCAGAGGTCCTTTCCAGTCCCTCCTCCCCCCCTCTATGATTCTGTGAATTTGGCACAGCTCTGGCTGCTTGCATGCGAGACAGTCTCACCACACCATCATGTTCTCCTGACTTCTGCACTGCTAAGGAAGCAGCTGACTGTCTGAAAGGGCTGCTTCACCATCAATAAATAAAACCCTCTGAAACCAGCTTGACTGCTGGTGTTGGGCAGCTCCTCAGCCTTCTCATGTGAAGATCTTATTAGGCAAGGGCTGTGGGCTGGCTGCCAGTTTTCTTCTGCAGACTGAGCCTGGGGGACTGCTCGTTAGCTCCCCGCCTGCCTGCCAGAGAGGAGCACGTTAAATTAATACTGGAGGAAAGGGCCGTGCTCTGACACCGCGGGAATGCAGGTGGGCTGGAGCCATGCACGGGAATGAAACCAACGTGCTAATCGTGCTGCTGGCAGGAGGCTGCCTGCTCTCTGCAATTTCTGTGTTTTCTGGTCTAAATAATCCCAGTGGGTTTTCACCAGCCCTTTCCAGCTCTCTCTGCTGATAGAGCCATTAATAATGTGGTTTATGTCAGGATTTGGGGTGAGCATTTGGTGAGAATCTTGAGAAAGGCATAGGTGTTCCCTGCCTTCAGAAAGTGGAAAAGACTGCTTTATGAGCACAGCGTGGTGTTTGCTGCTGCTCCTGAGTGACAGCACAATGTCAAGACTGTCATTTCCCAGGAATGGTGTCTGCTGCTGGTAGAAATTTCTCTGCACATTGAGACTTTGAGATCCAATCTTGTGCTTGTGCTGTCACTATGGAGCTCTCCTGTAGCACTCCTTTATTTATTTTTTTTAAGGCTGAAATGTTAATATTGATCCCAGAGTACATATTCAACTATTCTACTCAGAAAATAGTCATTACTTATGCATGGTGAGAGGCTGAAAGGAAATAAAGTCAATCTGCTGTTGTATGTGGGAGGCAGGGCGTTGTGTGTTCCCATGCAGCTGTGACAATCCCTTGGGTCCTGCCACCTTGGGCATCATCCCTCTTTCCCTGTCCCTTTCTTGTAATAAATCTGTTTTATCTCAGATTAAACTAAATTAACCTGAAAATGAAAAAATGGTAGCAAGATATTCCAGAAGCAGCAATTTAATTATGATTTTGAAATGCAATGCTAAAGGAACCAAATATTTCATATAGATGCTGTTGCCAGAGCTCTGCTAAAATGTGGTTATTCTCAGGAGTGCTTAATATGGAAAATGTTTAGCAGGCAGCAAATAGAGAATCTTTTTTATTTTCTCTCCCCCCCCCCCCCCCCCCCCCCCCCCCCCCCCCTTTATGTTTATCTGCAGAACAGGTAGAACAATATCTGCTTAATAAAGGGGTTAGTTTTAAATGCAGCTATTCAGGAGGCTAGAGAGCAAATAAATGGGAGAGTAAGCAAAACACAGTTTAACTACAGGGAGCATAAAGTTGAGAGGAAAAAAATGGGAGGCCAAGTCTCGTTTTTGCTGGTACTGGTCTACATCCCTGTAATGGGCTTGGTGCTTTGAGAGGGTTACAAATATGATTTATTGACACTGGAAGGGTCTCATGTGCTTCCAGCAAAGCACAAAGCAGTGAGTGGGTGTTAGACTTAAAAACTGCCTGATGAACTTTTTATTTCCTCAGCATTATCACTTGATAAGCATTGTTTCGAGCAGCCATGTTTCTTGCAATGTGCTGTGTGCTGATCTCTGAATTTCTGCCTGCCCAGCTGCTTTATGCTGCCCCTATTGCATGTAGCTCATCTCTCATGTAGCAAATTTGGGGTGGAACTTGTCACTTTCCACAGTGCTGACAGCTCAGTGATAATTAGTGAGTGATAACTACTGAAGCCCCAGTTCAAGAAGGGCAGGGACTTGCTGGAGAGGGTACAGCAAAGGGCTACAAAGATGCTGAGGGGACTGGAACATCTCTCTGATGAGGAAAGTTGGGGCTTGTTAGTCTGGAAAAGAGCAGACTGAGGGGGGAATCTCATCAGTGCTTACAAATACTTAAAGGGAGTATGGAGCCAGGCTTTTCTCAGTGGTACCCAGTGACAGGACAAAGAGTAACAGGCACAAACTTGAACATAAGAAGTTCCATCTGAAAATCTTCAGAGAGGGAGACTTCACAGCCTCTCTGGGCAGCCTGTTCCAGGGTGCTGTCACCCTCACCATAAAGAAGTATCTCTTCATGTTGAGGTGGAACTTCCTGGGTTCCAGCTTGTATCTGTTGTTCCTTGTCCTGTCACTGGGCACCACTGAAAAGAGCCTGACACCTTCATCTTGACACCTACCCCTCAGATATTTATAGGCATTAATAAGGACCTCTCTCAGCCTTCTCCTCGCCAAACTAAACAGCCCCAGGCCACTCAGTCTTTCTTTATAGGAGAGACATTCAAACCCCCAAATCATCCTTGAAGTGTTTAGTCTGTCAGCTCCCTGTGTCTCTGTAGCAAAAATTATCTTGTGAAGACAGGTTTAAACTGTGTCATGGAAAGCTTTTGGATACTGAAACACAGGTTACAGTCTGAAAGAGGGAGGTGAAGTTAATTTATAGCTATCAGCAATTTATTAACTTACTAAAGTTAAAATTTTTAAGATAAATTATCAGTATCAGACTAATGAAAATTTCCTGTCCAATAAAGAATACTTTATTCTTTCACTTTCTGCCTGTCAAAACTGTGATGCCAGTATAGTAGAAACTGTATTTGACAACAGGAATATTTATTCCTGGAATAGCATTAAGCTACCTCAATTCTGGCTACATTCAAAGCAGCCTTAATGCCTTTATTTCTCCTCGCTGTCTGAACTTGCTAATCCTGATACCAAAGTGGATTACAGTGTCATTTCCACGTGTTCAGACAGATGTGCAGCACAGAGATAATCACACAGAAAGGCAAAAGAGAGGGAACTCGTGTAGCCCACCATTTGGAGGTGGGCTCTCTACACCCTAAACCCTTAATTCAGTGTCAAGTTTGCCAGTCAGTGCTGGTGGGCTTGTGTGCTGAATAAGGCTTGGCAAGCTTGTGGCCTTTCTTCATGTGCAGCTTGAATTTGGAAGCTGTTCTTCCACCAGAATGAGAATTTGATTCCCATTTAGCACGGTTCATCATAGGATTTTTTTGGTTGGAAAAGACCTGTGGGATCATCAAGTCCAACCATTAATCCAGTACTGCTCGGTCACCACTAAACCTTGTCCCTCAGCACCACATCTACATGGCTTTGAAGCCCCTCCAGGGATGGGGTCTTCACCACTGCCCTGGGCAGTCCGTTCAGTGCTTCACATGTCATGTATTCATGAAGAGCAGAATTATTATATAATGCTTACAAAAAATGGCAGGTTTTGGTAAAATACTATTTGTGGTAATGCAGCAGCGAGCAGTAAGTACAGGTTTTCCATTGACACCTATTTGTGAACTTGATAGGATTTCATAAATGAAAGCTGGGGTGATTTACTGATTTACTTTTAAGAAAGAAGCTGATACTAAACATTCTAATTTGAAAACCCCTTTGACTGATAAATATTTGATGTGCATGGAAACATCCTCAAAAAATGAAATATGGATGAGTGGTAGGAAACCTTGCAGTACCACGAAACACTGAGATTTGATAATTTCGAGTGCAAATGTCTGCCTAGGGATTCTTGATTCTTTTTAATGAAGATAGCACTGTACACGGGATCAGCATGAGTGCTTCTTAAATAAGAGAGTTCATCTCAGTAGCATCTTCTGAAGGAAATCACAGCAGAGGTTTATTTTCAGCTGCCTTTTCTCCAGAGATTTGGAAATCTTTTATTTAGACACAGTTAAACATGACTTTAGATTAAAAAAAATGAAATAACAAAGTCAAATGATTCTTTTCCGGTTTAACACAGAAATTGTTTTAATTGTGTTCATTTACCAGGAGCAGCACACTTTGTAGTTTGTGAATGGTTTGTGGAAGAGCAGCTTGTAATAATATTTGCAGAAGGCATGAAAAATACTAATTGCTTCTGTCATTGTTTTAATTTTAACAGTGTGTGTGCATGTGTCTGAGTTTGGGTTTTTTGATCTCTTCAATAGGTACAACCCAATTGGCAATGACATCAACCATAACCTGAATTCATACTTCCCGTTATACATTTCCTGGGCTGTATCTTTTCCCCCCTTTTCTGAAAGGCTCATTCCCTCCAGTTTAAATTCCTTTTTAAGAGTGGAAACTTGCTCCCAAACTCTGTTGTCTGCTCTGTTCTTCCTGCCCTCATGGGTTGTGCTATGCTGACCATAAATTATAAGAGTGTGTGGATGTGCAGCTTCCCAGGACTGTGCTTGTAGGTTTGTAGCAATTACTTTTTGTGCTTTAGATTGCAAAACATAAATCTGCTGGCAGTCGATTTGAGGTTTTCATTCTGTCCTCAGGATGGTGCAGTTCTCAGTCCAGTCTGCTTTGCTGTCATCTCCGCTGGGCTCGTGAGGTTTCAGCAGGGTTAAAACCAATTCAAAACAGAAGCAAAAAAATCTATCTTTAGAAGAAATCTAGGCTGTTTCTCAGCATCCTGAAAGCTGTTTTCTTTTTCCCTTTTTGCTTTGCTTTTGCAGCATTGTGATTTGTCTTGCACGTATTCCTCTGTTTTCCAGCAGTAGCATTGGCCATGTTGAAAGGTCATTCTGTTTAGAAACTGGCTGTTTTTCCAAGCAGAGCTGGAGGCATGGGTGATGTTCATATGACAAGATTGCACCTTGATATGGTCCCTTAAAAACTTGGAACTATTTCCAACCATATAGAAATTAACATATATCTTACCAGGGGTAATGGCTTCTAAGTGTGAGAAGCTCTATTTAGGTAAGACACGAGGAGGGAATTCTTCCGCATGAGGGTGGTGAGGCACTGGAACAGGTTGCTCAGGGAGATTCTGGATGCCCTCCATCCTGGAGGTGTTCAAGGCCAGGTTGGATGAGGTATTGAGCAACCTGGTCTAGTGAAAGGTGTCCCTGCCCATGCATGGCAGGGGGTTGGAACTGGATGATCTTCAAGGTCCCTTCAAACCTGAACCATTCTATGAATCTATGAAATATCTCTCTAATGTTTTCAGCCAATCTAATTTTTAGGAGGCTGAAATAGTGGTGGTTTTTTTTCCCTAGGGAAATAACTACTTAGGGTGTTCATTCAAAAAGAGTGAATGTCACTATTGTTTTCATGGTAATTTAGTGAAAATGATAAATAATGGTTTGGCAACATTCAGATAATTAGAGCAGCAGATTAGAAATGGTTTTGTGTTCTGATTTTTTCATAAGTCTTTTATTATACTCCTTATTCTTGTGTCAAAATACAATGTATGCTGAAGTTGCTGTTGTGGCAAGAGGAATAAGCAGAGCTGAGATTGTTTTGAAGCCCTGATTAAATGATGACTCCCTGAATAATGACATTCGTCAGGGAGTCTTGGAGACCAATATGGTGTCTACACAAATCTGTACTTAGATGTCAAATCATGGGCTCTGTTCAACTGCAATAATTGTGTTTAGCTGAATAGCCCCCGTGTGAGGCTGCTATTGTGAACTTGAACTGTCCAGTGTTTATCTCTTGGTAAAAGGGTCGTAAGTGCTGTGTGGGATGTCTGTGATGGCCAGCAAGCTGTCTCTCTCCTTTGTCATTAGGATGTCACAGATTCACAGGTAGCATTGGACTGGGAGTGACCCTTGAAAATCATCTTGTCCAACCCCACTGCCTTGAGACCTCTGGCTAGACCAGGCTGCCCTAGGGCCACATTCTTTAGAAAAACGAAGTGAAACCACGGATTTGGCAGCCTGAATCTGAGTCAGCAGTGTTCTCAGGTGGCCTGGATCAACAATAGTGTGATCAGCATGAATAGGGAAGTGATTGTCCCCATGTACTCAGCGCTGGTGTGGCCACACCTTAAGTTATGGGTTCAGTTTTGGGGCCCTCACCACAAGAAATACATTGAAGTGCTGAAGGTGTCCAGTGAAAAGCAATGAAGCTGGTGAAGGGTCTAGAGAACAGGTTTGGTGAGGAGCAGCTGAGGGAATTGGTTTTGTTGAGCCTGGAGAAAAAGAAGCTAAGGGGAAACCTTCTGGCTCTCTAAAACTCCCTGAAAGAAGGTTGGAATTGGGTGGTGGTTGGTCTCTTCTCTGAGGGAGAAGCGACAAGACAAGAGGAAATTGCCTCAAGTTGCCCCAGTGAAGGTTTAGGTTAGATGTGAGAAGAAACTTCTTCACTGAAAGGCTTCTTAAATACGGGACCAGGCTCCCCACGGAGGTTGAATCCCCTTCCCTGGAGCTGTTTCAAAGAGGCAGAGATGTGGTGCTGAGGGACATGGTTTAGCACAGGACTGGTAGAGTAAGTTAATGGGTGGACTTAGGGACTTTGATCTACAGCAGGTCACTCTGGCCTGAGCCCTGTCCATCTCAGCCAGCTGCTTTGGTGGAACTGCCCCATCTCCTGGGACCCACAGTCAAGGACCTCGCAGCCCCACCCTTGGCTTGCAGCCTCTTCAATTTGTAAAACAATGAGGGTGCAAGATAAAGGACTCCTCTTTACAAGCATCTGATAATGTTTTGCTCCTGAAGGCTGGATGTGGAAATTCTCCTGGGATGGCTTGGCAGCAGGAGAGTTTTGCTCTTCTTCAGTGCCTTCCCTCATTAAATCTGGAGCTTTTTCTCCCTTTTCTGACTTGGAATCTACTCTGCTGTTGATTAACACTGGAGGTTTTGTTGGAGTTTTGGTTGTTGGGTTTTGTTTTGGCTTTTGTTTTACTCCCCCCTCTTTCATGTAAATGATGTCTTGCTATTTTCCTTGCTTTTTGTTCATTTTTAATTAGAAGAATAAATGCTTGCATTCATGCACAAATTGCTTTGAAGTGCTGTAGGAATTCAATTCATGAGCCTCCCCTTAGTCTCAATCTTTAGTTTTGTTTTTTTTTTTTTATGAAGTGGTAGCATCTAATGGCTCTGCTCTTTCCAGAAGATTACATTTGTTTGCAGTGGGTTGCTCAACCTCCTTCTGTGTCCCAAGATAAAAAGTTAAACACAAGGGAGAACGATTAATCAGCCAGCTCCCACTGAGGTTTTGTTTCATGGAGGTGTGACTCGGCCAAAGGCTACTAGAAAAATGGTAGGTACTCAGAGCCCGTGCACAAGCACAAAGGTGTCCAGGCTGCTAGCTACAGAGAGTGCTGGAGCCTGGCACTTGGAATGGAGGGTGAAGGAGACAACACCTGTGTGAGGTGTGACCAAGTGAATTATCTTCTCAATCCGGTGGCTGAGCTAAATGAAGAAGTATTAAGACTCAGGACTGTAAGGGAATGCAAAAGGGACTTAGGTATGTGGGAGCAGGCTTTATAGAACCCCCCCAGTTGAGGGATGTGACCCCAGAAACAGGGGGAAATGGGTACAGGTCCCTGTTAGGAGAAGCATGGGGAATCTATCCTGGCCCTCTTTGCCTCCCCCATTGTCATGGTAAAATAAGTGTGAGGCCCTGCAGGTTGAGGGCAATGTAGATGGGAAGACAGAAGAGGAACCATCTGAGGGGATGCCTAAAGCAAATCAGTTCCCACCAACCATTATGACTAGCACCATAAAGAAAAAGAGGAGGGTAATTGTTGAGGGGAACAGAGTGACCTATATGTCGTCCTGACCCACCCCCAGAGAAGTCTGCTGCCTACCTGGGGCCTGGGTAAGGGACACCACCAGGAGACTACCAAAGCTAATCCAGCCCTCTGACTATTACCCATTGTTGGTAATGCAAGCTGGCAGTGATGAGATTGATAAGGAGGGCATCAGGACAATAAAAAATGAATTCAAGGCCCTCAGACAACTGATTGATGGGGCAGGAGCTCAAGTGGTGTTCTGCTCAGTTCCCTCAGTGGCAGGGGTGTACACTGAAAGGAAGAGGAGAACCCATGCCATCAACAAATGGCTCAGGGGATGGTGCCAGCAGTGGAATTTTGGGTTCTTTGATCAAGGGGCAACTTTTGCTGCACCTGACCTGCTGGACCTAGATGGTGTGAATCTATCTAGAAAGGGCAAGAGGGCTCTAGCACTAGAGTTGGCAGGGCTCATTGGGAGGGCTTTAAACTAGGTTTGAAGGGGGTGGGTGATGAAACTAGTCTCTCTAGAGTGGAGAGAGAGACACATAAACTAGAGTTAGATGAGAAATCAGCAGCCCAGATGAAGTGCATATACACCAGCTCACACAGTATGGGTAACAAACAAGAGGAACTGGAAGTCTTGGTTCACCAGGAAAACTATGATGGAGTTGCCATTACAGAAACATGGTGGGATGATTCACACAATTGGAGTACTGCACTGGGTGGTTACAAGCTCTTTAGGCAAGGCAAGTGAGGGAGAAGAGGAGGAGGGGTGGCCCTATATATTAGGGAATCTCTTGATGCCACAGAACTTGAAGTAGAGGATGAAAGGATTGAGTGCCTGTGGGTTAAAATCAGAGGGCTAACAAAACTGACATCCTGGTTGGAGTCTGTTATAGACCACCCAGCCAGGATGAAGAGGCAGATGAAATATTCTATAAGCAACTGGAGGCTGTCTCAAGATCATCAGACCTTGTCCTTGTGTGTGACTTTAACCTGCCAGACCTGCTGGGAACTTAACTCAGCAGAGAGAAGGCAGTCCAGAAGTTTGAGTGCATGCAGGACAGCTTCTTGATGCAGCTGCTAAGTGAGCCTACCAGGGGTCAGGCCCTGCTTGACCAGCTCTTCTCAAATAGAGAAGGGCTGGTGGGAGACGTGGTGGTAGGAGGCTGTCTAGGGTGCAGTGACCATGAGATAGTGGAGTTTTCAATATGCAGGGACATAAGGAGGAGCAATAACAGAACCCTTACTTTGGACTTCTGGAGGGCAGACCTCAGCTTATTTAAGCAGCTGATTCGGAGAGTACCCTGGGTGGCAGCCTTTAAGAACAAAGGGGTCCAGGGTGGTTGGACCTACTTCAAGCAGGAGCTCTTGAAGGCACAGGAACAGGCTGTGCCCATGTGCTGAAGGATGAGCTGCAGGGAAGGCAACCAGCCTGGATGGGCAAGCAGCTCCTGAAGGAATTATGGGAAAAGAAGAGGGTGTATTGCCTTTGGAAAGGGGGGGAAGCAACTCGTGATATGTTTAAGGATGTTGTTAGATCATGTAGGAGAAAAATTAGAGAGGCAAAAGCCCAGTTAGAACTGAAACTGGCCACAGCTGTGAAAGACAATAAAAAGCATTCTTATAAATATATTAATGCTAAAAAGAGGAGCAAGAAGAGCCTCCACTCTTTATTGGACCTGGAGGGGAATACTGTAACTAAAGATGAGGAGAAGGCTGAAGTACTAAATACCTTATTTGCCTCCATTTTCAACAGTAAGGCAGGAGGACTTCAGGATAACTGGCCTCCTGAACTGGTAGATGGGGTCAGGGAGCAGTATAATCTCCCTGAAATCTATGAGGAAGTGGCTGGGGACTTGCTGAGCCCCTTGGATACTCACAAGTCCATGGGACCAGATGGGATCCATCCCAGGGTGCTGAGAGAGCTGGCAGATGAGCTGGCCAAGCTGCTCTCCGTCATTTTCCACCAGTCCTGGCTCACCGGTTGGTTGATGGGTAATTCTCTTTTTGTTAACATGTAAGTAGAATAAAAATTCTTCCTTGTGAGGGTAATGAGGCACTGGAACAGGCTGTCCAGAGAGGTTGTGGATGCCCTGTCCCTGAAGGTGTTCAGCTCCACATTCCATAAGGCTTTGAGCAGTCCTGTCTAGTGGAAAGTGTCCATAGGTGCCTGTGGTAGAGGGGTTAGAAGTATGAGATGTTCATTAATACAAATAATATCAGAGGACTCTCATGATCTTTTGTTTCAGACACTGACTCATACTGGGAGGAACAATCTCTTTCAAATTGCGCTGTTCAGCCTGGAGAAGTCTCCTGGGAGACTTTAGAGCAGCCTTCCAGTACCTGAAGGGGGCCTACAAGAAGGGGAGGGACTTTTTACAAGGGTTTGTTGTGATAAGACAAGAGGAAATGGACTGAAGCCAGATGAGGGGAGATTTAGAATGGATATTAGGAAGAAATCTCTACAGTGAGGGTGCTGAGACACTGGGAAAGGTTGCCCAGGGAGGTTGTGGATGCCTCCTCCCTGGAGGTGTTCAAGACCAGGTTGGATAAGGCCTCGAGTAACCTGCTGTAATGGAAGGTGTCCCTGTCCATGAAAGGAGAGTTGGAACTGGATGATCTTCAAGGTCCCTTCCAACTCAAACTATTCTGTGATCTATTTTTTTCCCCTTGAAAAAAGGGTCAGTGCCTTGCGTGGATGCAGCTGAAAACTGACAGCTCTGTGTTAAAGTTTGAAGTTTTTTGTGTCTTTCAGAGTGGGTCAATATTGGACAGTTGTGGTTAAGAAGCTGCAGTTGCAGGGGAAGGCTGTTATCAGGCTATTTATTGTCTGGATGTTGATGGTTCCTGCTGAGAGATCCTGAAAAATGATACTCTTGGACCTTTAAAGCAAACAGCTCTGCAGTTACGTTAGCATCAGCCCATTCGTTTTACACACAGAAGTTTGGTGTTGTGATTTATGAAGTATAAATTCCTGTGTTTAAGCTTGCTGGGCTTGGGTGTTTTTTTTCTGATTCAAGTAGATCTCTTCAACACCTCACACCAGCTTTAGTGTTCCTGTGCTGCAGCATTTCTCCAAACAAAGCCCATCAGCTTCTGCCTTGCTTGTGCTAAACAGATCAGGAAACTCATGTGCTCTCAGTGTGTGTCTGTGTGTCCCTTTGGGGTTTGGACTTTTTTGACTTTGCTGTAAAATCACTCAGTCCTGGCTGGAATGTTATTTGATGGAACCGTGTTGCAAACACAAAAAAGTGTGGCCAGCAGGTTGAGGGAGGTGATTCTTGCCCCTCTGCTCTGCTGAGACCTCACCGGTAGTGGTGGGTCCAGCTCTGGAGTTGTCAGCACAGGAGAGACATGGACCTGTGGGAGTGGAGCTAGAGGAGGCAGTGAATATGATCCAAGGGCTGGAGCACCTCTGCTGTAAGAACAGGCTGAGAGAGTTGAGGTTGTTCAGCCTGGAGAAAGAGAAGGCTCCCAGGAGACCTTATAGTTTCCCAGTATTTGAAGCCTTCCAGTATCTGAAGGGGGCTACAGGAGAGCTGTAGAGGGACTTCTTACAAAGGTATGGAGTGACAGGATGAGGGATAATGGCTTCAAACTGAAAGAAGATGGATTTAGATTAGGCACCAAGAGTAAGTTCTTCTCTGTGAGGGTGGCGAGGCACTGGAACAGGTTGTCCAGAGAAGTTGTGGAGACTCCAAGCCTGGTGGTGTTCAAAGCCAGACTGGATGGGGCCTTGAGCAAGCTGCTCTAGTGGAAGGAGTCCCTTCCCATGGCAGGGGATTTGAATTAGATGATGGTCCCTGCCAACCCAAACCATTATAATTCTATGTTTCTTCTGCATACTTGCTGTATATTGAATTCATGACCAAATTGAACAGACCCAGTAATTAAAATACCAAGCTCTTTTGGCTATAGAAATGCATCTCTGTATTGGTCTGCTGCTTAAATGTTTCCCCATCTTTAGTCATTTTGACATGAGCTTGAAAACACACCAGGAAAACGAAACCTAGGCTTCTCCCAGTGGGATGAAATTTCAGGACAATTTTGCTCCTGATAAATGCTTAAACTTATGTTCTCAACAAAATGCAGCCAGTTGAACAATACCCAGTAATCAAAACATTTTCAACCTGAACAAAAACCCACAACATATAAATATTTTAAGTTTCACATCCTAGAAGCTGGAATGAGGAGTGAGTGAGTGTAGGGAGGGCAAATCCAATCCTGTTGAGAAGACCATCTGCTTTATATTTGAAGGCTGGGCAGCAGACCTTCCCTTGTTCTGAAATACTGCAGTAGATGTTGTCGTGAGTATAACCTTAGTCGAGTTACACTGGCTGAAGGAATAAGCGTTTTAACATGTGGAACTCATTTTCTTAGAGTATTTTCCCCTTTCACTCTTTTTTTTCTTCCCTCTTTTCTGGTCCCCTGGAGGGGAAAAAAAAAAAAAGAAAAAGAAGACAAAAAATCTGTTGGTTCTTGATTGCATTTTTGGCAGTTTCTCAGTTTTCCATAGTTTGCTCTCCTCCCAAATGC
The DNA here is from genome assembly GCF_014839835.1 of Dryobates pubescens. Lineage (NCBI taxonomy): Eukaryota > Metazoa > Chordata > Aves > Piciformes > Picidae > Dryobates > Dryobates pubescens. Next base: position 28,547,974 of record NC_071622.1, on the reverse strand, counting down.
CTGAAATTTTCCAGGGAAACACATTTTTCAAGCAGTGTCATTCCTGGTTATCATCTCCCCTTCTGCATCACAGAATGCTAGGGGTTCAAAGGGACCTCTGGAGATCATCAGGTCCAACCCCCCTGCCAGAGCAGGATCACCTAAAGTAGATCGCACAGGAGCATATCCAGGCAGGCCTTGAGAGTCTCCAGAGACAGACTCCACCACCTCTCTGGGCAGCCTGCTCCAGTGCTCTGCCACACTCAAGGTAAAGTTCCTTCTCATGTTTAGTTGGAACTTCATGTGTTCAAGTTTATGCCCACAGTAACAGGCATAAAGTGGTATCTTCTTGTGTCATTGGGGACTACTGCTGAAGAGGCTCTTGAAACAATCCCAAAGTTTTTTACCTCCCACAGGCTTATGGTAGTAGAAAATAAATACAGACTGTGATAACTTCCTACCATAAAAAGTGAGACCCAACCTCAATTCCAGTTCTTCTCTTGTCCTCTGTATTGTACAAAACATTTTGCTGAAGTGCTGGCCACAGACTGGGAAGCGGAGCTGCAATGGGCCAGCATGGCATGTGGCAGAAAAGAATAGTACCTTGATTTTTAAATAGTGAATTGGTAAGCAATCTTCATTAAGATAAAAACTGGGAAGAGAAATTATGTTTTCCTGCTTAAAACCTCAAATATTGAGGAATTATGCTTCTATGAAGGTGTGTGCATGAGCACGTGGAGATAGACATCTGCAAAGACATACACTTACATCATGAGTGCCAGGAGGTTCTTTGTTCACTTTGCTTATAGAAGAACTTTTTCTCACAATTAGTATTTCCCCCACCACCAATTCCTCTTCATTCCAAGTAATCCTGTGTAAATTTTATATGTAAAGTGGGGAAAGTCATTTAAATGATGTTGCCAGAGGATTCATGTAAATGATAAGGTGGTTTAACAACACTCCAGCAATAAAGGTAACAGATCACAGACCAATTATGCTCATTGGTGATGCGCAGAGCTTCTCTGAGCAAAATCTTGGTGGTAGGAGATGGACTGGGCCAGAGCAGCAGTCACAGTGATCATAGAATTATGCAATTGTTTTGAAGAAGAGACCTCTAAGATCATCAAGTCCAACCATCAACCTAAGACCACCAGGACAGTTAAACCGTGTTCCAAAGTTCCATGTTCACACATTTCATGAACACCTCCAGGGATGGTGATTCCACCACCTCCCTGGGCAGCCTGTTCCAATGCCTGACCACTCTTGCCGCAAAGAAAATGTTCCTACTCTCCAGCCTAAACCTCCTGTTGCAGAATTTCAGGCCATTTTCTCTTGTGCTGTCACCTGATACTAGGGAAAAGAGAGCAACCCCCACCTCACTTCAGCCTCTTTCAGGGAACTGTAGAGAGCAATAAGGTCTTTGCATTTCCTCATTTTTGAGCTGAAGGTGCTGCTCCTGGTGCCTGCTCTTTGAAAGCTCCCACCTGAGCCCAGCTTGTGAGCTCTGTGTTACATGTCTCTGTCTACATCTCTGATAAAGATATCTCTGTGTTTGAAAATACCATAGCAGACAAATACCTAAATTAGTTACATCCTTCTGGAAAACTTGCCCTTTTCTGAAACCAACAGAAGGAGAAAGGCATTGCTGGTGTGGGTCCAGAGAAGGGCAACAAAGCTGGTGAAGGGTCTCAGGCTGCGCCAGGGGAGGTTCAGGCTGGATGTTAGGAAAAAGTTCTATACAGAAAGAGTGATTGCACATTGGAATGGGCTGCCTGGGGAGGTGGTGGAGTCGCCATCACTGGAGGTTTTCAGGAGGAGACTTGATGGGGTGCTTGGTGCCATGGGTTAGTTGTTTAGGTGGTGTTGGATTGGTTGATGGGTTGGACGCGATGATCTTGAAGGTCTCTTCCAACCTGGTTTATTCTATGTATTCTATGTCTGGAGAACAGGTCTGATGAGGAGCAGCTGAGAGAACTGGGGTTGTTCAGCCTGGAGAAAAGGAGGCTGAGGGGAGACCTCATTGCTCTCTACAGCACCCTGAAAGGAGTTTGGAGTGAGATGGGGATTGGTCGCTTCTCTCTAGTATCAGGTGATAGGATGAGAGGAAATGGCCTGAAATTGTGCCAGGAGAGGTTTTGGTTGGAGATTAGGAGCAATTTCTTTCCTGAAAGTGTGGTTTGGCATTGGAAGAAGATGGCCAAGGAGGTGGTAGAATCACAATCTCTGGAGGTCTTCAAGAAACATGTGGATGTGGCACTTTGGAACATGGTTTAACTGCCTTGGTGGTCTTAGGTTGATGGTTGGACTCAATGCTCTTGGAGGTCTTTTGCAATGGAAACATTCTCTGATTCCAATTCCTTTTAGACCTGTAGCTATTGCGTCTGTCCCTGGCCTGTGCAGGGTCTTTATACCAGTCTCTCATCTGAGTGGTTTTGCTTTTCACTGTGTTTCCCACCAGTTTACTTTAGCTTCTTCTCTGTATATTGTAAAATTTCTTAGAGGAGAAACACAAAGCATGTCCCTGCTCTCCTGGGAAGCCACTATTTAATGTTTCTCGGGTTTAGAAAATGGTAACAAAACAGAATGTGATATGGCTTCAGACACTGCAAAAATAAACCCCAGACAGGAGCCACAGGTTTCCCTCCAAACAATCTCACTCAGTGAGTTTCAGCAGAGAAAGGATTTGTTGAATATTTGTTTGCTCACCACTTCTTAAAACGTTAACCTTTAAAATAAGAAACAGGGCCCTGGTTAGTAGCTGCTCGAAGTTTTAAACCGTGTTGCAGCCCTGCTGAGCTAATACATGTGCCCTTTGCTACTGCTTTTCTTGGTGTACTTTTATTAATATTACTGTTTTATTTTCATCCTGGAGTACCCAAATTTGACAGTACCATCAGTCTGCAGCCTAAATCTGCTGAAAGTTGGGGTTTTGCTTTGTTGTTTTCATGTCTTCCAGTGTGGATGGCAAACCAGCATCGATGTATTTACAGCTGAGTGGATATTTGGCTAATCCTGGCTCTGGTTTTCCTGAGTCTCTTTGTGTTGGGTTTTTTTTTTCCAGATTCTTCCATTTTTCCCCCCAGACTGTATGTTTTTCCTGATTTTCCCTCTCTCTCTCTCTGGTTTTCTGGGATTCTCTCTTGTGGTTTTGTTTGTTTGTTTGTTTGTTTTTCCTGATTCTCTTTGTTTTCCAGTATTTGAAGATGTTATTTCTGTTGGTGGGGAGATGGATTTGGATCTTGTTTGGCAAATAAAGTGATGTGCAAATGGTTGAATGCCCTGCAGAGCAGTTGGTGCTTGTATTTGGTTGGAGACCTTGGGGATTTGGGAGTGGTGGCTTTTTTTGTTTATTTTGATGCAGTGCTGACAGTTAGTCTGGGGGCTTTTGAAGTTTTTTCTCACCACAGTGCATTGCTGCTGAGTTTATTTTAATCTCAAGGAACTGAGGGAACAAGCCAGTTAATATTTTATAATTTATGCTAAGCTTGGTTTAGAGTCTTGTACCAGTTTGAAAACTTGAGTTGCCTTCAGCTTCAAATTATGACTAGAAGTCACCTTAGCCTTGTTTTGGCGCATCACAAAGCTGAACTGGAGCTGCTCCCTTATCTCTGGCTTGATGAAAACCTGACTCCATCCCATCCGGAGATGCAGGTTTGGGTGCTGAGCCCATTCATCACTGTCAGACCCCACCTGTGGGAGGCATTAGCTGGTGGTGGCCCAAATCTTCCCCATCCCAGTTTTAAGGACCCCTGCCCTTGAGTCCTCTAATCACTTCCCAACTTATCTCGCTTGTCAAATATTTGTCCTGCTGTTCAAAGCTAGAAGTGAGGCCAGCTGGTGGCACCAAGAAGCTCTTGGTGGCATTTAAAGTCATTAAAGGATATCTCTAGGTACTGGAGAAGATTATTTTCCAGGAAGTTGCAAGTGCTTTGACCCAGACGGATAATTAAAGACCTAAGGAAACCAAGAGGCTCTAATGTGTTGGAAATGTGTGTTTGTAAAATCAGCTCCAGTTTTCTGAGGACTCCATCCAGGCTGTTGTCATGTGCACTTGCACCCGAAAAGCCAACTAGCTCTTCCTGGGCTGATCTCCAGCAGCTTGGGCAGCAGGTGGAGGGAGGGGATTCTGCCCCTCTGCTGAGACCTCACCTGCAGTGCTGGGACCAGCTCTGGAATCCTTAGCATGGCAGAGACATGGACTTGTTGAAGTGGGGCCAGAGGAGGTGACAAAAATTATCCAAGGGCTGGAAGCCCTCTACTGTGAAGCTGGGCTGAGAGACTTGGGATTGTTCAGTCTGGAGAAGGCTCCAGGGAGACCTTTTAGCAGCCCTCCTGTATTTGAAGGGGGCTGGGGAGGGACTTTTTACAAAGGCATGGAGTGTTATGGTGAGGGGTAATGGCTTTAGACTGGAAGAAGCTGGATTTAGATGACACATTAGGAAGAAATTCTTCCCTGTGAGCGTTGTGAGGTACTGGAAGAGGTAGCTGAGAGATACTGGGGAAGCTCCAAGTCTGGCAGTGTTCCAAGCCAGGTTGGATGGGGCCTTGAGCAAGTTGCTGTAGAAAGAGGTGTCCCTGCCTATGGCTGGGGGGCTGAAACTATGTGATCTTTAAGGTCTCTTCCAACCCAAACCATTCTGTGATTCTGCAGTCTCATAGGTACACTATATTCAGCTCTCATGAAGCCTGCGTGTCTCAGAGCTGTCACAGAACACCAGAAATCCTGCTCTGGTTCCTGCAGGTACCATGATTTTCTCTTCTATCTGTGCAGCTAAATGTGAGTGCTGTGTTCACCAAGGGAAGGGGAGGATCAAGATCATGAGTGGTGTGATGTGGTGAGCATTGTGCCGCAGGACTCGGGTGTTGCTGGGGGCCTGGGGGCCCCGGGGATGGCACAAGGCTTTGTGCTCAGCCCCTGCATGCCCCACGGAGCTTAAATGTGAGTATAAAGCAGCAAGAGCTAGACACAGCCAGTCAGACAAGTGCTCCAAGCTTTGAGTAATTTGAAAAGAGAATTACCCTTCCCTGAATTCATAGTTCAGACCTGGCTAAATCTGGGACTAATGGCAATTCTAATGTTTGCTTTTGGACCAAAGCATGGAAAATCCAGAAGCTTCAAAACTCCTAAGATTTGATGTAATTTTCCATGCTGTTTGCTTCAGAATGTTATGTCTGCAAACCAGTTCTTTGTGCTGGAAACAGCTGAAGTGGGTGAAGCAAAATTTGCTTGTGTGTAGGGTGAGCTGTGGCAGCATAGAGCAACTGTAACAGAATGCTGATTGCTAAGCCAGGTCTCCATAGAATTGTAGAATGGTTGGAGTTGGGAGATCTGGAGATCATCCAGTCCAACCCCCCTGCTAAAGCAGAGGCACTCACAGCAGCTTGCCCAGCATCACAATGGCCAACAGGGTCTGGAATCTCTCCAGAGGAGGAGACTCCACAACCTCTCTGGGCAGCTTGCTTCAGGGCTCTGGCATCTTCACAGCAAAGTTTCTCCTTCTGTTCGGGTGGAACTTCCTGTGTTCCAGTTTGACACTGAATTCAGATTTTTTTTAGATTGGATATTAGGAAAAAATTCTTCATTGGAAGAGTGGTCAAGCATTGGAAAAGGCTGCACAGGGAGGTGGTGGAGTCACCATGCCTGGAGGTGTTCAAGAAATGTGTGGACAGGGCACTTTGGGACATGGTTTAGTGGCCATGGTGGTGTTGAGCTCAGCTTTTTTCCAACTGAAACAGTTCTCTGGTTCTGTGAAGAAAAAAAAAAAAAGTTGCTTTTGTTTCCATTAATGTTTTAAGTCAAAAGACTAAAGAAATGTGCTTGATGAAACCAAACTATTGGAGTAGTAAAAGCACTGCAGACATTGTGGCACCTGCAGGCTTGTAGCACAACTGCAAAGCTGAACCCCAACTCTCTTAGCCTGTCTTTGTGCTCCAACCTTCTGATCCAACTCTCTTAGCCTGTCTTTGTGCTCCAACCTTCTGATCATATTTGTGGCCTCTTCTGGACCTGGTCAACATAGCTGACCAATGTTCAGCAAGAGCATGAATATCTACTAGAGATCATAATAAATTTGAAGTAGCTAATGACAGCAAAAAGAGAGGGGCAAATGGAGAAAAATAAGATAAAATGCTGGTGTAGAGCTTGCCAAGGTGTTAGGAGCAGTGCAGGGGATGCTGATAGCTCTGTCTGGTGGAGCATCAGCTTAGAGGAAGAAAAGCTGAAAGCTGAAAGTGTGGTGGTTGCAACCTCTATGTGTTTCAAGAGCAAGTGGTGGTGGGTTAGAGGCAAATAATGCAGGGTGAGCATCTCATTAAACACGTGGGTGGTGGTTCCTGTTGACTGCTGCCATCTGCTCAGCAGATTCAGTTGAACAATGAGGGGGGGGAACAATAAGGTACAGATGTTAATAGTGTGTAAACTCCAATGGGCAAAGGTCTCTTAAGTGTTTAGACTGGTTTGGTCAGTTTGTGGAGCTGGCATTTGGGTCTGTGAAGTGCCCTTAGCTTCATTTGGTGATTGCTCCTTCACTCTGTTTTTCTACTTAAAGGCAGATCACTTTTTCAGCTAGTGAGATTAGCTTAAGTAGAACAGGGAGATGATTCTGGCTTTAGGTGAAATTCTGTGTAGGAGTTCTTGAAGAGGGAGCAGATATCCTGAGAAGAATCATAGAATTGTTTTGGTTGGAAAAGACCTTTACGATCATCAAGTCTAACTCTACCAAGGTTGGTGCTAAAGTGTATGTCCCTCAGCACCATATCTCTGCATATTTTAGACTTCTCCGGGGATGATGGGGATTTAACCAGGTCCCTGGAGACGCTGTTCGAGTGGTGAGAACCCTTTCAGGGAAGAAGTGTCTTCTAATGTCTGACCTAAACCTCCCCTGGGGCAACTTGAGGCTGTTTCCTCTTGTCCTATCACTTGTTACTAGGGGGAAGAGACCAACCTGGGATTTCGTTGTAGAGAACCAGAAGGTCTCCTCTCAACCTCTTTTTCTTTGAGCTGACCAACTCCAGTTCAGGAGTAATTGACCCAAGCAGGGCCTGAGCAGTTTGTGTGTAGCCTCGGTGTGCTGCAGCTCCCATTTTCCTGGGTGGTTTCTCAGTACTTACTGAGTTTTCACTCTGCTGGCAGTTTGACTAACAGGCTTCTGCTCCCCCCTCTCTGCCATACACAGAGTTTTTACTCACAGCAGAAGATACCATAACGTTGGGTAGATTCTAAATCAAGCAGAAAGAGGTTAAAACCCCAGCCCAGTGGCCAAATAAATTCCTGCTGGCACCGTGACTCTTACATAACCACGTGTAATGGTCTCTGGCTTTATTTTGGAAGTTCATAACCAGGGCTGCGTGCTAAAGAGGTGGAAGAAGAGGTCAGCTTTGTGTGAGGACAGAGAGCTCCATTCTGGGTAGCTGACAGTCTATTTCCTCCTTGCTCCTTTTGATGTCTGCAGACTAAATGCTGCGTGGAGAGAAAAATTTGAGTCATTTAAAACATTTTGCATCAAAATGACGTGCTTTAATGTGCTTCCTTCTGATGTTTAAATTATCTTTTCATCTCATGAAGGGGAGGGAAAAAAAAAGGAAGAAGCCAACATGTTTGTAGTTAAAGTGCCCAAGCTGAACTTTAAACAAAGCTCTGGAAGAAGAGGAAGTGTCAATGTACAGGCAGCTTTTAAGAGCTGATGCCTTTTTCTTCTCTCCACCAGCCCCCCCTTCCTTGGCTCTCTGAGACTTGAAAACTGAGATTTATTGCTGCCCTTCCAAATGCTTCTTTAGAATTAGGAGTGCAAATTTTTGGAATTCCTCAAGTCCTCAGGAGGCAGAGAATAAGGGAAAGTGATGAGTGGAGAATACCAAAGGGTTTTCCAGGCAGGTTTTGCCGGCCCTAGCTGCATCTAGCCTTACTAGGGGGAAATCAGCTAAACCAGCATCACCAGATCTTATGGAGTCGTGGATCAGTGATTGCACTGGATTTGGGTGAAATGTAGACTTCATTAGGAACTGTAGTTGTTAATAATGTGGAGAGCTGATGGACTTACTGTCTTGCTCTAGCTGTGGAGCTCTTAGCACAGGAGAGGCATGAACCTGTTGGGGCAGGGCCAGAGTAGGCCACAAAACTGATCCAGAAGCTGGAAGCCCTCTGCTGTGCTGACAGGCTGGGAGAGTTGGGATTGTTCAGCCTGGAGAAGAGAAGGCTGCAAGGGGACCTTACTGTGGCCTTTCAGTACTTAAAGGGGACCTGTAAGAAAGCTGAGGGCAGGCTTCTGAGCACAGCCTGTTGTGACAGGACAAGAAGGACATTCAAAGTTGAGAGAGGGAACTAATTTTTTACACCGAGGGTGGTGAGTCCCTGGCTCAGGTTTTCCAGAGAGGTGGTAGGTGCCCCATCCCTGGGGCATCCCTGCTCTAGTTGCAGATTTCCTGGCTGTGACTGCAGGGGGTTGGACTAGATGACCTTTACCAGCCCCTTCCTACCCAAACCGTTTTGTGATTCTGTGATTTTATGAGTCTTAGTAATTTCAAACCTGTCAGGTCAAGGGATGAACTCAGCAGGATCTTCATGAATCACTGTCCTTCACCAGATGTGTCCATGCCTACAGATGTATTGTGGGCTTAAAATAACACCAAGAGACATGGAATCCACAGTGTCAGTGAAATCCCAGTTCCTCTTGAGGCTGGTAAAGAAAAATCCCTTTGACTTATTTATATTTTTTAGGAAGGAGCTTACCATTTATGTTCTTGCTGCTTATATCACTGATTTGTGGTACATTTGAGATTGTAAAATGTACTTCCCAGTAGATCACTTCTCTACATCATGTGTAGAAGCTGCAATAAATGTGGCAGGGATTGGCATGCACTTGAGTAGGAGGACAGGAGAAAGTTAAGACATCCTTCATGAGTAATGGGCATGTTTTTCTGTTTTCAAGTGTATAATGACTTAAATAAGCTCAAATTATTACTGTTACATTAATTGATAATGAATACACAACACTGTATGGAATAGGTTGCCCAGGGACATGGTGGAATCACCATCCCTGGAGGTGTTGAAGAAATGTGTGGGCATGGCACTTTGGGACATGGTTTAATGGCTGTAGTGGTCTTAGGTTGATGCTTGGGCTTGATGATCGTAGAGGTCTATTCCAACCAAAACAATTCTATGATTCTATTCTTGTTTTGCATGATGTGTAGACATAGCCCTTCAGGACATGCTTTAGTGGTCATGGTAGTGTGGGGTTAATGGTTGGACTTGATGATCTTAGAGCTGTTTTCCCAGTTTAATGATTCTGTGATACTGTTCTCTCAAACCTCTACTGGGTTATGTAGCCATCATATATTGCTGTTTTAAAATGGGTAGCAAAGGAGTATGTTAGGGACATTTGCAGGTCTTCCAATGGGGATGGACCCACTGTAACTAAGGGGAAGGCTGCCTTTGGAAATGAGAAATCCAGAAGGAGAAATGTAGGTGTATCAGGCAAACTTCTCAGGAATGCTGTCAGTGCAACTCAGATCCTTCCAATCTTGTTTTTCAGTCTGGAAGCAGAATATTAACAAGGTGCTGAGTGTTTTTCCCTCTACCTAACCACTGTAAGTGAACACTGCTGGCAGTGTGGCTGTCACTCATGTCCCTTTGGGAACAGATGGCAAGCTTTCCCAGGGGAAGACACAGCTCTCACTTCTGCCTTCTGATACATCCTTCTTTTCTTGCCGCCAGTGAGCTCAATCTGGTTCTGTTAAGGATGGGTCTCATTTTTCTCTTTCCCAGATACCACAAATGTCTGCATTCTGCTCACAACCTCTCGTGTGGTAGGTGCAAGCAGAAACGACTTTTAAAAATGGTCATGTTGGGTTAAATGTTTAGCACTGGAGAACAGTAGTGGCTTGCACTGCAGTGGCTTTCTAGTATGTTAACACTCTTTTTTTATCATCTTATGTCAGTTTGGTAAATGAAATTAGTTTTATAAATAAACCTTCTGTGTCTTTACCTTCAAAACCAGACCCATCTTCTTCACACAGATCCACAAACACTTCTATTTTTATGGAGGCAGAGTTCCCCTTGGGCTAGCCTGGCATTAGAGACTCCCCAGGTGAAATGGTCCTTTTCTGATGCTGGTTTCCTCACCCCTGTGCCCTTTGGAGCTGCTTTAATGTGACATTCAGGACAAGCCCTCTCTTACACATCCTTTCTGATTTTTCTTGCAGAGGATATTCAACTCCTTTGTGTACACAGAGAAGATATCGAATGGAGAAAGCGAAGTTCAGCAGGTGAGTCCAGAAGCCCCTTCCCACTGCCCACCAGCAGCATTACTGTTAGGGCAGGAATTGCTGTGGCCACTTTCTAGTGTCCAGTGAATAAATGACATAGAAATGAAATAGAGATGGGGGTCTATGGGCTGATGATGTGTTCGAGAATTCTGCATTGTCATGGAAAAGCTTCTCATCTGCTTTGTGTGTGTCCTCCCTTTGGAAACAAAAGAGCAGAGGCAGAGCTGGGGCTTTCATGTACCTTGCATTAATTGGTTGCTTTTCATCCTGGAAATCATAGGCAGCTGTAGGTTGGGAGGGTCCTTTAAAGCCCTCCATTGCATCTGGGGAGGAATAACCCCTATGTCAGTACACATGAGGGGTGACCTGCTGGAAAGCAGCTTTGTGGAGAAGGATCTGGGAGTGCTGGCAGACAACAAATTCCCTGTGAGCTAGCAATGTGCTCTTGTGGCCAAGAAGGCCAATGGTCTCCTGGGGTTCATGAAGAAAAGTGTAGGCAGAAGCTCAAGGGAGATTCTTCCCCACCTCTACTCTGCCCTAGAAAGGCCACATCTGGAGTACTGGGCCCCGTTCTGAGCCTCCAGTTCAAAGGAGAAAAGGAACTGCTGTAGAGAGTACAGATGCTTAGGGGCCTGGAGCAGCTCTGTGAGGAGGAGAGGCTGAGAGACTTGGGGCTGGTGAACCTGGAGAAGAGCAGCCTGAGAGGGAATCTGGTCAATGGTCAGCAAGAGCTAAAGAACCTGTGAAGGGCAAGAGGATGGGGCCAGACTCTTCTCAGTGGTGCCCAGTGACAGGACAAGGGGCAATGGGCACAAACTGGAACCCAGGAGGTTCCATCTGAATAGGAGGAGAAACTTCTTTGTTGTGAGGGTGCTGGAGCCTTGGAGCAGGCTGCCCAGAGAGGTTGTGGAGTCTCCTCCTCTGAGGAGCTTCCAAAACCTGTTGACCATTGTGATCCTGGTAAAGCTGCTGTGGGTGCCCCTGCTTTAGCAGAGGGGTTGGACTGGTTGATCTCCAGAGGTCCCTTCCAACCCTCACCATGCAGAGATTCTGTGATTCTGTAATAGGATTCCCAAATTATGATCCCATAGAGGGAATCTGCTGCTTGGAAAGGCATCATGCATTTAGTGGCAGTAGGTGGCTGGTCCCAGCACTGTAACAGAAGGGTTTGCTGGCTAGGGTAATGTTTCTCTTGAGTATTCCTGGGTGGTCTGCACACCGCGGAAGGGCCATGTGGGCTAGATTATCCGTATCAGATGGCTTATGAAAGCCAAAAGTGTTTTTTGGGAAACCAAGAAACTGGATTAAAACTTCTTTGAAGTCTCAACTATGGATTCTCCACTTAGGAAAAGCTGCTGCTTGTTCCCCAGCCACAGATGCACCTCTTCACCCTACGCAGATATAAATAACTGTCCAAACACTGGAGGTACTGTGATGAATTCAGAGCTGTCAGAGGAGAAAAACGAGGCCCCGGTGAAGCATAATTACTGTGGTTAAAAGCTCAACAGTGAAGTGCATAGAAGAATAATTGAGCACTTCTGTTTCATTAATAACCCAGTCTGGTAGCCTTAATGAATCACAAGCAATAGAACTGGAGGTTTATGAGTAAGAGTAGTAGATAGAATGGGATGAGCTCAAGCAAAGGCAAACAGACGTAAGCAAATTAAATCCCCAGTTGCTCATTCCTGGTTTTGTCATTCATTAACATTTTCTTAGTAACTGATACTGAAAGGCAATTAAGTAGGGGTTTATATCAACTGGGATTTTTCTTTTCTGATCACTGAATTTTTGTAGGGGGCTGGGCTTTAGTTTATTTTATTTTTAATCCCAAACTGTAAATAATGACTTTCAGTTTGTTGAGAAAGTGAAAAACTACAGCTGTTGGCCTTGAGGCCTAACTGTTTAATAGGTTTGGCTTTCCTCATGCCACACAAGGAGTGGTTTACCTTTGGATGTTAAACTGCTTACACTTCTGAGGTCTACAGTTAGAGAATTCCTGTTGCATGTAACAGATAAAACCTCTTTGGCTTTGAATAGGTTATTAAAAATTGGATGGTGATTGCCAAAAATAACTTGGATTGCTTTCCTCCTGTAAGTGACTTCCATATCAGAGAACTCACAGTATGAAAATGTAGTGGTGTGAACTGGTGATATGATTGAAGTGGAAGATGGTGAGTTTTGTTAGGGGAAAATCTAGATGAGCTGTTTTCAAGGAAGCCAGCATGTGTTCAGCATCCTGCCAGACATCTGGTTTCTGTGGTGTAGAGAACATGAAACTGGACTCCCAGGAGGAGAGAACAGTGACATAGAATCAAAGAATTGTTTTGGATGGAAAAGACCTTCAAGATCATTGAGCCCAACCATCAGCCTAACAGCACTGTGGTCATTAAACCACATCCCAGAGTGCCATGTCCACAGGTTTCTTGAACACCTCCAGGGATGATGACTGCACCACCTCCCTGGGCAGCCTGTTCCAATGCCTGATCACTCTTGCAGGAAAGAAATTTTTTGTAATATCCAACCTCAACCTCCCTTTGCACAGTTTCAGGCCATTTGCTATTGTGCTATCACCTGGTATTAAGGAGAAGAAACCAACCCCCACCTCACTCCAACCTCCTAGAAATGGTCTGTTTACCTTTGAGTACCTGAAGGGGCCTACAAGAAAGCTGAGAAGGGACTTTTTACAAGGGCTTTCTGTGATAGGACCAAAGGGAATGGATGGAAGCTTCATGAGGGGAGATTTAGAGTGGAGATTAGGAAGAAATTCTTTACAGTGAGAGTGGTGAGACACTGGAAGAGGTTACCCAGGGAGGCTGTGAATTCCCCCTCCCTGGAGGTTTTCAAGACCAGGTTGGATTGGGCTTTAAGCAGCCTGGTCTATTGGAAGGTGTCCCTGCCTATGGCAGGGGGGTTGGAACTAGATGATCTTTAAGGTCCCTTACAACCCAAACCGTTCTGTGAATCTATGCATCTTAGAGGTTTCTTCTAACTGAAATAGTTCTATGATTCTTTCCTAAAGTCAAGCTGTGTCTCAGCCTGGAAGGACAGGCTTGCTGCAGAACTGTTTGTGCTGATGAAAGGCATGGGCCATCCAAAGCCTCTTTGGCTTTACAGCATCAGTACCTGTGAGACAGATGAACACATTAGTGCTCTCTGTCACCAAGCCAGAAGGAAGTGTCTCCCCCATCGTGGGAGGAAGGATGCTTTTGGCTTCTGTCCCACTGCCTCGCCGTGTCACAGTCAGTGCCCATGGCTGGCAGCTTTGACAGTGACACTGACCCAGCGCCAGACTGCTGCAAAAACACCACAGCAACCTGAGAGAAACTAAATGTGGTTCTCTTGAGCATTTTTGAGTATTCTTAGTAGAAACAAGGTCCTGATGTGTCAGCCCCAGGTGCTGCTCTGCCTGCTCAGGTTCTGTAGAAGCTATAATAGAAAGTTCTGCACTTGACATAGTCGCTCTCCTCTTGGCTAGTGAGGTACAGGGAGGTAAGAACTGCTTGGTATTTTGGTGTGCTTTGTGTTAGGTTGGATTTTGTTTGGTTGGTTTTGGACTGGGTAAAAAGCTTTTGAACTCTTCTGACAGGAAAGAAAGGCAGGCAATAAAGTTGTCCAAAGAAGGGAAATCAAGCTTGTGAAGGTTCTAGAGCAAAAGTCTTGTGAGAGTCAGCTGAGAGAACTGGAATTATTCAGCCTGGAGGTAAAGGAGGCTGAATGGAAACCTTCTGGCTCTCTGCAAATCCCTTAAAGGAAGTTGGAGCCAGGTAGGGGTTGGTCTGTTCTTCCAAGAACAAGTGATAGATCAAGAGAAAATAGCCTCAAGTAATGCTGGTGGAGGTTTAGGTTGGACAGGAGGAACAGTTTCTTTCCCAGTAGGGTTGTCAAGGCCAAGAGCAAGCTGCTCAGGGCAGTGGTGGAGTCCCCATTGCTGGAGGGATTTCAAAGCCATAGAGATGTGATGCTTAGAGATGTGGTTTAGTGGTGACCTGGCAGTGCTGGGTTAATGGTTGCACTTGATGATCTTCAAGATCTAACCAAAATGATTCTTTGATTCTGGATTTTGCTGTGGAGTGTGGCATCTCCCTGGATATGAAAAGCGATAGGCTCTCAAGATGGGGGAATTTTCTCTCAGTTAATTGTAGCCTCATGACAAAGGGCAATGCATATTCTGGTGAACGTCTCCAGAATGATTTCTCAGGCATTGTGGCTCTTTCTCTGTAGTTTCTGGCATGTGCCACGTTTGACATGTTCCTTGGAGTTAAGTCTCGGGAAGGATTGCCAAGGTTACTGGCCAAGTGGAAAACCTCAAGTAAGTGCTGGTCTCTTTGAAGAAATGTGCACTGGAAAGTAGCTTTCTGCACCCTGGCTGAATGCTCAGGAGTGTATTTTCAGTGTCACCCAGATGAGGAGGAATGATTTGAATCTGCTGAAGCAGAGGCAGAGGAAGAATCTGGTGGTGATTCTGTGATCATTTATGATTCCATTTTAAGAGGACACAGTCTCAAGCTGTGCCAGGGGAGATTTAGGCTGGATGTTAGGAAGAAGTTTTTCATAGAAAACGTTATTGGCCATTGGAATGGGCTGCCCAGGGAGGTGGTGGAGTCGCCATCCCTGGAAGTGTTTAGGAAGAGATTTGATGGAGTGCTTGGTGCCATGGTTTAGTTGATTAGACAGTGTGGGATGATAGTTTGGACTCAATCTCAAAGGTCTCTTCCAACCTCATCTGGTCTATTCTATTCTATTCTATTCTATCCTTTCTCAAGCCATGTCCCTGCTGCCCTCTGTGCCCTCCCCCACTGAAGCAGTGGGGTTTTTTTCAAAAGCCAAGCAGGTTGGTATCATAGAATGCCTTAGGATGGAAGATCCAACCCCTTTGTAGTCAGCAGGGACATCTGCAACCAAAGTAGGTTGCTCGGAGCCCCAAACAACCTGACCTGCAATGATTCCAGGATTGGGGCATCTCTCACCTCTCTGGGCAACCTGGGCCAGTGATTTGCCACCCTCACAGTGAATAATTTCTTCATTCTCTCCAGTCTGAATCTCCATTTTTCAGTTCAAACCATCAACTCTTGTCCTGTTACAGCAGGTCCTGCTCAGGCCCCAGCTTTTTGATCAGCCACTTTAAGCACTGAAAGGCCACCAGAAGGTCTCCCTGGAGCCTTCTTTTCTCCATGCTGGACAACCCCAACTCTCTTGGTCCAGCCTCACAGCAGAGGGGCTCCAGTCTTTGGATCACTTTTGTGGAATAAATATGTTAAAAATAGGAACTAAATAAAAAGTTAAAAGTAGAAATCTGTGGATGCACAGTAAGGATAAGTGCTTGGTGGACGCTGGAGTTGAGGTACTTGTGTTCCAAGTTCTTTCTTTCAAAGTGAAAATACAAACTAAACTCTTCAATGTGCGAGAAATGCTTTTGGAGGAGCCTGTCAGTGTTAAATCCCTGGTTGTGAGTGTCTTATGGCATCAGTGTCTGTCAGCCTCATTGATACATATTTCATCTGCAGGCTTGAAAACATTAAAAATACTTTTGGCTTTCAAGATGCATCCAGAAATAAAACCTAACCTTGGAGCTGTGCTTTCCCTCGGTGCTCGCTGAGAAGGGAAGACTTCAGAGCTGTGGAGCTTTGAGGGGGAACGAAGATTTAAAAAGAGAGAAAAAAAAATAAGAGGAAGCTCAGGGGAACAATGCAAATGAGGCAAATGTCTCTGGGAAAACTAGGGAAGCTCACTGATGTTGTGATGAAAGGTTGTCACTGGAGATGGTGACAATTGAAGTGCATTACCCATGGGTGCTGCTGTAATAGAAACAGGTGTTACCGTCCAACCTGTCTGCAAACTGAAATGCTTTGGCTGCAAGCCAGGTGCCAACAAAACCAAAAAGGTATAAAAAATAGAGCTAATGGCTGCATTGTTCGGAGGAGAGACTCACTGCTCATTATTCCATTCTTGAAAATTAAGGAGAAAATACAGAAGTCTGAAAAAAAAAAAGATGAGAGGAATGCCCAGGAAGGGTCCTTTTCCTTCCCTCTTTGTTTTTAAAATGAGGTGAAGATCACTTTGAGTCCTAACCCCAGGATAACAGCAGTTGATGTCTCAAGGTATCCAGATTTATTTTAGTCTCCATTAAAATGGGTGAATTTGAATGTTTCTGTGGGAGCAGGAAATGTCAGTCACACTTGGTGCCTACCCAAGGGTATTCCCAAGCATGGGGTGTTAGCTCCCCGCTCCTTTTATGTTCCTGATTCAGGGCCCAATTTTCCATTTTTACCTTAAATATGTTTTAAACAGTTTCTATTTGGTTGGTTTCATGGTTCAGTGCTCTGCCCTTTTATTAAATTATTAAAACCTTGGAGTTTCTGTAACCATTGTGGTGTGGTTCTTCCATCCTGTGCCACAAGCTGTCCTGCTTTGGGCAGGCTAAATAAAGCAGGGAATAGATGGAAAAACCTGGTCTTTTAGTTAAAGATTTTAGGATTTTATGTAGGAGAATAAGAAGCTGGTTTCAGCCAGCAACCTTTCTTCTGACAGCTGAGAGCATCACTTTGCAAACTGAATAATGTTTCTGAGTTAATGATGTGAGTGTGCACGCATGCATGGGCATGCCAGGCACGCATGAGGAGCTAGGCAGCTTGAATTATGGTGCTGTGGTTTTTTCTTTGCTGTTGTTTTTAATCACTGAGATCTGGGAATTGCCTTGATGCTGCCATGGACTTTCTTGTGCTCCACTGAAACCCAGCTATGGAAGAAAAATTCAGTTGGTTTTGCTAGGCTTTCATCTGGGTGCTCCTTTTTGGCTTGCTGAATTGGAACCGTTTGGGTTTAGTGCTTTTCCAGCTGATGGATGAGTCGCCTTTCGGTTCCTCATGTGGTTTGTTCAGTGTAATCCATTTTCAATGGAAAAATGTTTTTGGATCAACTGGCCAGGGGTGACTCTTTTTTTTAGTGTGATGTTTTCAAAGTGGATTTGATTGTTGGGAGTATTCATAGAAGCATTGGGTAGAAAGAGATCATTAAAGGTCCAACCTCCCTGCAGTAAGCAGGGACATCCCCAACTAGAGAAGGTTGCTCAGAGCCCCGTTAAGCCTGACCTTGGATGTCTCCAGGGATGGGGCGTCCACCACTTCCCTGGACAACCTGTTCCAGTGTTCTACCAACTTCATAGTAAAGAACTTCTTTGTAATGTCCAGTCTAAATCAACCCTGCTCTAGTTTGAGACCATTGCTTCTTGTCCTACAGCTTCATGCCTTTGTACAGCTTTCCTGTAGGCCCCCTTCAGGTAGTGGAAGGACACTTTAAGGTCTTCCCAGAGCCTTCTCTTCTGTTGCTATCTGAAGCAGTATTTTTAGGGGTTTTCAGATTAGGCAAACATAGTTCTTCCAACTTATGTCCATGGGGATGTCTTTGTAACTCTGCGAGGCTTCATGGTCCTTGTTGCTGATGTGCTCTTGACTCTTTGCTGGGGGCCAGTTGGGCAGGGCCTTGACCAGCCTGGTCTAGTGAAAGGTGCCTCTGCTCATGGTGGGTTGGTTGGATCTAGATGGTCTTTAATGTCCCTTTCAACCCAAACCATTCTGTGTTTCTATGACTGAAGTGTTGAATCCCATTTAATAAAAGTAATTACATTTGTTAGAATCATGTAATTCCCCTGCCTACTGCAGAGGGCTCAGGGGGTTGTGATGTGGACTAGATGAGGTCACTTCCAACCCAGTGAATTCAATGTTTCTATGACTTTGAGCCTCTAAGAGGTTTTTTGATAGAAGATGCTGTTTAGGTACTAAACATTTCATTTTTATCAGCTTCTGAGGTATCTTCTGAAAACCAGCTTTGTCAGATCTTCAAACTTCTCACAATGAGGTAGAATTCAAAGGCTGCAAGGTGCTTTTAATTTTCAACCCAGAAAGTCAAAACTCATCAACACCAAAATCTCATCTTGTACAGCATTCATGATTGGGAGAAAAGCAGTGGTTCTAAAACAGAGTCCTTCTCTTCTGCTGCTCCCTATCAGTTTTGTTACTGCTAAAGCTGGTCATGTGGTTCTTTTCATTCAGCAAACTTTAAGCTCTGTCCCCTTTTGTGATTTCAGGTAGGGAGACCAATGAACAAGTATATGGACTCAAGTGTCTGGTTTACAGTAGTGCTTAAGCACAGGTATTTAGTTTGCTCAAACAGAGAGAGGAACTTGATAACCAGGAAACTTAAATGCTTTGCTTTAGTAAGTTTGGCTTGCGTGTGTTTGAGACCCTCCAAAAGAATACACTTCTCCAGGACGTGTTGGAGCACAGTCAGACAAAAAGAAAGTTTACCAGAAAAATGGAAAAGGAACTAACTACCCAGCAGCTCATTATTGAACAACTGGGAGCAATTTACTAGTGTTGGATGCCTACCATGGAGGAAGACCATTTGCAGTCCTCTGGTGCCTTGGCAATAAATCATTCTGCAAAACTAATTAGGTATAATTCTGCAAGTCATTTGAGCAAGGTCCTGTTAAAACCTGTGCTCCTAGGAGACCTGTTGTTGAGCTGCAGCATTTGCTGGGAACAACGGAGGCGAAGGCATCGCTGCTAGCAGTGTGGGCCCCGTTATTCGCATAACGAAGTAAATCATGACGAACTGTCCTGTTCATAATAGTTAGGAAAGACATTTGTCAGTCCAGAGGAACAAGTGACTGTGTTTCTCAGCACTGTTAAATCATCCCCGTAGGGTTTTGAGTGTCCAGGGAACAGGAGGGATGAGTGTTATGAATTAACGAGCCCGCTTCAGCTCTCAAAAAAAAAATTGAGGGGCTGCAAAATGCAACATGTCTGCACTGCAGTGTGCTGCTTACTGGTGGTTCTTTCATTTAGGGTATGTCTGGCAGATGATTTGGTATAAGAGGTAAGTTGTGTGTGCAAAGGATGCTGAATGTGCTAGAGCAAATTGTGTCCCTTTCAGTAATATCTCACCTTGAACAAAAGACACCAGGAGCAAAAGTCCCTGTGAATATTTCTTATGAAACTCAGTCCTTCCTGGTAACTGGGTTTACTGTCAGGTTTGCTCAAGTAACAGCCACAGATTTTTCCCCTTCCAGTTTTGCCCTGCAAAGTCATTAGTCTGACTCTTCATGGAAGAGTCAGACACAAGTGAGCTGCTATCTACCAGTACACAAGCTTCACTAGGTCAATGATGTGTCCCAGAAGGCTCTACCCCTTGTTAACACTGTATGTGTCCAAACTGCTCTGGATCTGCCTGGCACAGAGAGAGCAGTGGCTCTGCCTGCAGAAAGTGTTGGCACAACCATGCCTTCAAGAAATGTATAGACATGGCACTTCAGCACATGGCTTAATGGCCATGGTGGTGTTAGGTTCACAGGTGGACTTGATGATCTTTGTCCACCAGAACAATTCTATGATTCAAATCCCACACCAGCAAGCCCCAATACATAGCTCAGGAGGATTTGATTACAAAAATGTGTTGACTTCTCGTTGTTATTACTGCTATTTTAATAAACATTTAAACAGAAGGGCTGAAGTTCCCAGTTTGCTATTTCTAAAGCTAGGCACTCTTAATTTATTTCAAGCCCTGAGAATTGCAGGGGAGGGACGACAGCCTGTTTGTTTTCACTTTCTGAAAGGAGAGAAATACAATCATCTGCTCTCACAAGTAATAGTGAAACCTCTAAACATTGTCCTGATTTATGAGTGGCTGCATTCAGCAGAGGGACCTCTGGCAACACAAACCTTGTGTAAGAATTTCACCTGTGGTTGTTTCTTTCTGTTACAATATCAATAACAGGTATTTCATTTTGTCATTGAAGTCTGTAGTTAAAAATGTTGTAGCTTGTGAGTGGCCACAGTGAGCTGCTGAACTAATGAAGAAAATCACTTGGAAGATGCTCAGCTAAGAGCCTGTATTGCCCCTCAGGAAAGCAGCAGGAGATACAGACAACAAAACACAAACTGGGATGATTTCTTTTGCCCAAATCACAATGAGAACTCTATGAAAAGAGTTGAGAAATACTTCTGCATAGATTCACCTGACTGAGGAAGCTCTTGGTGAACAGAAATATTCATGGCAGCATTTGGGACTGCCTGGATCATGCGCTTGGCCCAACATGGCAGTGTGGGCTCTTTGCTCCTGAAGCAGTAAGAGGTTTCTGTAGGTGAGGTCTTCTGTAATACTATTACTTGGGCTTTCCTTAAGTGTCCATTTGGAAAGCTGCTTTAAATTGTCTTGTGGCCTGTTTTAGTTGGACCTTCCAAGAGCATTGTACTGAAGAGCATCAGTAGGAAGCCAGTACCTGAAAAGGGCCTACGAGAAAGCTGGGAAGGGACTTTTTATGAGGGCTTGTAGTGACAAGATGAGGCCTAAGGCATTGAAGCTTGCGGAGGTTAGATTTACATGGGAGATTAGGCAGAAACTCTTTACAGTGAGGGTGGTGAGACACTGGATCAGGTTGCCCAGGGAGGCTGTCAAAGCCCCCTCTTTGGAGGCGTTCAAGGCCACGTTGGATGAGGCCTTGAGCAACCTGGTCTTGTGGAAGGTGTCCCTGCCCATGGAGGGGAGGTTGGAGTTAGATGATCTTTCAGGTCCCTTCCAACCCAAACTGTTCTGTAGATAGTCACATACAGGTGTCAGACCTTAATGAAAGGGAAATTAAATGTAATGGAAATTTCATTTCTCGTTCATGCAAAACTTAATGTTCAAGTGCTCATGCTAGGTGATAAAAGTGTTTTAGCTTATTGTACAGCCTGTTTTCTATGGCAAATGTTATTCATTACTTGATTTCACAGTGCTTAAGCCACTGAAGTAGCATGAGCCAAGCAGTCAACTATGATCTTTAACCCAGGCAGTTTCTCCTTTGCATTTAAGTTGGTTGCTAAGTTGGGTAATAGAGAGACATTGGCTTAATCTTCATCTTTACTATTATCATTTTTCAGCTGGCAAAAAAAATCCGTGAGAAGTTTAACCGTTACTTGGATGTTGTGAATCGTAACAAGCAAGTCGTGGAAGCATCATACACTGCTCATCTCACATCACCCTTGACTGCAATCCAAGACTGCTGTACAATTCCACCCTCTATGATGGAGTAAGTATTAAATTCTGAAATCTCTTCTGCTGTCATGTAATATGTGAAGACAAAAAGATGATTTCTTTGCAAAGTGGCCTATATTTTCTGGCACTCCAAAGAAGGAAGACAGCATTCAAGAAATCCTTCTTGTCTTGTCCTCTTGCTTTTACATTTCTACTAAGTATTCATTTAATTAAGAACTCTAAACAAGAACTGGGATTCAGCTGTGATGGTAAAATGAAACCAAAAGGAAAAAGCTTTGTTCAATCTTAGTCTCCCATACAAAATGAGTCTGTTTATACCCAGTGTCTCAACTGAGACACTCCTTATTCTGAACAACTCTTCTGAAGCTGGTCATGGGATGTTTTTTTCCCCCCTCCTATTGAAATGCAGTAACCAAAATCACGAGTTGGTCAGTACGTCACATGCTAAAACCCGTTGCAGTACAGTTTAATTGAGTTGACGTGCTGCTGTTGGATACCTAGTGGCTTACTGAAATGGAGCACATTGCTTGGGAATGGAATTTGTTCATTTCAATTTGATTTGGTTTTAAAGACAGAATTTTTGGGTAGTCTGAATCCTGGCAGTTGGTTGTCCTGGGGTTCTGTTATGCTGTGTGTATGCAAGAACTACTTTGGGTTTCCTAAGTGTGTGATAGAAGATCTGATTTTCCCAATTACAGTGTCATTTCTTTTAAATGCTCAAATTGTAAACACTTGTGTATGGCCTGTATCAGCAATAGTGTGACCAACAGGAGCAGGGAAGTGATTATGCCACTGAACTCAGCACTGATGAGGCTGCACCTTGAACGCTAGGTTTAGTTTTGCGCCTCTCCAAGAATGACATTGAGGTTCTGGAGGGGGTCCAGAAAACGGCAGCAAAGCTGGTGAAGGGTCTGGAGAACAGGCCTGGTGAGAGGCAGCTGAGGGAACTGGGGTTGTTTAGTCTGAAGAGAAGGAGGCTGAGGGGAGACCTTCTGGCTCTCTACAACTTGCTGAAAGATTGGAGTGTGATGGGGGTTGGTCTCTTCTCCCTAGTACCAGGTGATAGGAGAAGAGGAAATGGCCTGTAATTGTGCTGGAGGAGATTTAGTTTGGATATTAGGAATAATTTCTTTCCTGCCAGAGTGCTCAGGCATTGGAACAAGCTGCCCATAGAGGTAGTGGAGTCACCATCCCTGGAAGTATTTAAAAGATACGTGGAGATGGTGCTGAGGGCTGTAGTTTAGTGATAGCAACTTAGCAGTAGTAGTGGGATTGTGAGCAGTTGGCCTTGATGATCTGAAAAGGTCTCTTCCAGCCTCAACACTTCTATGGTTCTATTGGTAGGGACAGCTTATCCTTGAGGTTTTAAAGATACGTGCTAGTGTTACAGCAACAGTAATAGTTTGATTTAGAGCTGGTGCTGTAGAAGTCACATTGAAAGACACAGACTTGTCTGTGCCATTTGTTTGCAAGAGATACTTTGCTTTGGATTGCACCTTGAAAATGTGGGTGTCCTTAGGGCTGTAGTTTATCCTTCAGAACACTTGTGAAATGTTTGTGTTACGACTGCTTGACTCTCTATTCTTTTTCTTGCTGCGGGGAGGTGTTTCATGTTATAGCCTCTACTTGAGCAAACATTTGGTACACCACAGTGTCAGAAGCACATTATCTTCAGGGTGGGTTTTTAAGCTAGATTTAAGCTAGATCTGTCCCACAGTATTTAAGGCTGTTTATCACGTGGTGTTCAGCCTCTAAATGCATGGTGACACTAGAACCTTCATGCTGTTGGGTGATTGTTCTATCACCCTTAAACATCACCATCTGGCTTATGGACACTGTTGGAAATTCAGCAGTTTTGGAACAATTAGTTGGGAAGGACATGATGAAATATAGTTTAGAGAAAGGATGCTTTTTTTAAAGGTTATTTTAATGACTTGATATATTTAGTTTCTATTTGTTGTTAGCATTAACAAAATTATCCATGTGTGTGGCCTTGTGTTTGCTCCCATTTATCCTGAAAATCTTAAGCACTGGCTTCAAAGACAATTTGCCATCTTGCTTGAGATAAACTCTGAGAATACCAAACCTGGAGACTGTAAATAAAAGAGAACAAAAAGGACCAAAAAAGCACAAAATGGTATAGAGTCATAGGATCATAGAATTGTTCCAATTGGAAAAGACCTCTGACTCCAACCATCAGTCTTAAGACCACCATGGGCATTAAACCATGTCCACACATTTCTTGAACACCTCCAGGGATGATGACTCCACCACCTCCCTGGGCAGTCTGTTCTAATGCCTGACCACTCTTGCAGGAAAGAAACTGTTCCTAATCTCCAAGCTAAACCTCCCCTGGCACAATTTCAGGCCATTTCCTCTTGTCCTATCACCTGATACTAGATGGAAGAAACCAGCCCCCACCTCACTGCAACCTCCTTTTAGGGAGATGTAGGGAGCAATGAAAAAAAAATATTAATCTGATTTTTCAATTACTCATTTGGTCAAGTAGTGAGATGTGAGAGGGAAAGTAATATTTATTTTCCTGCCATTACGTGTTGTTGGCTCTTGCAGTGAAGAGCCCAAATGAGTACGACTCCATGTGACTGTGTTTCCAGTTCATGGTGACAAGTTCAGAATTCAGATGAACAGCCTGACTCTGCTCTGGATTGCTCTACTGCACCCAACATCTACCAGCCTAACTAGTGTAATGAAATGCTAGCAATCACATCTCTCTTCTCCCCTCCAAGGTAGCTTTGTGCAATGGAACTACCTTGTTTGGAAAGTGGTGAAAATGGTTTTGCACATTCTAATTTATTTAATGTGATGAGGCAGTGCAGTTGGTGGCTATTGAGTGGGTTTGGCATGGGACTTTTCCATAGGCTGTAATTCAACAAATATTTTAATCCTATGCTTGTGCTTCTCTTGTTTACCCAAGCATTCAAACATGTGCTGGAGTACATGGAAATTAACCACATGCTGAGGTGTGTGGACTGCTAAGTGGAGGTGGACAGCTATATTCATACAATCCTACAATGGTTTGGGTTGGGAGGGAAGTTTAAAATTTGTCTTGTCCAGCCCCTCTGCACTGAGCAGGGACATCTGCAACTAGAGCAGGTTGAATGGTTCCAGGCATGGGGCATCTACTACCTCTCTGGGCAACCTGTTACAGCATCTCACCATCCTCTATGTAATAGAGGTTTTTTCCTCCTTTTTAGTCTAAATCTCCCTCTCTTAATTTAAACTGTTAACCCTTCTCTTGTCACAACAGGTCATGCTAACAGGTCTGTCCCCAGCTTCCTTGTAAGCTCCCTTGAAGTACCAAAAGGTCACAGAAGGTCTCCCTGGAGCCTTCCCTTCTCCAGACTGAACAACCCCAACTCTCCCATCCTGGCCTCGTAGCAGAGGGCTTCCAACCTTCCCATCACTGCTGTGGCCTCCTCTGGCCCTGCTCCTACAGGTCCGTGTCTCTTCTATGCTGATGACTCCCTGGCTGGCCCAGCACTTTTCCCAGGGCTGTCTGCTGCATAGAGGAAGCACCCTGAGCAGCTGAGAAGAGGCATTGCTCCACCCAGGCAGTTCATATGGATAAAGTACTCAAGGCTCTTAGCAAAGGGATGGGTAAACTGATGGGAGATAAGGAAAATGGATGTCAAGTGACATGCATCTTCTAATCGTTGAAGAAATTCCTGCTGGGAAATAGGGCTTTGTGTTTCCTCACTAATAAAGGCTGCTGAAGGAGCCATGACAAGCAGATTCCATGCTGTCTCCAGAGATTCCCTATCATGATTGCACTGGGTGGCTATTTACAGGGCAATGTTATAATTAAAGTATCTTCCTTCTTAAGAGGATAAATACCTTTGTGTACCAGATGGTGTCTCCTGAGATGCTTCATTCTTAAGAAAGCCCTCAGTAGGTCTTTAGGAAGTCTGGGAACCTAAATGGCCTGATGGGGTGGAGATGGGGCTATAGCAGTGTCAGCAAGAGGCTGGGGAAAAGAGTAAAGAGCGTTGATTTATCGAAGTATTGAGCAGCATCCCCGATGTGAAACTGAAGGCAGGGGGAGACCCCATTGCTCTACAACTCCCTGAAAGGAGGTTGGGGTGAGGTGGGGGTCAGTCTGTTCTCTCTAGTATCAGGTGACAGAATGAGAGGAAATGGCCTGAAATTGTACCAGGGAAGGTTTAGGTTGGATATTAGGAACAGTTTTTTTTCCTGCAAGTGTGGTCAGGCCTTGGAACAGACTGTCCAGGAAGGTGTTGGAGTCACCATCCCTGGAGGTGTTCAAAAAATGGGTAGATGTGGCACTGTGGGACATGGTCTAGTGGCTGTGGTGGTATTAGGTTGATAGTTAGATGTGATGGTCTAAGAGGGCTTTTCCAACCTTAATGATGGTTGGAATTGGTGATCTTAGGCACCCTTTCCAACCTTAATAAGTCTATGGTCCAACCATACACTTACGCTGGTAAAAACATTTCCCTTTCTCTTTGCTTTTACCCTGAAGGACAGAAATTAATTTCATCACTGGTTTGTGTGGAAAGTTGTCTTGAAACCCCATCTGTGGAGAGGTGCTTTGCCATTCATTAATGTCCTTGCTTCTACTGCTAAGAAACTTGTTTCAAGGCAGATAGAAATGTATTTTTGTTCTTTATTTAACTTTGCTGATAAGGCCTTAGGGAATGCATTTATCTGAATTTGTGAAAGGAGATGGAATGGAGAAATATTTGTTGGTAAAACACAATACTTGGCAGCGTTGTGTTACAAACCTTACCAGAGCTGTTTGACTAAGGGAGTTTACAAACCTATTTCTGAAAATCATTGACTCCCTGGCTGTGATACCACCCTCAGAAGTGGTCTGTTTTTTTCTGCTTTTTAAACAGATGGTTAAATATTTGCTAATGTGGTTCGGTTTTATCACAGCTCTTTCTGTGTTTATCTTTCCTCTCCGGAGCAGTTAAGTGGGAGATAACAGGAATCCCATTCAGGTCCTCCACTTGCTGCAATATCTGAAGAGCTGCACTTCCAGAGAAGAAGTGGGTGGGCCATGCTGCATGAAATCGCAGATGTATTTGCTGTTCTTGCAGGGCATCAGACTGCAGTAAATGCATGTGGGTTTGTAGAGCTTGTAGGGAGTGCTCAAAGTGCTAGTCCTGGCATGACCTTGGTTTGTCCATAAACTCTAGCCGGTGTTTAGGAAATTGCTCTCTTGGATTGTTGCTTTTACTTTGTAAATGCAATCGAGCTCCTCATGAGAAAGTGGGGTTTGGAAGAGTTTGTTTCACTGGGTTGCAGCCTTCCTTCCAATAATACACTTTTACATCTGACAGCAAGTATATTTTGATTTTTGCAAGCAGTAGTTGAAATAATTGGACCAACTTCTATGCCTGTATCCAGTTTTAGACTCCCCAGTTCGAGAGACAGGGATCTACTGGAGAGAGCCCAATGGAGAGCTATGAGGATGATTAAGGGACTTGAACATCTCTCCTATGAAGAAAGACTGAGAGACCTGGGGGTATTTAGTCTGGAGAGGAGAAGGCTGAGAGGGGATCTTACCAACATCTATAAATATCTGAGAGGTGGGTGTCAAGATCCAGCTGGCAGCCAGTCAGTAGTGGTGTGCCCCAGGGATCAGTGCTGGGCCCCATGCTCTTCAACATCTTTATTGATGATCTGGATGAGGGCATTGAGTCCATCATCAGTAAATTTGCTGACGACACCAAGCTGGGGGCAGGAGTTGATCTGCTGGAGGGTAGAGAGGCTCTGCAGAGGGACCTCGACAGGCTGATCAGATGGGAAGAGTCCAACATCATGAGATTTAACACATCCAAGTGCCAGGTTCTGCACATTGGCCACAGCAACCCCATGCAGAGCTACAGGCTGGGGTCAGAGTGGCTGGAGAGCAGCCAGGTAGAGAGGGACCTGGGGGTTGACGGTAGGCTGAACATGAGCCAGCAGTGTGCCCAGCTGGCCAAGAGGGCCAGTGGCATCCTGGCCTGCATCAGGAACAGTGTGGCCAGCAGGAGCAGGGAGGTCATTCTGCCCCTGTACACTGCACTGGCTAGGCCGCACCTTGAGTCCTGTGTCCAGTTCTGGGCCTCTCAGTTTAGGAAGGATGTTGACTTGCTGGAACGAGTCCAGAGAAGAGCAAAAAAGTTGGTGAGGGGTTTGGAACACAAGCCCTACGAGGAGAGGCTGAGGGAGCTGGGGTTGCTTAGCCTGGAGAAGAGGAGACTCAGGAGTGACCTTATTACTCTCTACGACTACCTGAAGGGAGGTTATAGACAGGGGGATGTTGGTCTCTTCTCCCAGGCAGCCAGTACCAGAACAAGTGGACACAGTCTCAGGCTGTGCCAGGGGAGGTTTAGGTTGGATGTTAGGAAAAAGTTCTACACAGAGTGATTGCCCATTGGAATGGGCTGCCTGGGGAGGTGGTGGAATTGCCATCATCGGAGGTGTTCAGGAGGAGACTTGATGGGGTGCTTGGTGCCATGGGTTATTTGTTTAGGTGGGTTGGATTGGTTGATGGGTTGGACGCGATGCTCTTGAAGGTCTCTTCCAACCTGGTTTATTCTATGTAAGATAAAGGTGATGGTCTCGTTGTGGTGCTCCCCAGAAACAGGAACAATGGATGCAAGCCGGAACACAGGAGGCTCCACCTCAACATGAGGAGAGACTTCTGGTGCGAGGGTGCTGGAGCCCTGGAGAAGGCTGTCCAGAGAGGTTGTGGAGTCTCCTTCTCTGGAAAGATTCCAAACCCACCTGGATGTGTTCCTGTGTGACCTGCCCTAGGTGATCCTGCTTTGGAGGCCCATTCCAACCCCTAACATTTTGTGATCCTGTGAATGATCAGTAGTTTGTGGGGGGGGTGTTGTGTGGAATTTATTCATAAAACTGTGTTTTTCCAGCATTCTGTTTAGATTCAGTAGCAACATATATCCAAGTGTGTAACGTATGAGTTAAAATCTTTCCTTACAATCCAGGAAAGCCTGCCCAGTTGTGAGGGGAGGTTTAGGCTGGATGTTAGGAAGTACTTCTTCACTAAAAGAGTTATCAAACATTGGAATGGTTTGCCCAGGGCAGTGGTGTACATAGATGGTGTGTGGACCTGGTGCTCAGGGACATGGTTTAGTGATGCCCCTGCAGTGCTGGGCTGGAGGTTGGAGTAGATGATCTTGAAGGTCTTAAGCAGCCAAAGCTATTCTGTGTTTCAGAAGCAATGCTGAATTCTCATGCAATGTCATTTGCATACTAAAACCAACTTGAAATGTGGGTGAACATAAAGAGAGGGAAAGAAACGAGTCTTTAAAACAATGAGACCCCTTCAGCAGCTGCCCAAATGTCATTTTAATCCACAGCTCCCTCCTTTTCCCCCTAAACTGAAACTGTACACTGTAAATTCCGGCCAAACGCGATCTGATTGGAGCTCACTTGAGCCCTGGTTTGATGTAAGATTCAAAGCTGCTGCAAATTTATTTTATCTCCTACACTTGCTGATCTCCTGCTTGTAAATCCTGTTGAAGGAGAATAAAAATGAGTGCAGCCTGATGGGAATTGAGTGTCTGAAGTTCAAAGCAGTTTGCACATCAGAGCCAACGTCAATCAAATGAACATCTTGCAAGCTAGGCAGGGAGCGCGCTTTTCCATGGGGAAGAGATCAAAGTGGGAGTCGCAGCTCTGTTTGCTCCCTCGGGATGCAGCTTCGATCGGCCCTTCATTAAAGGGAATCCAGAAGGAAGGGCTTTACAGAGAGAGGCAGGGGAAGGGGGATGGGGCAAGTGGGCCTGTCTTGAAGCTGAATTTCAGCCAATGTCTTTTAGAAACATACAATGATTTGGGTTGGAAGGGACCTTGAAGGTCATCTAGTTCCAACCAGGGATGCTTTCTACTCAATCAGGTTGCTCAAAGCCCTGTCCAGCCTGGCTGTGAACACTTTCAGGGGATGGAGAATCCACCAAATCTCTGGGCAATCTGTTCCAGTGCCTCACCACTGTCACAGTGAAGAATTTTCTTCCTAATATAAAATCTAAATATCCCCTGTTTCAGTTTTAAGCCATTACCCCTTGGCATGTCGCTATGGGCCCTTATAAGGAGTCCCTCTCCAGCTTCCTTGTAGGCTCCCTTGAAGTACTGAAAGGCCACAAGAAGGTTTCCCTGGAACCTTTGCTTCTCCGGGCTGAACAGCCCCAGCTGTCAGCTTGTCTTTACGGCAGAGGGCTTCCAGCCCTTCCATCATTGCTGTGGCCTCCTCTGGCCCCTCTCCAACAGGTCCATGTCTCTGCTGTGCTGAGGATTCCAGAGCTGTCCTCAGCACTGCAGGTGGGGTCTCAGCAGAGGGGCAGAATCCCATCTCTCCACCTGCTGCCCATGCTGCTAGGGATCAGCCCAGGCCACACACAGGTGGCTCTAAGCTGTGAGTGCATATTGCTGATCCGTGCTGAGCAGCTCATCAACCAGCATCCCCAGTTCCTTCTCTGCAGGGTTGCTCTCCATCCATTCATTCCCCAGCTTGGATTTGTGCTTGGATTTTCCTCTCATTTAAGTAAATACCCAAACTAATAACATCTATGTACAGTGTTTGCTGTGGTTTTCTAGGAAGGGTTTTGAAGGACTTCTTAAGTGTTGGCTGTGGTGTTACCACCTGGAACATTTTGGACAAGATCTGAAGAGGAGATCTCAGTCAATCATCACAGTTATTGTCCACCTCGCACTCTTGCTGCTAGGATAAGTGGAAGGCACCGGGGCAAATTCAGACTTCATTGTGATCAATGCTTGTCGGCACATCTTAAAGTGTTAAGGTTTTGGGAGTTCCGACTTCTTCCCAAGTAAATGATGGAAACATTTATAGAGCTTGAACCTTGTGTGGAAAAAATGCAAGATATGAATAGAAAAGGTAAACCCAGGAGTTAGAGCCAAGAATGTGAACATTTACTGGAAATGCTACGTGGCAGTGTGGGAACTTTAGTTGTAATTGTGTCTTTAATGGCAAATAGGTTAATAGCACATCCATAATCTGAACAACTTGGATCACCAAAAAGAAGCATGTGGGAAACTCTCCAGTGTAGAGAGTAGAGATACTGCAAGTCTACATTTACCACCCTCCTGCCTTTGCCCAGTTTGTGGTCTTGGTTCTCTGAAGATGTATGTCTGAGATGGGAGCAGGTCTCTTCTCAAGGTCCTTGTGTCATGGAACCAGTATCATGGAACTTTGAAAACACACCCCATTGCAAGGTGCAAAAAGTCAATTTTAAGGCAAACTTAACCCCAAAAGAGGTTTCACAGGGTTATTTTGGCTGGAGAACACTTTCCCAACTGTTAACACAGCAGTTCCAAGTCATCTGGATGTAGATCTGTAGCTCACTCTGGAGCAGTCCTTGTATGGGCCTGTCTGAGGACTGCCGTTTAATTAATGGGGTTTAAAATAATTCTGCATATTTTTTTTCTTCTATCATTTTCCTATTAACTAGATTCTCTTTTTGCTCCTTGTGCACTGTAGCAGGAGAAACAAAGGGTGGGCTTGGCTGCAGCAACCCTGCAGCTTGCCATTCCTTTTCCAGCTCTGCTGCAGATTATTTAGGCATCTGTGTTCTCACAATGCTGAAGAAGAAGCTGAGACGCTTGGTTGAGTTTTGCCTTAAAGTGCTTCAGCATGCTCCAATGAAAAGTGCAAGGTCAACAGGGTATTTATAGCTAGAGCACTGATCTCCTTGGCCTGTGGCAATGGGTTTGGGGTTGCCAAGGGTCCATGCCAGGGTGATAACTTCATTTTTGCCTTCCTAGAAGAAATGCTGAGCTGGACCTGGTGTTCATCTGCTTGAAACCCCATGTTAATATCTATCATGACTGAGAGACCTGAAATTCAGTTTGGCAGTTTTGTGTGTACAAAGTGATGCAGCAATGCAGCTGACATTTTGAATCAAGAGATATAAAATTTCTCAACTCCAAGAGGGACATTGAAGTGTTGGAGTAGGGCCAGAGAAGAGCAATAAAGCTGGTGAAGGGTCCAGAGAACAGGCCTGGTGAGGAATGGCTGAGGGCACGGGGGTTGTTCAGCCTGGAGAAAAGGAAGCTGAGTGGGGAGGCCTTCTGGCTCTATAGCTCCCTGAAAGAAGATTGGAGCCAGATGGGGTCAGTCTCTTCTCCCAAGGAATAAGTGGAAATGACCTCAAGTTGTGCTAGGGAAGGTTTAGGATGGACATGAGGAGCAATTTCTTCCTGAAAAAGGCTTGTGAAGCTCTGGCCCAGGCTGGCCAGGACAGTGGTGGAATTCCCATCCCTGGAGGCATTTCAGTGCCATGTAGGTGTGGTGCTGAGTGCCATAGTTTAGTGTTGACCTGGCAGTGCTGGGTTAATGATTGGACTCAATGATCTTAAAGGTCATTTCCAGCCTCAGCAATTTTGTGATTCTCTGCCAGGTACTTTAAAGTGAATTGCTGGGGCGCAGTGTGAGAGCTGTGTGGCAGGATGCACTTGTCACTTAGAGTGACTGTGAGCAGTGACTTGTGGCATAAAATAAACCCAGAACAGAGGAAGATTCCAGGTGATTTTGAATTAAACCCCAGCACTTCCTGCCTGTGCTCTCAGACATGAATCATGTTACTTGCTAACAAGGTATCCAGCTGCCATCACTAATAGATTGTGATGGGAGCAGTGGGACAATTAGCTAACATCCTGAAAAGTCATTTGTCCCTAAGAGTTTGATCCTTAGGATTCCTTGGAAATTATTTCTTTAGCATGAGGGTGGTTAATTTGCTGTCTCCAGCTCTTCTCCTTCTGGTTTTGCCCAAAGGTAAACATGCTTTTTTGTGGAATCCATCCTTTATCAATCCATCTTAGTCTTGAGATTCTTTAGCCAACAAAAAATCAACAACATTTTTGCTCACTTGGTAGGGGCTGTCACATTTTGAAGTGGTTACATTTTAATGCAGATAGGAAAAGCCCCAGCCTTGATCTGAACACTACATTGCTGTGAAATGTCAAGTCTTTCCCTGGGTGAAGAGGACTCTGAGGATTTCTCAGAGAGCAGGTTGGCAGTAATTTCAGCAAGGAGTCCAGGCAGAGTGAACAAGCCTGTGCAGGGTTCTATGCCATCATGATGCAGCTGATTTTGGTGTCTGACTTAACATCCCTTTCCAGTGTTGCAGCCTGAGGGTGGTGGGGTCATATCATAGACTCGTAGAATGGCTTAGATTGGAGGGGACCTTAGAGATCATCATCTCCAAGCCACCTGCCATGGGCAGGGACACCTCTCAAGTAGATTTGGTTGCCCAAGTCCAGTCTGGCCTTACACACCTCCAGAGAGGGGGCATCCACAGCCTCTCTGGGCAACCTATTCCAGAGTCTCGCCACCCTCGTACTAAAGAACTTTTTCCTGAGATGCAGATCTCCTTCACCTTCAAACTTTCCCCCCCTGTCCTGTGTATAGACACCCTTATGAAAAGTCCCTCTCCAGCCTTCCTGTAGGCTCCCTACAGGTATTGGAAGGCAGCTATAAGGTCTCTCCAGAGTCCTCTTCAGACTGAAGAACCCCAGCTCCCTCAGCCTGTTCTGATAAGAGAGGTGCCCCAGCCCTTGGATCATCTTTGTGGCCCTCCTCTGGACTCGCTCCAACAGCTGTGTCCTTATGCTGGGGACACCAGAGCTGGATGCAGTATTCAATTTGAGGTGGGTCTAGTGAAGAGGACAGGAGCCCTTTCTATCTGTTTGTCCATCTATTTCTCTCTTCCTTGCCATGAGGAGCGAGGATAATGCAGAAGATCATCAAAAGCTCTTTGCCCCTATCTGAGTCTAGAATCAAAACCTCAGTGCCGATGCACTGCTGCTGATTGTGCTGCTTTGGAGAAAATACCAAAACCACCCAGACACCTGCATCCAATGAGGAGTCCACAGCACTTTTGTAGAGCAAGGAACTGAGCTGCCTCCTCTTGTTCCTACAGCATTATTCACTACCCTCAGTGCTCAGTGTTTTGAGCTGCTGCCACAATTAAAGATCTCTCTCCAGTGATGAGCACGTCCACAGCTGTGTGTGTTAGGTGGGGATGGAGGAAGGCAGGTGGAGTTAAACATTTTCTATGTCAAAAGTCTGAGGTATGTAAAATATTTGTGAAGAGATGAGAGAGAATCTGTACAGATTGCTCTGGAGCTCCCTGAGGCAAAAACTTGCACTTTCCATCTATGTTTGCATCTCCATGGTAGAAAGTTTGCAACTTAAATATCCTGTCCCCCCCATTTCCCCCCCCCCCCAGTATTTATAAATTAAAAGGTTGACAAAATTGATAAAGCTTGTTGAAACTGCATTTATTCTAACTAATTTTTAAAGTGCACAGGAGGCAGTTAATTGTTGACAAATGTATGTGGCTCTTCCCTTCTCCCCACCCTCTTAAGTCTGTGTTTGAGAAGGGATCAAAAACACTGGTACCTCAGTAACTCTATTTCTTTACTGTAGCTTCATTCATCTCGACCAGCAGTTGAGGGAATTTCCTCTCCCTCTCTACTCTGCCCTAGTCAGACCATAGCTGGAGGACTGGGTCCAGCTCTGGGCTCCCCAGTTCAAGAGAGACAGGGAACTGCTGAGAAGAGTCCAGTAGAAGATGCAAAGATGCTGAGAGGAGTGGAGCATCTCTCTGAGGTGAAAAGACTGAGACCTGAGGCTGTTTAGCCTGGAGAAGTGCATCCTGGGAGAGGATCTGCTCAAAGCTCGTCAAGGGCTGAAGGGTGGGGGGCAAGAGAATGGGGCCAGATTCTTCTCGGCAGTGCCCAGTGACAGGCCAAGGGGCACTAGGCACAAGCTGGAACCCAGGAAGTTCCATCTGAACAGGAGGAGAAACTTCTTTGTTGTGAGGGTGCTGGAGCAGGCTGCCCAGAGAGGTTGTGGAGTCTCCTTCTCTGGAGAGCTTCCAAACCCAGCTGGCCATTGTGATGCTGGGCAAGCTGCTGTGGGTGCCACTGCTTTATCAGGGGGGTTGGACTGGATTACCTCCAGAGATCCCTTCCAACCCTCACTGTTCTGTAATTCTGAGATTCTTTGGTCTCCTTTAAGAACAACAGTCAGTTTAAGATACATGCAATGCTAATGGCTGAAGATCAAACTAACTTTAGTGTGTGACAGTTTAACGAGACTTTTTTTTTACTGCTACTTCTGTGTGTCAGTGAAGGTAGAAAAGTTGAGCAGGCAGCAATCAATAATGATTACTTTTTGCATACTCCAAAGTTCAGTTTGATTAGAGATTCTTCACCTAGAGCCTCTAGTCTGAGCTCCAGCTATGTAAAAGGAGACTGTGTGACTGCAAGAATCATAACATACAATCTGATGTTAAGGTCAGAGAAGTCAGTGTCTGAGGTTTTGTTATGCTTTTGCATAAAGGACTATTTTACTTATTGCCATTCAGAAAATCATTAAGGAATTCATTAGTAAGTTCTCAGGAAATTACTCCTATACTTGAAGGGCAACTTGTAAGAAGTTGACAACAGAAGTAAAACCTCTGCTTTAAGCAACAAAACAATTGGGCCACCCTCAAATATGGTTAGACCAGTATGAATTATGAATGTAAAGCAACTTCATGTCCTGTGTAGGCACCAGCAGCACTGCTCACAGTGAGCTCCAGCTCCTCTCAGGAGCATTTGGCTGGTTTTGTAATGCTACAATTTCTGCAAGTGGATTCAGTCACCTACAGAAATGGTGATCTTAAGCCTACTGACAAATATTTTTCTTTTTCTTAGTCTTCACTTCTATGTAATGAAAGGTTTTCTTACATCCCACATGTGAGGACCCCACAAACCCAGAGATGGAGGCTCTCAGCACATCCTGACTTGGGGCTGCTGTGGCTACATCCCTGTAGAATCGGAATTATTTTGCATTGGACTGAAAGAAAATAGATTGAATTAGGAGAGTTTGAGTTTGCTTAAGAAGACTTGCTTCCTGTGGTCATAACTGGAAATTTCCTCATGGTAACCAATTCCATCTGTATGTGGTTTTTGTTTCTGCTAATTGTTGTTACAAGGGGATGGTTTAGAAGTGCTTTGTTTCATTGTCTCTTTGTCTCCACAATCCCCAGCCCTTCTAGCAAGCACCTTGTATGGGCAGAGACAGCAAATCGGTGTCTTTCTATTCATACTGGGCACCATCATTGTTGAAGGAGAGTCATAGAATTGTTCAGGTCTGTTAGGTAAAAACAAAAGAATTCAAACATGCAGGTTTGATTTTCAGTTTGCTGCAAGCAGGGACAATGATTTGTCCCAAATTGGATTTTAATCCTGTTACTCTTGTGGTGCTGAAAGGGTTTGTGCCTCTCATCCTAATGACTTAGTGTTCCCTCTCTCCTTGGAGACTTTTTTCATCTTGCTTTAAGGGACAACCCCTTAGGGGACGAAATGTTTCCTAATATCCAATCCTAACCTGTCCTGGTACAACTGGGAAGAACACTTTAAAGATCAAGTCCAGCCAATAACCCAGCACTGCCAGATCACCATGTCCTGCAGTACCACATCTCCACACCTTTGAAACCCCTCCAGGGATGGGGACTCCAGTAGAATACAGAATTAACCAGTGCCCTGGGCAGTCTGGTCTAGGGCTTGATAAACCTTTCAAAGAAGAAATTGTTCCTCATGTCCAACCTAAAGCTCCCCTGGTGCAACTTGAAGCTGTTTCCTCTTGTCCTGTCACTTGTACCTTGGGAGAAGAGACCAACCCCCACCTGGCTGCAACATTCTCTCAGGGAGAGCCAGGAGGTCTCCCCTCATCCTCCTTTTCTTCAGGCTGACCAACCCCAGTTCCCTTAGCTGCTCCTCACCAGACCTGTTCTCCAGAGCCTTCACCAGCTTCTTTGCTCTTCCTTGGACCTGCTCCACATGTAGCTGCAGCTTACTGAATTTCAATTTCCTAATTAAAATCTTCAAGTAGAAGAGTGATGCTTGGGTTTCCTACCACTTTTGATTGCAATACTTTTGGGCCTCCACTGTCTGATAGCTTCTGCATATGGGTGTGCATGAAAAATTGTAAGCAACTACACAAAGAGCATGAAGGACAAATATAAATTGCCCTGAGCTAAATCTGAAGTATTAAATTGGCACTGGGTGTGTGGTATAGAGATGGAAGGCAGTGATTGATACGCTGTTGGTATTAAGTTGGTCAGTATCTTTTGATGTAGCTGCTTTGTGTGTAATTCACTGGTTTTAGACTTGTACAATATTGAACAAACCCCAAGTTTCTCTCCACGACTCATTTCCTATCAGCTTTCATGTCAGAAAGCCTAGGTAAGGACTTTTGCCCAGAATGGGATGTTTTCCAGACCTCACTTGCAGTTTGCTGTAATTTCCTAGGAACAGGTTGATGGAGGAAAAATTCTTTGTAAGAAGTAAATAGTTTCTTTTGAAGTACTAGAATAATCACACCATGGATTCATAGAATGGTTTGGGTTGGAAGGGACCTTAAAGATCATCTAGTTCCAACCCCCCTGCCATGGACATGGACACCTTCCACTAGAGCTGGTTGCTCAAGGCCTCATCCAGCCTGGCCTTGAACACCTCCGGGGGGGGGTCATTCATGACCTCCCTGGGCAACCTGTCCATAAGTCAAATAAGTCTTTGAAAGCTTCAGAAGTGTTTCCAGATATTTATAACCCTTTAAACCCCTTTAGTTAAATTTTATGATGGTTTAATTCTGTTTCATCATCATTAGAAGCCTATGCATGTGAATGCTTCTTGCAATAGAGTTATGAATGTATCTGAATGACTTAACCAAAATGTAACAAAACTGCAGACCATCAAATTCTTTCCCCATTTGGAATGTAAGTCCCCAACCTTTGGTTCAGAAAACAGGTTTACAATTGCTCTATTAGGTTTGTTTCATAAAAATATGAAGAGGAAATCCTCCTCTTTCAAGACACTTGGAATAAAGTTTTCAAAAGTGAAAGATGAAATAAATAATAGTCCTGGTGAAAGAGGATGCAGCAAGAGAAAGTTTGTCTCAGCAACAGGAGAAAACAGTTCCTGATGGTATGCTGGATGCTAAGGTGGAACATCTACTGTTTAAATCCAGATGAAAGAGCAGACTGTCATGATTCAGTCTTCCAAGGAGTATTGTGGAGAAAAATGCAACACATCATTGTAGAGAGCAGATGCAGTCCAGCCATGAGGAGCTCATCACCAGAGTTTTGGGTTTCTTAGTTTTTCTTGGACCTTTAAAATATGAATAAAGTTGGAGTTTCTGCTCTGATGAGACCTCACCTGGAGTACTGTGTCCAGCTCTGGAGCCCCAACACAGGAAGGACATGGAACTGTTAGGGCAGGTGCAGAGGAGGCCACAAAGCTGGTCAGAGGGCTGGAGCACCTCTCCTATGAAGACAGACAGAGAATTGGGGTTGTTTATCCTGGAGAAGAGAAGACTCCAAGGAGACCTCATAGCAGCCTTCCAGTATTTTTTGAAGGAGGCTACAGGAGAGCTGGAGAGGGACTTTGTACAGAGGCATGAAGTGACAGGATGAGCGGTGATGGCAGAAAGAAATTCTTCCCCATGAGGGAACAGGCTTCCAGAGACGCTGTGAAGGCTCCAAACCTAGAAGTATTCAAAGGTGGGTTGGGTGGAGCTTGGAGCAGTGTGGTCTAGTGGAAGGTGTCCCTGCCCATGGCAGGTGGGTTGGAACTAAAAGATCTTCTACGTCCTTTCCAGCCTAACCCATTCTGTGACTCAATGAAATCATTTTTTCCCACTGACATATTCCAAGACTGGTTTGCAGGGTGGATGCTGTGTGGGGTTACAGGGTGATGTCAGAGTGCTAACCCTGCTGTTGTCGTTTCAGATTCGATGGCAATTTCAACACCAACGTTTCGAGGACTATCAGCTGCGATAGACTGTCTACCACTGTCAACAGCAGAGCCTTCAATCCTGGACGTGACTTAAATTCTGGTAAGCAGCACTTGGGGTTTTTTCCTTAAATGTGGTTTGGTTGTTTTTTTTTTCCCCATTAGACTTCACCATTTCCTTGGCAGAGAATTAGCATCGATTGCCATAGCAACCAGCTTTTATTTCTCCTTGCAACTGTCACGCACTGCTCTTAATTTGAGATTTCATGATTGAAAGATGATACCTAAAGTAATGCCCTTAGTCTAAGTACTTCATAAAAATGTCAGGAAGATTTTATTCCAGCCTACCATGGATAATTTTGTTGTGGTTTATGCACTTCTTATATCTCCTCTTTTTTTTCTTTTCTTTTATACCAAGGCACTTTCCTTCCTAGGCTTGTCTGCTTTGGCATCAGCAGTGTCAGCTGCTGAAGGGACCATGCAAAGAAGTTTCTCTGATCTTCTTAGCTGAGTTCAGCTAATGTGGGGCTGTTTGCAGCGATATGCAAAAGCTACAAAACACAAGGACATCCTAAAATACTTCCTTTCTTTGTCCTGTCAGGGCATTTCCATCTTGACAGTCAGTGCATTTGCTTGACATGCTTAAAGAGCTAGAAATATGCTTAGAACCAAAATACATCAGAGTTATCCCTGAGAAATTCAGCTTTTGCTCCTCCAGTGCAGCAAGGTTTTCTTTGGCTTGAATTAATACATGGATTTCAGGTGGTCTTTTTCAGTCCTAGTTTTGCCCAGATGTTCCATCTCTCTTTTGAACTTTATGATTATTTTCACCTTATTTTGCCTCATATACCTTTAAGTTGTAGATTAGAGAACACCATAACTTTAGTTGTGGATTTTATTTAGTCTAAGTTTTGGGGGTTTACTTTTTGGCCTTAATTACTTACCTAATGCAGACTCGAGAGAGGTTTTGTTTCTTATTTTAATTTTCACATCTTTTGGAATGAAATACCGATTTATTTTTTTAACTTGACTGATGTAGGGGCATGCACACACCATTCTACCCTCACCATGCAGCATCTGTGTATCTTAGAATCATGGAATTGTTTCAGGTGGAAAAGACCTTCAAGATCAAGTCCAACTGTCAACCTATGAACACCATGGCCACTGAACCGTTTTCCCAACTGCCTTCTCCACGTGTTTCTTGAACACCTCCAGGGAAGGGACTCTACCACCTCCCTGGGCAACAAAAATCTTGAAACAAACAGGATGCAAGAGCCTTTGTTCCTTAAAGCTCTGCTTCCTGGTTTTCTGATGCCATCTACAAGTAAAAAACACAAAAGAGTCTGTGGTCAGACTCATCAGTGTTGCCCAGCCACAGGACGAGGGGCAGTGGGTGCAAACTGGAGCCCAGGAGGTTCCATCTGAACATGGAGAAAAATTTCTTTGCTGTGAGGGTGCCAGAACCCTAGGGCAAGCTGCCCAGAGAGGTTTTGGAGTCTATTTCTCTGGAGAGATTTCGAACCCTCCTGAACAGTCCCTGTAGGTTCCTTTCCATCCCATCCACTGTACAGCACATCTTGAATGCAGGTGCTGGCCAGCCAAGCTCATTTCCTGACGTAGATCTCATCACCATAATTTGTGTGGTGTTTTCCATCCTACAGATAAGCAGTCTTTGTTCACTTACTGGGACTTGCTAGGCTTTGTTTTGCTCAGAAACCTTCATTAAAGAAAAACCCAACCAAGCAAGCAACTTACTAAAATAATGTTCAAAATCACATTCAGTTGTTGATTAAAATAACTTTGAAAGCACATTTTCAGGCACTGTTGGAAAAGCAAAGCCAAGCCTTGAATGAATCCCTTAATGTTTTTTATGTAAGTAAGAAAAAAAAAAAAAAGAAGAAGAAAAAAATAATCTTTTTACTGCTGCAGAAGATGGATTAAAATAAAAATAAAAAAAAAAAAAGAAGAAACATTTTTTTTTCTTCTTGAGTGGTGGAGAACAAACAAACTGTAATTTCCCTTAAACATTTCTGGTTTGAATTCTCACAGAAACAAAATGAGAGCACGTTCAAGCTTCTCACTGTCCTGGCTTGTCAGGAGCACTGGAGTGCCTCCTCTTCACTTGCTTCTGGCTTGAAAGCTTCCTGATGAAAGGAGTGCCTTCAGAAAAGGACATTGGCAGTAAAGGGCAGCAGAAGAGAAGAGGGAATTGGAGTGACAGTAAGAACAGGGATGTGCTTCAGCACTGATTGACAGCAGACTCTCATCTGGCTTTCGTTTTGGCAGCTCTCAGAAACACAGCCTTTGGGGGCAGTTTTTTATCAGTTAGAAAATGCCTGTAAGAGAGAAATGGAATGGAAGGAGTGGGTTGATGCAGAAAAATGAGATGGAAATAGGTTTATTTGTGGAAAAAGAGTTGATATACACCGAGTGAAAGTAACTAGCAATAGGATGAGAGGAAATGGCCTGAAATTGTGCCAGAGAGGTTTAGGTTGGATATTAGGAACAATTTCATTCCTGCATGAGTGGTCAGGCATTGGAACAGGTTGCATAGGGAGGTGGTGGAGTCACCATCCCTGAAGGTGTTCAAGAAGCCTGTAGATGTGGTGCTTCAGGATATAGTTTAGTGGTCATGGTAGCTGGGTTGTGGTTGGACTCAATTATCTTAAAGGTCTCTTCCAACCGTAATACTTCTATGATTTTATTTAAAAAGAAGTTAAGTTTTCTGTAGGTGAGCTACAAGCAATGCCCTTGGTCCTCACTTCCTTGTGAAAGAAAGTTGTTTGAAAGTCTGTGAGATGATGCTTTCCACCTTCTCTTCTCTGGTCCTCAGTTGAGAATGCCTAAACCACATGAGCTCCACCACCTTAGCCACAGAACAGGAGACTGGTGTTGCTTCAGAGAAAGGAGGGAGGAGCAGAATAATGCTGGTGTGAAGCTGGACATCACCCACTTCGAAAGCACTGTCCCTGTATCACTGCAGAAGTATTTGGGCTTTGGAATAAACTGGATGTGGGAAGGCTTAGGGGCAGGAGGCTGGCTGTTTGTTTTTGTGGGTGAAGGGTATTGTGATGGTGGTGTCTGTAGCTCTTGCTACATGGGCCATGACCTGTTGTGCCTAAAGCCAATCTCTGCCCAAAGGAATTCATGGTCTGAGACAATAGTGGGCTTGGGACAGACTGGAGATGTAAACAGACTGCTTCCCAGTTTTGGTCAGAAGGCTGGAAAAGCTCTTAGTGCACTAGCATCCTTACAGATGTGAAGATGGCTGTCAGGATAGAAATGGCTTTTAGAAGCTCTTCTTTAGTGACATCTGTCTTATTTCTACAGTGACCCAGTTCTGTGAAACCACTTACCTCATATGCTCATATGAGCACTTACCTCATAACCTCATATGCTGAGGACAGAGCACTTTATCTGCACAGGGCTGTTTCTCCATAAATCAACATGTGTATTCAGAATGCTGAACCAAAACCACCTTTGAAGGAGGATAAAGATCAAATGAACAAAGTTCCTCTAATCTCATCTTTTTCTTACTTCTCTGGAAAATGTCCTCATGTAGAGCTAGCCAGGAATTTCTGTCACACTTTGGATTCAGTGGGAATTATTTTTCTGCTCTCAGAAAGCTTGAGAATTGCTGGTACTTCTGAGTATTTTGATCATGGTTGTTTTTCCCTCTGCTGCCACCTTGCTTTGCTTGTTTAGATGTAGAGGCAGGAGCCACATCTTCCCCAAAATGATGTCTCATTGTCTTTACCATTGGATGCAGCTTGGGGAGGACCCTGAATGCATGAACCTCTTAGAATCATTTTGGTTGGAAGAGACCTTTAAGATCATCAAGTCCAACCATTAACCCAGCACTGCCATGTGACCACTAAATCATGTCCCTCAGTAGCACAGTTCTTCAATCACTCCAGGGATGGGGATTCCACCACTACCCTGGGCAGCCTGTTCCTGGCCTTGACAACCCTTTTGGGGAATACTTTTCTTCATGTCTAACCTAAATCTCCCTTGGTGCAACTTGAGGCCATTTCCTCTATCCTGCCCCTAGTTACTTGGGAGAAGAGCCCAACTCCCAACTGTCTCCAGTTGTAGAGAGCTAGAAGGTCTCCCTTCAGCCTCTTTTTCTCTAGGCTGAACAACCCCAATTTCTTCAGACAATCCTTACGAGACTTCTGCTCTAGACCCTTCCCCAGCTGGAGCATCCTCAAGGGTTTGAAAGCCTTCTCCTCCCCCAACCCAGAAGCAGGAGCTCAAGTACCTCATTTTGCTCACAGTTTCCATAATGGGCCTGTCCTGTCTATCACCCAGGTCATGTTGCTGAATGGGTTGGGTCGATCATTTCAGTCTTTACATAGACAAAAACAATTCCCATGAGCATATCCCTTTTCCCTCACGAGTTTTGTAGTTGAAATAATCCAGCCTATAAAAAGCTCTCAGAAAAACAAATTTAAGCTCTGCTCAGTTCAGCCTCAGTCTCAATGTTTTAGATGTTGCTCTTGGCCTGCTCTGCACAGAGGATAAGAAAGTGGGATCAGAGTGGTAAGGTTGTAGGTGTTGGAAGGGAATGGAATTCCTACCGCAGACTCCAGGCAAGCCACAGGAGCAGAGCCTGGGAGAGCCCTCAGTGTGGACAACAACCTCAGCTTCTAGTCTGAACATGGTGTTAAGAAGGGTACTTGCAGCTCATGAGCTTTGGGAAATAAAGGGCTTTTTTGGCACCGTTCTGTTGGAGCATGGTAATAGAGAAACATTCATCTTAGGGAAGAGAGGAAGAAGGAAAAAACAACCCTTAAAAATAATGCTGCTTATTTTTATCTGGATACTGGGTGACTTAATTTTTTAAAATGTCTTAGGCTTTGTTTTATCTTAGTTTGAGTTTTCCATTTGGATTACTTTTAGCCATTACTACAAACTAGATAAGGAAAGAGTCTTTATTCTTCAGATGGAATCACAGGCTTTGGTTAGTTAGATTAAGAGATCTGTCCTCACTGGTATGAATAGTCCTTTATGTATTAGATGACAAAATCTTATCCACAGCCAGTGCATTATGTTATCAGATTCCTTTGGTCTTTTTCTCTTTTTGAATAAACAAGGAACCAGTAAATCTTTCTTCTTCTCATCCTTCAAAGTGCCGAAATGTCTGTTTCGACTCAGGCAGCTTTAGCAGAGTGCTGTTCCCCAGCAATAAGCAGAGATGGTACTAAGTTGTTCAATAAATTCTGTCTGTGCCTTCTTTGAGGTGTTGATAATTTAAAATATGGAGTGCCTTGCTCATGTTCTTTGTGTTGCTGAACTTTGATAGTTGTGGTAGGTTAAAATCATAGAATGGATCAGAAGCAACCTTCAAGGTCATCTAGTTCCAACCCCACCATGGGCAAGGACACCTTCCACTAGACCAGGTTGCTCAAGGCCCTGGTCTTGGACACCTCGAGGGTGGGGGGCATCTTCAACCTCCCTGGGGCAATCTGTTTCCATGTCTTGCCACCCTCACTGTAAATGATTTCTTCCTAATCTCCAGTCTAAATCATTCCTCTTCAGCTTCAATCCATTCCCCCTCATCCTATCACTACAAGCCCTTACAAAAAGGCTGTCCCCAACTTTCTTGTAGGGCTCTTCAGGTACCAGAAGAGGTATTTGAGCAGAAGAGTTAATTCCCCTCTTCCAAGTCATTTTAATGAAGGAAGCTGGGCTTGTTCCTTGAAAGGAGTTTTTCTCACTTCTTTCCCCTCCAGAGTCAAAAGATCTCCCAAGGAGTGAGCTGGGTTCCATCCTGGCTTGTGCCACCAGCAGAATTTTAATTGAGTTGGAGCTGCAGAGCCTTTTCTTTGTGGTGCAAATGCCTGAGCCAGAATACAGTTTCACTCAGAAAATCCTGGACTGCATTTGAAGGGCTGGAGAGTTAAGAGAATGTCTTTGTGTCACATAAACCCATTTACTAGCTGCTGTTGTTTCTGGGGAGCACTAAAGGATCTCCATGATGCTTCTTTTTGATGGAGGATGTACTTCTCAGAGGAGACCTGCAGTGTGTGTTGCACAGAAAATTAAACTTTGCTTTTTGTGTGGGGTGTGAAGCGCGAGGTCTGTGGCTCAGTAAATGCAATGCTAAAGAGGAGGACTTTACCAAGCTCTTTTATAATGAGCAATTATGTTCAGTAGGTCCTTTTTTTTCCCACTGACTGTTTGTGCTCTTCTTTTGAAGATTAATTAGTTAATGATTTGACTATGCTTTGAAGATGGAAAGTGGTATCTAGAAGTGCTAAGTGTTATCATACCGCATTCCCTTTGAAGTTTTATAAACTCTATCACATAGGGCTTGCTTTCTAAAAGTCCTTTTTGCCTTGTGAGAGATTTATCATTAGAGAGAATGATTATTTCAAATGCTCTCATGCTAATACTTCCCAACATTTTCCTGCCTGCAGCAGAATTTAGGGTCACATGGTGCTGCATTGTAAGGTTTCAGAGTGACTTGGCAATGCCAGCTCATGGGCAGCTCCCAGCCAGCCATTTCTGTCCCCAGTCTGTGTCTGGAATTATGGGAGTCCACTAAGATTTCTGTGTTTCTAAGACTTGGACTCTTGGCTTCTTCCACACAGCGTGTTCCAAGGCTGGGTCTTTATTTAGTGGTGATGCTTACTTCAGAAAAGGAGAGTCACTCCATGTACACAATAATGCAAAATGCTTTGGAATTTCATAGAATCAGAGAATGCTTTGGGTTGGAAGGGACCTTGAAGATCATCTAGTTCCAAGCCCTGCCACTAGACCAGGTTGCTTAAGGTTCCATGCTGGCTTTGAACACTTCCAGACTTGGAGCCTCCGCAACTCTGGGCAACCTATACCAGTGCCTGACCACCCTTAGGGGGAAGAATTTCTTCCTAA
Source organism: Dryobates pubescens (assembly GCF_014839835.1). Taxonomy (NCBI): domain Eukaryota; kingdom Metazoa; phylum Chordata; class Aves; order Piciformes; family Picidae; genus Dryobates; species Dryobates pubescens. Next base: position 28,503,028 of record NC_071622.1, on the reverse strand, counting down.
TGTTTGTAGCCATTACCCCTTGTCCATGCCTTTGTCAAAAGCCCCTCCCCAGCTCTCCTTTAGTCCCTTCAGGAGAACTATCCCTGGAGCCTTCTCTTCTCCAGGCTGAGCAACCCAAACTCTCTCAACCCGGCCTCACGGCAGAGGGCTTCCAGCCCTCCCATCATTACTGTGGCATCCTCTGGCCCCACTCCCACAGGTCCACGTCTCTGCTGTGATAAGGACTCCAGGACCCCAGTACTGCAGGTGGAGTCTCAGCAGAGCAGAGTAGAGGGACAGAATCCCTCTACTCTACCAGCCCAGGATGCTGTTGGCTTTCTAACTGGCATCAAAACAGGGAGTTGGGTGCCTTCTTATACTTGCAAAAATCACTTGAATGTGAAAAAAGGAACAGGTCAAGCATGTGGAGCCTAGAAAGTGAGTAACAGTGAAATGCCCAGCAAACATCTCTGCTGGGGCTGCCCAGGGGGTTAATTTTGATGGATTTAGCCTTTAACTATAGGCTAGGCAGGTGGCTCCTTTTACAGGATGTTTGGGGTTTTTTTGTTGGAGTCTTTTCATTGTGTAACCCATCTAGAGGCTGGCTTTGCTACAAGGAGGAGGTGAGACTAAAGCACGGGCAACTGAGGGAGTGGAAAGTGTGGAGTAAGCGAGGCTGGGCTAAAAGCAAGTGTCTGCTGGGTGTCCCAGCAGGGACCAAGAAATGAGGAAGTATCTGCAGGGCATTCTTACAGCTTTAGTGGATGGAAAGTCAGTGCACTCAAAGAGAAGAAGGATGTATTTTTTTCAGCCATGGCTTATCTGCTGGGAGATTGTCTGCTGTGGTCAGAGGAAAAAGGGGGGGGGGGGGGGGAAGCAGAGTTGTGATAAAATTGGTAGTCTCTGGGGTAGTTGTTATTGAGCTCATGTACAAGCAGAAGGAAAACATGAGCAGAACTGTCTGAAAAGAAGGAAAAGCAGAGAAAGGCACCAAGAAGACTGTAAGGAGTTTGTTTGAGGTTCAAATCCAGTTGTTTTATGGGGAAAATGAACATTTTAAAATCCAGATGCTCTCATGGGGAAATACCAGTTGTGACCTCATGGAAATAAGAAGTTTATCTTTGATATAGCAATGATTTTTAATAAAATACTTTTAATTGTAAACTGTTTCTTTTAAAGGCTATAGATGAAATTAAACTGGACAAGTTTAATTCATCCAGGCTTTAACTGAGCATTCACATGTCTGATCTGAAAAGACATTTTTCATGTCCTTTAACCCATTCCAAAACCATAAATACGAGAGATTAAGCTTCTTTATATGAAACAAAAGAAAACAATTGCCATCCAACACACCCAGAACTGTGAAATCTCAGTGGCTAGCCATAAAAAGGAGGAGTGAAATGTTTGATGGTGTCATGTGCCTCCCCACCTGTGGGGCAGGGCAATTGTAGGAACCAGCAGATCAGCCATAGTGGTATCACTGGGGAAACTGTTCTCCAAAAGAAAGTCTCGGTGTGTATGATGGACTCTTCCATTAGTGTTCCATGCCTCTACCTAAATAAATAACCAGCAAATTGAAGAGAGATTTGTTCTTTTGCTGCATTACCCCCACCATACGATACTGCTCTGAGGTTCTCCTCCGGCCCCTTGACCTGAACATCAAGGAAATCAGGAGTAACCTGCACATTGTAAATGCTTTGCTGCCTAGTGGTGGTGTCCCTGCACTTTGGTGATGTGATTTATGTCATAAGATAATTTGTTAGCTTTTCCTATTAGGTTTTTGTGTGTGTGTGCAGTAGGATGGATAATGTTGGTTGTTGGGCTTAAAAAATAAAACAGAATCACGTAATGATTTTGGTTGAAAGAGATCTTTAAGATCATCAAGTCCAAACTGTTAACCCAGCACTGCCAGGTCACCACTAAATCATGTCCCTCGGCACCACATTTCCTTGGCTTTCAAGCTGCTTCAGGGATGAGGACTCCACCACTGCCCTGGGCAGCCTGCAACAGGCATTGACAGCCCTTTGGGGGAAAAAAATTGTTCTTCTTGTCCAACCTAAACCATTCCTGGTGCAACTTGAGGCCATTTCCTCTATGCCTGTTGCTTGTTCCTTGAGAGAAGAGACCAACCCCCCACCTAGCTCCAGCCTCCTTTCAGGGAGTTGTAGAGAGCAATGAGGTCTCCCTGCAGTCTCTCCTTTAGTCCAAACTGAACAACCCCAGTTGTCTCAGCTGCTCCTCACCGGTCCTGGTCCCTAGACCCTTCACCAGCTTTGTTGCCCTTCTCTGGACTTGTTCCAGCACCTAAATGTCCTTCTTGGAGTGAGAGGCCCAAAACGGAAACCCAGTATTTGAGGTGTGGCCTCACCAGTGCCAAGTACAGAGAGACAAGGAGAGGAATTTCAGGTAGCCCTAGCTATAATAGCTCTGTGTGGCTTAGATTTAGTTTGTTTTTAATTAGACCTCATTTTTACGTAATATTTTCCATGGTACCTTAATTTGATGACATTCTAGGTTGCTTTTTGTCCCTACTACACAGAAATCATTGTCACAAAAAAGCCCTGCTAGATAGGTACCATCACCAAAACCAAAAGAAGGACTGGGGGGAGTTTGAGTGCAACAAACAACATTCATGGATTTGTTTGACATTTTTTGCTTTCTTTGAAAATTCATGAGATAAAAGATTCCTGCTCTCAAGGACATCACCAGGCTGATGCTGCCCATGCACAGGGGAGAGAAAGAAACAAGGTTTGGCAGCTTTGTTGGATTTGAATTGGTGTTTTTTTGGAGAAGGATGAGAAAGTGAGAGGTGGGAAAACCCTCATCGATGATTTCAGGTCTTCTTGTTTCTTCCTCCTTCCACTGAGGCACCAAATTCTTCAAAGTTGTGCAAAAATGGATCTTGCTGCAGCGCAGGGTGCAACCAGGACTTCCAGTGGGACTTTTAGGCACTGTGGAAATAAGTGTGGTAAAAAGAGGGGGAGAAAACCCCAAAGTAGTGGGTTTTTTTCAGGGTAATTACACTGAGCTGAATGTGGGGAGAGCATCTTGGCCACAGCCAGGCTGGGAAACATGAGTAAGTGCTAAACTGTTGAGGATGTTGAACTTCAGCTATACTCTGTGTGGGTATTTTGTTGTAAATGGCTGGCTGAGGTTTGAAATGTGCCTTGCAGTGATTTCCAACCCAAATATTTGGCATATTTCATAATGAACAAGATCCAGAAGATGAAACTGGCCTATTTTCAGTGTCCCAAGGGAAATGACAAAAGTAAATGCTCAGCAAAAGGTGAAGCACTGTGAATCAGAGTTCTCTGCCACTTCTGCCTGGTTTTGTAATCAAAAAACATGAAGGGAAAAAGGGCAAGAAAATGCCTTTATTTGAAAGTGTATTTTAAGCTGATATGATCCATTTTAGGAATTCAAACATGCAGGTTTGATTTTCAGGTTGCTGCAAGCAGGGACAATGACTTGCCCCAAGATGGACTTTAATCCTGTTACTGGTGTGGTGGTGAGAGGGTTTGTGCCTCTCGTCCTAATGACTTAATGTTCCCTCTCTCTTTGGAGACTTTAGTCTTGCTCTAAGGGACAACCTTCTGGGAGAAGAAATTTTTCCTAATACCCAATCCTAACCTCCCCTGGTGCAACTTGAAAGAGCCCTTTGAAGGTCAAGTCCAGCCATTAACGCAGCACTGCCAGGTCACCACTAAACCATGTCCCTCAGCACCACATGCCCACAGCTTTCAGAGCCCTCTAGGAATGGAGACTCCACCACTGTCCTGAGTAGCCTGGGCCAGGCCTTGATTACCCTTCTGGAGAAGAAATATTTCCTAATCTTCAACCTAAACCCCCCCTGCTGCAACTCAAGGCTGTTTCCTCCTGTCCTATCACTTGCTAGGGAGAAGAGACCAACTCCCACCTAGCTGCAACGTTCTCTAAGGGAGTTACAGAGAGCCAGAAGGCCTCCCTTCAGCCTCCTTTTCTCCAGGCTGGCCAATTCAAATTCCCTCAGTTACTCCTCACAAGACCTGTGCTCTAGACTGTTCACCAGCTTTGTTGCCCCATTTCTGGACCCAGTCCCAACACCTCAATATCCTTCTTGTAGTGAGAAGCCCAAAACTGAACCCAGTATTCAGGGTGCAGCCTGACCAGTGCTGAGTGCAGGGAGATGATCACTGCCACAGTTCTGATGGCCACACTGTTGCTGGTCCAAGCCAGGAATATTTGTAGTCCATAAATTCAGGTATCGCTATCACATACTAAACAAAATCTGTCAAATCCAGTGTTAAGTTTCCACCCGACCTCCACTGTTTGCAAATCAGACTTGAAACTACCAGTCCTCAAACAGAGCTGCTTGTATTTCATGTTAGGTCCTTGATTATTCTTCTCCAAGCACATACAAGAGAGGTCTTGTATAAACATCCCTCCAAATTTGTAATTCTGCTTCCTCTGTCATTTTTCCTTTCCATCCTGTAGTTCTTGCTGATAATCTGAAGTCTAACCCAGGAATCAAATGGCAGTACTTCAGCTCAGAAGAAGGCATCTTCACCGTGTTCCCAGCCCACAAGTTCCGGTGCAAAGGCAGCTATGAACACCGCAGCAGGTAGGATTCGTCTCTTTTGAATGTCCTGGGCGTTCAAACTTGGATTCCTCAAACCTTGATTTAATTTCAGCTTTGTGCTTTGCCAAGAGAACAACTTTAATGAGTAACCTTTAATGGAGTCCCTTGGGTTTTCTTAGATATGTTGGGTTTTAAGGCACCAGTTTTCACTGTTTAAGCAACTTTGAAGTAAACAAAATTGCATCCAGGTTTCTCACCTCCCAAATGGAACAAAGTGTAAATAGGAGGAACTTGTAAATCATAGGGCAGCCCATAGGCAAAATTTTACATGTTTGACTCATATTTGACCCTTGTTAACAAAGAAGTGAACAAGCGTTTTACTGATTTGGCAAATGCATCGTTTTGGGGAGGTGGGTAAAGGATGAGACACTGGAAAGGGCATAGGCAGGAACATTTTTCCAGTCTTCACTCAAGGTTCAAGGGGAACACCATGGATAGTTTTGGAGCAGCAATAGTGGAAACTTTCCTTTTCTAGTAGAAAAAAACCCAGTCAAATGGTGACAGGATTTTTCTGCAGAGGGAATTGTTTATATTCCATGGGCATTAAGCAGAGCAGTTGCAGTGTAGTATTTTTTCCTTAGTTTTTCTGTCAGTGCTGTGGGACTGATAAAGAGTCAAGGGTGGAATCTTGTAAGAAAGTGGCTTTAGTGTCTCTGGTGCCACATTAGCTAGTTGTCCTAGTGTTGTAGTTTGAGCTAGGTGCCCCCCTGGTGCATTCACTTCCTGTGTCCAGAAGTCCAGGCCAGAGGGATGGACACAGGAAATGGTGTATTTCCTACCATAATCCTTTGCACCACTATAAGATCCAGTGCGGAGTCTGGCACTTCCTCTTTCCTTCCCTCTCCGAGACTTGGTAACTGGGGGAGAGATCTCCTGGCCATGGGCCTGATTGGGCCCAAGGCCACAGGGGGATGGGCAGTCTCAGGCCTGGCCAGCTGAGACTAGCCCAGCAGAGGGAGGGGGAAGAAGGAGCCCTGGGGGTTTTGCATGCACCCTCAGGTGGGGATGGGATCTTTCTTTGTCACTGCGCTTTGGGTTTTCTGTAACATTCACTGCTTTCTATTTAAACTTTCATCACTTTTGCAATCCGTTTGTCTGAGTCGTTATTTCTGCCTGTGGTGGGGAGGGGACCTGCCCCAACCCATTACACCTAGTTAATCAATCTATTCAGAGGAAATATCAGCCCATCCAGGTACCTTTCCATGTAGCTGAGTGCACAGAAGCACTTTGGTTACCTGTCAGTGTTGAGCAACCAAATGTTGACAGATGTTGTCTTCTGTGTGTCATCAAAGCATGAAGTATGTGGGCTTGATTAAGTTTTCTGTGGTCTTGGAAAGGTGTGGTCTGAAGATGTGAGAGCTGGGTATACCCCACTGTTGATCAGAATTCTGTCACCAAACCATTACTGGTTTTATCTACATCACTTAGTCTGGGTTGCAGATTCTCACTGGTTAAATAAAGGACATCTTTTGGCGAGTATTTACTTCAGAGGATAGTTTGGATGGATTAATTAGTTAATACTTCAGCTCTTTGAAGATCAAAGGCCCTATTTAGGTTCCTAGGTATTAATACCAATGTGGGGCTTCAGGCTGTTTTACAGTTAAGATCTGATTTGTGCCAGTTTATTGCAGTGCCTTGTCTAAAGTCTTCTGCATTTCCTTCACTCTTAATAAGATTTCTCTGGCTGCCTTTGATATAATAAAATTTAGGTCCCAAAACTCACATTGGACTCTTAACTGATTTGGGTCTAGTCTAGAGAGGATTCTATGAGGATTCTTACTCATAGAATGGCAGGGGTTGGAAGGGACCTCTGGAGATTCATGGATTCAGAGAATGGTTTGGGTTAGAAGGGACCTTAAAGATCATCTAGTTCCAACCCCCTTGCCATGGACAGGAACACCTTCCACTGGATCAGGTTGCTCAAGGTCTCATCCAACCTGCCCTTGAACACCACCAGTGAAAGAGCATCCATGTTATCCCTGAGCAACATATTGCAGTGCCTCACCACCCTCATTGTAAAGAATTTTTTCCTAATCTCCACTCTAAATCTACCCTCCTCAAGCTTCAATCCATTAGATCCATTAAATCATCCAATCCAACCCCCCTGCCAAAGCAGGATCGCCTAGGGTAGGTTACAAAGGAAGGCATCCAGCCAGGTTTTGAAAGGCTCTAGACAAGGGGACTTCACAACCTCTCTGCATTATTTTTTATCCTGTCTCATTTTTTTAATCTTTCATATTTTGTTCCAGGTTGAAACCTTAGTATGAGAGCTTGTGTAATCTTTCACACATCTCTCACAACACAGAACTGGATCTTTACTCAAAACAGGTTTATTGGTGTTAGCACAGACAGATACATGACAGTACCTAGGGTTAACTCAGACTGGCCATGGGGCTTAAAACTGTGCAGACCCAGGGCACCCAGAGAAAACCCTTCTTGGCCAGAAGCCTTCCCTTATTACAGTAAACCAAACACCCTATGCTAATGCAACTCTGCACAGTTGCACAGGTTTATACATGTCATGTAACCAGCAAAACCCCACCAGTGCACTGAATTCTACACATGAGTGAGGTTCCCAGCACCCAACATTCATCATGAGGCTTTTTTTGCTTGTCAACACTTAATCCAAAACTTGGTGTCAGCTGCTGCAAACAGCAATCCCAAGCACTGATGCTGTGTCAGCAAAATCCTTTATTCCTAGCTGAAAGTGGTTGCTGTGGCAGAGGGAGAAGGATCTGATAACCTGAACTGGATGTCTTCCCTCAGGAAGAGAGGGAAAGTGAGGGCCTTCTCTGTATCTTCTCAACTAGGCTTTCCTAGCAGAAGCTTTCATAACGGCAAAAATTCCTGTTACAATTCATTGTTTCTTCCTGGGGTGCTTTTGGTTTTGATTCTTGACTGTTTTCATTTGTAAGTGTTTGAGTGGAAATGACAAGATGACTCATGACAGTGGTTTGGGGTTTGTTCTCCTTTAGGCCTGTCTATGTTTCTACTGTTCGACCGCAGTCCAAGCATATTGTTGTCATTGTGGACCATGGGGCTTCAGTCACAGAGACCCAACTTCAGATTGCCAAAGATGCTGCTCAGGTCATTCTGAGCTCTATAGATGAACACGACAAGGTAAAGTTTATCCCAGCATGTTTTCATTGCTTTCAGCTATCCTCAGTGTTCTCAGTTTTCATCCAAACTGATGTTTTTCACGTAAGTCTGTGGACTCATGGGGATCTGTGGCCTACCTCAATTTTTGGAAGCCTGTATTACTGCAAGGGAAACATTTGGAGGTCTGCAGACAGAAAAACAAAGTGAAAACCACTGATTTAAGGCAAAATCTTATTTCTGGGTGACTTTAAAGGCTCCTTTGTCTTGGCAAAGTCTTTAGGTGATGGTCAGCAGTGTAACCAGGGATGGTACCAAGATGCCACAACTCTGGTGAAACCTCACCTGGAGTACTGTGTCTAGCTCTGGGGTCCTCAACACAAGAAAGACATGGACCTGCTGGAGTGGGTCTAGAGGAGGGCCACAAAGATGATCAGAGGGCTGGAGCATCTCCCCTATGAAGACAGGCTGAGTTGGGGTTGTTCAGCCTGGAGAAGAGAAGGCTTCCAGTACAGGAAGCCTGGGAGGTACAGTTTACAAGAGCATGTAGCAATGTGACAGGGGGCAATGATTTGAAACTGGAGCAGGGTACATTTAAATTGGACATTAGGAAGAAACTCTTTGCTATGAAGGTGATGAAACTCTGGAACATGTTGCCCAAGGAGGTAGTGGAGACATTAAAGATCAGGCTTCATGGGGCTCTGAGCAACCTGATCTATGGTCCCATCCGTGGAGACATTCAAGATCAGACTTGACATGGCCCTGGGCAGCCTGATCTAGTTGGACTGCAGGGGGGTTGGACAAGATGACATTTGAGAGTTCCTTCCAGCCCAGTGCAATTTGTGAATTAGAAGAACTGTGTTCTGAGCCTGACAACTTCTGAAGTACTTCAATGCTTTGAGAAACTCTTTTCTCCTCTGAAGCTGTTTTATTTTTTGCTTGTGAAAATGAAAATTATTTCTTCTGCTGCTATACTGGGGAAAGCTAAAGCATAATTAGTGGTTGGAAGAGTCCCAGACAAAGAAAAGATAAAGCAAAGGAAATCTGGATTTTGTGTTTGCTTGACAATAAGACAGTCACTTAAATTGTAGTTTTGGAAGTACAGATTAGAACCAGGGGCCCATAACGTGCTTCTGTAGCGCCACAAGCAGTCCCCAGTATGGTCTTGACTTTTTATAAGTCTCTGCCAGTGGGATCTTGATTATTCTTTCTGCTTGGGTTTTTTTTTTATGTCAGGAAGGAAGTTTCAGTCAAATCAACTCGAAGAGCAACTGATTATAATCTTTGCCTTAAGTCTTCTCGTTAATAATCCAGGAAAAACACTTCTACTTCTGTGCTTTTAGAGTGTTCTAATACTGGAAAATAATAGCACAGCAGGATTAATAGCACTTAAATGTCAGTGTCAAAATTATTTGTCTTAATATAGACTTAGCATGAAGAAAATAGATTTAAGATATTTATTAGTTGGTAGCTCAGTGGTTAGGAAACCTGTTATACAGGTATAGAAGTACTGCTTAATTCTGTGGCTGTCTTGCATCAGTCATAATTGGGAATAAATTATGCCACTCATTTAATAAGACTGGTCTAGTCTGTGTCTGTTAACGTCCCACTACATGCCTTGACTTATTGACAGGATTCAAACTGCTGGGAAATTTGCCAGCTTTGAGTGAAACATTAAAGCAACACAAAGCTTGGCTAAGAAAAGTTCTTAGTGGGTCTGTTGTTCTGTTTTCTTTTCATTTTTAATATGCACTCTGCTTTTTTCTAGGCACTCAGGGCTTTCCTAAAATGCTCTCTGCTGGTTTTATTTTTGGTTCTCTCTGGTTCACTCAGCATTCAGCCCAGAAGAGTGTATTAACTATTATGTATGAGCAGAGTGAAGCTGACTTGGTCTGAGAAACAAAGGCTGAAGTCTCTTTTTCTTGCAATCACCATAAGTCTAATCCTTTTCAAATGTGATGGATTTATGCCTGGAGCATTTCTTGTTTAACAATTGCATTTTAAATCCAGGGAATCTCTTCAGTTGGCTTTATCATTGTGTTTTCTGTATCGGTGCGTAAAGAATTCTAAATGGGAAGGTAATCCAATAGAGTTTCTTCTCTTTCAAGATCTCTGTGTTAACCGTGGCAGACACAGTCAGAACCTGCTCGCTGGATCAGTGCTATAAGACTTTCCTATCTCCTGCCACTAGTGAGACAAAAAGGAAGATGTCCACCTTCGTTAGCAGTATAAAGTCATCTGACAGCTCCACGCAGCATGCGGTGGGATTTCAAAAGGCTTTCCAGCTGATACGGAATACCAACAATGGCACCAGGCTCCAAGGAAGTAAGTCCCTGCTTGAGCAATCCGGATTATTTCTGAGGCTTGCAAATGTCTGCTTGTTCGAGCTCCTCACTGACAGAGGCCAAAGGAATGAAGTGGCTTGAATATTAAATAAAAAAATAGAGGGTGGGGGGAAGCACGTGTTCTGATGAAGCGGCACGTGTTTTGGTGACTGCGTCTGGAGGCTCACAAAGATGATCAGAGGGCTGGAGCACCTCCACAAGGACAGGCTGAAAGAACTGGGGCTGTTCAGCCTGGAGAAGAGCAAGGTCTGGGGAGACCTTAGAGCTACATTTCAGTATCTGAAGGGGTCCTACAGGAAGGCTGGGGAGGGACTGTTTAGAAGGGCTTGTAGTGACACGATGAGGGACAACAGTTTGAAATTGAAGCAGGGTAGATTTAGACTGGACATCAAGACAAAGTTCTTCATAATGAGAGTGGTGAAATACTGGAGCAGATTGCCCAGGGACATGGTTGAGGCCACATCCCTGGAGACATTAAAGATCAGACTTGATATAGCCCATGGGCAACCTGATCTATTTGGAACTGTCCCTGCACTGGGGCTGGATGACGTGACCTTTGAAGGTCTCTTCCAGCCCAATGCAGTTCGTGAATCTGTTGACTCTGCAGAAGTAGCTGTTGAATGTGGCCATTCCCTTCAATTTATTTCACTGGCTGACTTCCATTTGAATTACAAAGTGAAATTGTAGGATTAAGTTGTCCGATTGTTGAATTATTTAGCAAATATGTGTGTGTGAGTCCTTTTAATGCAAAATGCTGTTGCTGCAGGTTCATTGACTTAAAGCTAAAAATTGTGTATGGATAATCTGCCTAACTGGAATCCTACAGAGGTGTCCTTTGCTTCTCAGGGAAAAGGGGGTTTGGATAATACCAATTATGGGGGCTATTTTATGGAATGTGAGGTTAGCCTGGCTAAATTTTCGTTCTTCTAAGAATATCCTCCTGAATTATGGTCTGTTCTGGGCTTCCTTCTTCCCATCCCGAGACTGAGGTTTTCTTGTGTGTTTTTGTAATGAGGATGTGGTGATATAGAAAGATGGATGTGAAATTGAGTGGCATGTTTGCTTGCCAGGAGGCCATGGAAAGCCAATTCCTGAAGCTGTGCTCTTGAGTGCTTGGTGGAGTTAAGTAACATTGCTGCTGCTGTGGCAGGGTGGAGAAACCAGTTTGATCTCTATGGGTTTAGTCAATTTATGTAATACAGATCTCATAGCTTGGTCCTGGGCTTGCTCCAATAAGAGCAAATTCTTCAGTATGCTGAAGGGCACCAGCTCAGAGCAGAACATGGTAAAAAAGAAAAGTCCTGGAATGAAAATGCTTTGGAAAGAGTGAGGAAATGTGTTCCTTCTTCATGTGCTTTTACTATTAAAGCTTCAGCCAACTTCTGAAATCTAGGCAATAGATACAGTGGAACATTGATCTGCCTGTACACTGTTTAGGTGAAAGATAAGGTGGCCAAGGGGGGCAGGTATTTACCATCCTCTGGCAAAATTATGAAGAGGCTGCAACTTTCTACAAAACAAAAAATAAACTCAAGAAACCCAGTGCTGCTGAAGCTAGCTGGGATCATATGCATTAGTCATGAGGAGTTATTCCAAGAACATCAGCTGTAGAGTCTTGCAGCACAACAGAATCAGAGAATGGCAGGGGTTGGAAGGTACCTCTGGAAATCATCTAGTCCAACCCCCTGCTAAAGCAGGGGCACCCACAGCAGCTTGCCTGGGATTACAATGTCCAGCTGGGTTTGGAATCTCTCCAGACAAGGAGACTCCACAAGCTCTCTGGACAGCCTGCTTCAGGGCCCCAGCACCCTTACAGCACAGAAGTTTCTTCAACTGTTCGGATGGAACCTCCTGGGTTCCAGTTTCTGCCCATTGCCCCTTGTCCTGTCTCTGGGTGCCACTGAGAAGAGTCTGGCCCCATCCTCTTGCCCACCACAGGTCCTTTAGCTTTTGCTGAGCAGTGAGCAGATCCCTTCTCAGGCTGCTCTTCTCCAGGCTCTACACTCCCAAGTCTCTTAGCGATTTCTGCTCATAGAGACACTCCACGCCCCTCAGCATCTTTGGAGCCTCCACTGGATCCTCTTGAACGGAGGAGCTCAGAACTGGCCCCAGTACTCCTGGTGGGGCTTTGCTAGGGCAGAGTAGAGGTGGAGGAGAACCTCCTTTAGCCTGGTTAATACACTCCACCAGACCATTTACCTTCTTGGCCATGAGGGCACATTGCTGGCTTGTGGTTAACTTGTACACCAGGACTCCCAGGTCCTTCTCCACAGAACTGGTTTCCAGCAGATCAGCCCCTAAATTCTCCTACATGTCTTTCCTATTCAGCCACTGTTTGTGTATTAGGATTGGAAGGCTTTGGCACATTCTCCATTAATATACAAACACGTACTTTTTCTTAGGTTTTATACCAACTATTTTGGGGCACAAATACAGA